>NW_024039316.1:0-454332 GCF_016077235.1 Cyprinodon tularosa | reverse complement strand
GTGAGGCCCACTGGACGTATCAAACCAAAGGATCTTTTTTTTTCTTTCTACTGTTGTAGGGGCTTTCATTTCCCCCTGTTGTTGCTTGTGATTTTATCAAATGGATAAACAGACAGACACCAAAGCCTCTGCTGGAGCATGAGAATCTGACAAAGACTGCGCTGTACGTCTTATCTGTGCTACTTATTGTATGCAACGTTGACACCAGCACACTCTGAAAGATAGACTCAAGGCTCTAGGGTCTCAATAAAGACTGCAACATTTCTATGTAGTCAATCTCTACCTAATTGAAACGGAATGAGGTGATTACCCATAATGCTTTTTGTTTAATGTTTGATATGTTGCGTAAAAACAAAAGTACTGTTTTAGGTAAACAAAATACAACAAAAAAACTCAGATTTCTTCTGCTTCTTACTTTTTTTGTCAAGCTACAATATTTTAGATCATCTATTTATTATTATTTTATATCTGATCTGATCCTTCTCCAAACCTTCGTCCCTGATGGTAACATGGTGTAAAGCCTGGCTGATGCCTGATGTGTCTATTAGCTCTGTATGGTTAAAATACAGCATTTCAGCTTCCACAGATATTTGTCAGAAGGGTTACTCGATAAACTGGAACTGATTTAAATATAGGTGGTTATAATCCACCTCTGCTTATTTGAACAAGACTCAATGTGGCAAACAGAATTACATAGCCAGGGTTGTGAAATAATGTATAAATATAAGAGAATCAGAGATTGAAAAAAAGTGGAATGTTTTCTTTTTCAAATAGACTGGTTGAATTTTTTGTTGTTTATTAAAGCTCATAGAAACAACTTTTTCTACAAAGTAATACACTTTTCAAAATTAATCCATCCACAGAGCATCTAGTGTGGTGCAGAATAAAACGATTACTTTTACTGAAAACATATAGAATAGAATATTAACATTTGTTCTATGAATAACATGAAGTCCAAAATAAATAAACATTTACTTCTGGTTCAACATCAAGCAAAAAAAATATATTCGGCACCAATAGGGATAGTGGGTTGAGGTCATGTAAAAATGGAGCTCAAGGATTGCTAGATCATAATAGCTCTTAGACAGAGCGCATAAATGGCTTCCCCTTTGCCTTACATTTGTTAGAGTAGGGCGTACAAAAAAGAACCAAAGAGAGGGTGAGCATCAGTAAAGTTTGGAACATTGGTGTTGACTTAAAGAAGCAAAGGGGTTCAGAAGGAAAAGATCCTCCATTTCTTCTAAATAGGTAAGTTAAATGTTAGCATTATAAAACCTGACTACCAGTAGGCAAACAGTAAAGAATGAAAGCACCCAAGCATGAGTTCGCCACTTAATTCAATTCAGTTCAGTTTATTTATATAGCGCAACACATGTCACCTCAAGGCACTTTACAATTCAACCAGATCATACAGTCATATCGATTCAAAGTTTTCTATCTAAGGAAAACCAGGTGATTGCATTGACTCATCGTCTCGAAGGCAATCCCTCACACTAAGCATGCTTGTAGCGACAGTGGAGAGGAAAAACTCCCTTTTAACAGGAAGAAACCTCCAGCAGAACCAGGCTCAGTGTGAGCGGCCATCTGCAGAGACCGACTGGGGTTCAAGGAGACAGAAGCAGAGATACAGAAAGAAGCTGTAAAAGGCGGCCCCGTCTTACTACACTTACTGTGTAATAAATTGTAGTTGTCGCCTTTATAGAGATCAAAGACTAGTTACAAGTGTTGACCTAAATTTATTTCAATTTTCCTATTAACTTCAAGTTTACAGATTATGTGTAGAAATCCATTATAACTTCAAAAATAATTTTTCTGCAAAGACTTAGATTTTTCTTTAAAGGTATCAATGATTAGTTGAACATGTTGGCATAAATATGTTGTATCTTTTCTACTGAGTAAAAAAAATGCAGCCTGTGATACGTAAAAACTCACGATTACTTAAAAATTATACATCCTTTGTTTTGTTTTTCTACACACGAGGTCACCATTTTTTCACCTGTGCAATGCATGCTGGGTAGACAACACAGTTGGGTTTTCCTAGACTGGAACCTACAGAATAAAAGGAGGAAGGCTAACATTGGCGGAGTCGTGTTTTATTTATTTATTGCGTTTAACTGGTGTGATCCACTTGTCATCTACTGTTTACTAAATTAGCCAGAGCTAATACCATTAGCAGAAGCTAACGTAAATTCAAAATCAAACCAGAAGATCACGAACGACTGCATCTTCCAGTCTTTGTAACGCTTCTTTCTAATATATCAGAGAAAATGTTTTGATCCCGACGCTAACCGCTAACAGCTCTTTGTAGCAAAGTTCTCCATCTGGGTTGGCATCTCCTGGCAGTAGCAGTGTAAACACCAGCTTCTTCAGCCAAGTCTCCCCTGTGTTTAAACCTGCTCATCTTCATCACCTCTTGTGATATTTACATTCTCATCAATTTCCACGTTCTCTGTTTCAAACTGAAAAGGTTTAACATTAATCATTGCTGTATTGGCGGGACAGAGCTAACACTACATGAGCTAGCATAAATCATGACAATATTTTATTTAGATGTATTAAATCTAAACAGCTATCAGTATTTTTACTAGATTTTTTTTTCCAAATTAAATATTTCCCTTCTCACAGCACTGTACATGGATTATTGTAGAAAATCTCAGATACAAATATGCATAGAAATAATGATTTGCTGGAGCATACATGGTGCTGCTGTATTAAAAAAACATCTCTGTAAGGATCAAGTCATCAATCCACATGTACAAACTCCCTCCTGGATGAATGTCTCAACTTCAACAGAAATGTTCCTGAAACTTCCTGTTAGGAGTCGGTCCATCAGCCCGCGCCAGCTGGCGTTGCATTTTCATTTGGCACCGACTGTGGCATTAAATTATATTTGACGGCTGATGGCTGAATCCAGCGTAGGAAAGAAGGAGGAGAGTTAGGCAGCCAGATGTAAGGCTTTCCTTCTCACCCATACAGGCTCTATCTCCTTTTATCTCATTCCTCTAACACAGACTGTTTATGTTGCCAGAATAAAAACAGGCTAGAGAGCACTCGGCTGAGAAATCCCTTTGAGAGTAAGAGACGCTCTCGCTTTTCTCTAACTTCACCTTCTCCTTTTATACACAAAAAAAGAGAAGCATATCAGGGAGGTACACAAACGCTTTTGTGTCCAGTCGGTGTTATGTTGCAGAAACTGATAAGAACAACCATAACTAGAAAAGCACTTGGAGAGCACAGACCTCCACCAAGAAGCAAATTTTGCCCCCAAATTTTAACTTCAACCCATAGATAATAGGTTCACATGATCTGCAACATTAACAAATTTAAATGAATTGCTCCTTGGCATGAGGCGCACCTCGGGAAATTTTTTTTTTTTCATAAAATCTATTCATAAGTTTTCAATTGATCCTGCTAACAAACCTTTTCTTGTGTTTTTGTCTTCAGTAAAGGGCTGTTTATACTCCGGCAGCAGGTATGAAGCAGACAATTTTGTTTATGCTTAATTTTAAAGCATGGTCTGCTCTATGTAATTCCACGCCACTACGCAAGAAGGGACAATCGCAACTACAGTAGCTGTGGCTTGGGATACGGCCGAGACGGTGAGGAAGTGGGGGCGAGTTTTGCAACAACGGAGGGACATGAGGGTAAAAAAGAGCGGGGATCCAGGTGGAAAAAAGGTCCCAGAGTTCTCGCGCACCTCGCTCTTCTAGCTGGTCCGACTTAATAAGTCGTTTTCCACAATGGCGGTCAAACAACCAAAACAAGCCAGTGGTACCAAACAGGAAATACGCACATTGGAGAGCAGATGTAGATTCAACCAATCAGAGGCCTCCTGTCTGCGGTCACCTACAACTTTGGAGAGGTGGGGCAGAGTGTCTGCGGAGGGGACGGCGATACCTACGTAGACAACCTTGTTTCGAAGTACAAATCATCCTTAAGGCTACGTTCGCACTACAGCCTTAATGCTCAATTCCGATTTTTTTTTTATCAGATTTTTTATGCGTTCACATTTGCAAATATATGTGATTTTTATGTGATGTGAGTTATTTTAATAGGTTGAGTATCATTATCTCTTTTGAGTTTTGGAGTCTTCATTGTATTGGATAACAGAAATATTTAATCTTTAAACATCGAACGTAACACTTAAAAAGATTACTATAAATGACTGCTGACTGGCCCCACTTTTTAGATTTTTATGATTAAAGAATTTTGTTCCAATTATTTTATTTTCTTCCACTACACAGTTCTGAGCTGCTTTGTATTGGATTGTGACTTAAAACCCTAATGAGATTAATTGAAGTTTCTGGTTATGACAGGACATAAACTTTGTGGAAACGTTTAATGGCAGCAAAGAGGCTTTATGTACTGAAACCCGATATTTGTTTAAAATAAGCCCTTTTCATCCTTAAAGAATTATGCTGGAAGTCCTGCAAAGTCTGCTCTTTAGGTTGGAATCAATAATACTAATGGGTCCGCTCGGGGAGAGAGAGACGCCCTGTTGATTTACACACACAACTTTTGCTTCTCTCTAGTTACACATCAAAAGATCCTTTAAAGGCAACGAGGGGCTCTGAAGTCCAGGACATGTCTGCTTCCACCATCTGCCTGGCATCTCTGCTGGAGCGCTCCACTAAAATGTTGCATAACCAATCTGTCCAGAAAAAAAATATATTTTTTCACATATTGTAGCACAGGACTTTGCACATAACATCTCAGATGGTAAGTAGCTGATATGAATTAGTAATTGTTTGCTGTTTAACTGAAAAAAATGGTTCACATAAAAAGAATTGAAATTGAATAAATAAATCCTGTCTAATAGAGTAATAGATTATTTAGATACAACTCACCAACTTTAAATGATCTTTTAACAGCTGCTACACGATAGGAGAGCTGACATTGTTTTTGATGCTGAAACTATTTCCAATATTGCCATTTGGCCAGTTACATTAAATTAGGAAACATTAATACGTTAATAATAATGTTGTGTCTTTAGCTTTGCGAAGACTGAACCGATGACATCCCATGCAGAATTGACTACAGCAGATGGTGGAATGTAAACAGTTGCCAAAATAACACTGGCTACGTTTACATGGACACAACTAATCGGATTGAAGGCCTGATCAGATCAAAAATGTTTCATGTAAACATGTCAGACTGAAGATTCTAATCCGATTCGGTCCGATCGGATCTAAATTTAATTCCGAATGAGAGAGGTGGTTTTTGCCGATCGCCATTCCGATTGGCGTCCATGTAAACACCCATTCGGATCTAAAGAGTAAAATAATCTTCACTGCGCATGTGTGCGACGTCAGAGTGACGTTTTCCGCCTTGTCAACAACAGGAAATCACCGGTCTCTCTCGCTGTGAACAACATGGCGGGGGGAGTCTAGGAACGCCGACTTATAAGTTAATTTAAAGCTGCAGGAAGCAGGAATTTATCCTCCTCCTCTTCCTCTTCTTCCTCTCCACAGCCCACTCGCTCTCCCACGCCGGTTCAATCGCTGATTCTCTACATTTTCTCTCGGACATTTCGCTGCCAAGCGCTTTTTTCCTCCTCTCTCCTTTTTTCTTTCCGCTCGCTCCGAGCGCTTCGTTTGTCAGGCCTCCCAAAAACCAGACGCAGACAGAACTGCCAAGTTTGTCAGGAAGTTCTGCGCATGCTTAAAAGATTTAATCTGATCCAACGCTTGATACATGTATACACACGTCATGATCGGATCATTTCATTTAGTGTCCATGTAAACGGAGATTTTGAATTTCCGATCAACCAAGGTTTGGATCGGATCGGGGAAATTTTGCGCATGTAAACGTAGCTACTGGTGAATCCTTTCTGTAATGGTAAGGTCAAAAACTTAATGCCATCAGTTAAACATAGGCTTCAGAGATAAATCTACACAGTAGTGTCCTGGAAGACACCATCTGTGGTTCCCTGGCACTCCCAACCCACCTCCCTAACGTTTTCTAGGCTTCTTTAATGTCATAGGGAAATCATATTTAAATTTCAAATCATTCTGGCTTAAACATGTATATAAATGTACTCTTTATAAGATGATATTGTAGCCTCGTGAGACCATCCTGATCTCGCAAGCTTTCAAGATTTTACTCGCTAATCAGTCTGGAGACTCTCCGTCGAAGAAAATTTGGAGCCGTTCACCAAACAAACGTCCAATCAGCGTTGGCTTTGAGGCGGGATGAGGTGTGACGCAACGAGAAGCGCAAAAGTTCAGTCTAAAGAACATGGCGGCTTCAGCCGATGAAACTAGCGTTAGCGTGGCTATCGAGCAACTTTTATCAGAATTACAGAGTATTTCTTCACCGAAAGAAGAGCAAAACACTGCTCTGGAGGCTTTTCTCAGAGGAAAAGATGTTTTTGCTCTTCTCCCGACTGGTTACGGCAAGAGTAGCCTGGCTGTTAGTACGTCATATGCTTCATTGATCTGATTGGTTTATTTGGCCCGTCTATCACCAACATAGGCCAATCAGCTAACCAGTATTTTCGCCCCTTCCCAAAATTACTTCAACCGAAGGTTTCCAGATGGATATGCGGAGCAAATCCATCTGGCGGAGTCAGGTTAATGATATTGTCCCAAAATGTCGAAAATTTCTTTTTTGAACAGAAGAATCCTGTCTTAAAATCTGTGGGGGGGATTTCGATATCTTATGCAGGCCAGTTAGTTATACGTCAGCCAGAACACCTAAATTCGGCCGATCATATATCGGTCATAGCATCTGGATTCATACGTTGCAGCTAAAATACCCAACAGTTGAAAGAATGAAAGAAAGTTGAAAAATCATTTCCTTTCCCATTGAGTTCCGTCCCAGTGTTCACAGGGATGGACGTCTGTGTCTTCAGCAGGCGTAGAGCTAACAGAACTGGCAGCGTTGCGAGGCAAGGGCTCAAACATGTACGGCTGGAAGCCTTCTACACCAAACCAAGCTTCTGCCGCCCTGGCGTCCTCTTCCACAACATCTTCGTCCTGCTTTCCTCCTCTAAACAAAATATGTATGACAGAGGAGACTCATCCACGACCTCCGACACTAAACTCTCCTCCTCTTGCATGTTTCCTCTGTCCATAGTGTTCCTTGACAGCGTCATTTCTAAGCCACCAATTTAGTGCTACTTGGTCCCAATGGAATTTCCCATTGGGAACCTACTAGCACTAAGTTGCTAACTGGTTAGCAAGAATCTTCTGAGACACCAGCCACCTTCTGTAGAGGTGAGAAGGAAAGACTTACATCTGGCTGCTAAACTCTCCTTCTTCTTTCCTATGCTGAATTTAGCCATCAGCCGTCAGACGTTGCATATATGTTTACTTGCATGGTTTAAAAAGCCTGACAGAGAGACATCTCCAGCCATGCTTCAGTAAAAAACATAATAATGCATTCCCAATATTTTGGCAGGGTCCTTGCTAGGGCCCATAGTTCTTCTAGCTTATTTTGTAAAGAACACACATAGCCCATAATGAATGATGGAAGACATGGCTTGAATTTCTTCCTTTTTTCTCTTTTATTTGCTCCTCTTCTGTATCCTTGGCACCTCCTTTTCAACTTTTCTATGACTTAAGGAAGTAATTGATGCATTATTCAGCCTTTGAGATGTTGCTGGTAAAGATTCTCAGTCATCAAGGTCATTGTCATTGTCAAAAAAATAAATAAAAAAATCCACTGTACTTAAAAATAATGCATTCCACAGACATTGTGCTTCCCAACCCTGGAAGCTTTTCAGTTCAAAATGTCAGTATCTTTTTCAATTAAAAATGTCAGAATCAGCAATGAGTTTCAAGCTTTATATAGTAGCCCAAAGCCATTAGGGGGAATTGTTGGCCTGGCTGCCCAGGTGAGATGTTTTGTCCCCTGCATGGGGTGAGGGTTATCACTTTGAAATGTTAATCAGCTGCTCTCAGATGTTAAAAAATGAAGTTGCTCTGGTTTCTATGGTTATGCATCATAACAGATGTACCCCCCAAATAAGACGGTATCGCAACAAAAATCCCCACAGTTTCACTGAATCTAAACTACAGCAGTAAAAACATAAAAAAAAAACTTTGATCCACAAATTGAGCTTTTAGAAAAAGAATCAAAATCACAGCAGAAGAGCTACTCATAAATGCATCCAAACCGAGCCGTATCTAGAATTCCTCAACTTACAGAAACCAATGCATGTCTGTAAAGGAAGTTAATGGCGACAGGGTTATATTTTTGATATAATTTGTTTCTGTAGACCTTTCTAAAATAACCCTGCAAGATTAAATACCTCCTATTGCTTAGACAAGCCTTTGCTAAAATATATTACTAAGCGTGATTAATTGCAGCTTTTAAAGGACTTTGAATTGCTTTATAAAGCTGCAATTGAAACACAGACATTTTTCTAAAGTTAATTTGACCCTTCTTGGTGCTGAGTTTGTCAAAGAATGATCATGGTGGCAGGTGCCAAGTCCCAAACTTAGAACAACCTCTATAGTGCCTTTTAATGGAAGGTATGCAACAATCGTTCCATGAAACATAAGCAACCACAAAAGGTTTATACTTAAAAATGTACATAGGGCCTTTCTGAATGTTTTTTTTTATTGTTTTGGCATCAAATAGCAGTCTTTACCTCTAGATCAAGAGTCTAATGCTATGTTCACACCTAAAGCAGCACAGGCAGCAGAAGCAGCTAGTTTACATGCAAAGTCAATGGTTGACGCGCATCAAGGCGCAGCAAAATAATAAATAAAATAAACAAAGAAGGTAATTAAAAGAGATATATACATTTATGTCTCAAAGTATCATATAATTTCTACCTACATTTATTTGTTTATCGTATTTTGGGGGGCAGTTAATTGTATGCTTATATATTTATTGAGCATTTATTTATTTCTGTATTTATTTTTAAATAAGGTAGAGCTGGTCCTCCATACTAGGAGTCATATTGTCCTAAAATTTGTATTTAATGGTTGAAATAAGATACAGAAATAAGGATGTAGTTTTATTTGCCAGAATTGTGTAAAAATCTTAGTTTTTTTTTATTCAAACTACAGACATTAATCCTGCTGCGTTTTTATTTTTTATTTTTTTTTTATTTCCTCTAAGCTCTCTTTCAGCTCATTGTTTAGGTTCTACGGTTCTGTCCCATCTGTCAGCCGCTGTCATAATTTCCAATGTGAATCCCTGAGGCAAGTTTAGTCAGGCGCAGTACTCCATTTCCCATCTGAAATTGTAATGGATTTAAACCACTTGTAACATTTCATTTTGTGAAGAGCTCATTATGCAGCCTGATAAAGAATAATCCTATTATCCATACACTGTACAAACACTGTTCACTCACTGTTCTTCTCACTGTCTGACATAAATTCAGATTAAACTTTTAGTGTTTTACTTCAGCCAGGATTACCACTATTATTTCTATTTACCAATTTCCAGAACAGAAGGAGGGAGATTTTTTTTATTAAAGCCTTTGTATAATTTTCCTCAGATGTTTACAGGAATTTGAGTTATTCTATTTAGGAAGGGAAAATGGTGGCCTCATGCCTTTGTAACCATCTGATAGGTTAGTGCTGTTGGGAAACAAGCTATCTTGGTGGCTACTGCTCTCTGAAACAGCGGAAGCTCATAATAATAATTAAATTGAACTACACTGATCTCAAAGTGGAGAAATTAACTCTCTGCATTTAACCCATCCTCTTGGGGAGCATTGGGCTGCCATCATGGGGCGCCAGGGGAGCAGTAAAGGTTTAAGGGTATTGCTCAGAGAGCCAGAGTGGCAGTCTGTGGAAGTGGGTTCCAAGCCCTATGCCCTATCCACTAGGCCGCCACTCCCCGATGGTGTAATTCAATCCAGAAATCCATTAACAAATGTTGAAACACATAAAACATCACTACAATGGTGGACGTAGCTTTTTAGAAGCTCTCTGAAACAATAAACTGCAGAAATCACAGCAAGAGTTCAGCACAAAACAACTGTTCTGATTGAATGATCACTTTTCCCTCTCGACTCCTGAGGAAAACCACCTCGCTGTCTGGCCACTGTCAGTCAAAAATCCTTAAGTATGTTAGCCAATCAGCATCAAGGCCCTGCTTCATGACCCGCCCCTTCTCCATAGAGGTTTAGCCTCAAGAAGGTGACATATTTTATTATACATTGTTGATGACAAGTGTGCAATTGAAATCACAGTATCTTTGGTTGTTTGTTTAATAAAGATGATGCTGATGATAAAAGGAAGGATTTACTGGTGAAGAGACTGGTTCAGTTGCATGCGAGTTTTTGCCCTTTTCGGGCCAATTCTCCAGTTGTGCAAGAATTTCTTCGATCGGGCCGAGTTTCAGTCTCATGCGTCATGTAGTATACAGGGGGGTAACGAGAGGCGATCAGCCTTCTAACGACCACCTTCCAATCAGAAATCGAATGGGCAGGGGGAAAATCAAACATGTTTGAAATCAGTCGGCCGTCGTAAGGTGTTTGCGAAAAAATCCAGCTGTTGAAGGAGAGCTACGAGCCGATTTACCTGAACCTCGAGTACTGAGCATGTGCAGACAAGAGAGTTCTTCTTCTTCTTCTTCAAGATTGATGAGTCTGACCAGCGCCATCTCTCGGCGCTCAGTCCGACATGTGGTATTTGGACGTGCAGTGTGAGCAGGTAGAAGGCATCAGAGCGTCGGGCTGCACAGTGTGAGAACATGGATAGTGAGCTGTGAACTTTTAAATCCTGCGGCTTCATCATACAGTTTGAGCTGTAGCTGAGTACAACGTCGTACAGTGTATGCCCGGCTTTAGTGGAAAAACAAAATGAAACGTCCCCTCATGGTATAAAACCAGGAACTTAGCGCTCAGGCACAACTGGGTCTTGAAATAAACAGCAATTTTAAGTGTCCAGATAGATTATCAGTACATTTGCTTAGGAACAACAAACTGTTTTGGCTATCACTGGTTTCTGGTCTCTGATCAGACTCTGTTCCTCCAAACCTCCCTTACCCTAACCTGCTGGAATGTACCAACTACTGTGGTCAGCTTGTGGAGGGGTACCTAAATTATAATGTTTAAATAAAATTCAACAAAATACTAAGGAAAAAGTATTAAAACTTCAGAATTTTAAGACTAAATTATTAGCTCAGTTGTTGCTCTGTGATCTGCCATTTAAAGTCTAACTCACCCCAAAAAAAACTATTTTCCTGCATTTACTGTAGACTCTCTTTGTGCTTTTTTAATATTACTCAGCAATTGCTTATATTTCTTGTATTAATTTTTTTTTAATAATCCATTTTTCAAAACTGCCTAATACTGCCATTGACTGAACAGTGTTATAAAATGCATCACTACAGGCGTTCATCTTCTTACCGTCTAAATTCAACTCATACATACACCTCTCGGGCTGCAGCTATTGATTATTTTAGTTGATTCATTTAGTCATTATTTTATCAATTGGTCTTAAAGGTAAATAATTATAAATGAACATTTGGAATATAAAAAAGAAAATATTCATGAAATTAAAGAATTTTATATAGTTTAAAGATTTTTTCAGTCTACATCTGTAGAGATTTATATTCATTTCTACAAAGAGGATGTTTTACATTATATTTATCATCACTCTAGATAATCATTTGATTCCATCACCAAATTAGTTGACGACTATATTAGTAATTAATTAATCCCAATTATTCCGATTAATAATTTCAGTCCTCTACATCTCTTTAGTCGGTCTTGAAGTGGTAAGGCTAAGGCCATCCAGACTCCGTCTCTGGTGAAACCACACAGAGATCCAACTGACATGCTTCTATAAGGCTAGGCTAGGCTAAGCTAAGATACGCTAAGCTAGCTCCAGCCAGAGTGCTACTGGTTAACCATTTCTCAATTCACAAGAACGCAAGTATAGGGTGACCAAACGTCCCCGATTTCCGGGGACTGTCCCCGTTTTGGACCACCTGTCCCCGGCTAAAGCTGTCCCCGGAAATGTCCCCGATTTTACCGAGGCGAAAAATGTTGCGTGTAGACTGTTATTACGGTAGAGCTGTTGCGCGCAAAAATAGGTATTACGGTAGCTGGTTGCGCTGCTGATAACATAAAGATAAGGAACAGAGCGCACCACTAGAAGGGCCGTAATGATTCTTTTGGATGTCAGCTGCCATTAAAACACAAAAAAGAGGAAGAGCGCATCACTTTTAAAACAGAAGAAGAAGAAGAAGAAGTGGAAGTTCGTTTTTTACAACCTGTGGCAACTGATGGGGAGCTACGCTGAGTGATGGTGAGTGTGTTAATCAATTTATTTTATTCTGATCGGGCTGATCTTGTGATAAATGTTTGGTTTGTGTCCAGGTTAAAACAATAATAAAAAGTAAGACAAGACCACAAGTGGAGCATGAGTAAAAGACGCTGGGTTAAAATGTAGCAAAATGATTGAAAACTCCTTGTAAGGCGCTAATCTGGTACGCTGGTTCTCCAGGGATCAACAAGGGTTTGTATAAAGATGATTTAGAATGGATAGGTGACCTTTAGTTTATATTTCAGATAGTTATTATAAGTAGAGTTATTTCAATTTGTTTTGATGATTTATGGTTGTGATTTATGAGCATAGACTTCCAGTTTTTGGTGTGCTTTTTTACTGCTCAGTTTGGATATATATGAAAGTTCCTTGAGAAAAAATAGAAGTCAGTAACAGGAGAACTGAATAAGACAAGATCTAGAGGATCTGAGAATGATGGAGGAAGAGATAACCACCTGTTTAATGTTCATTTATTATGTGGTTTTTGCTTGTAGCTCCTAATATTGTGGTAATTAGCATTTTTAGTATTTAGATGAGATATTAATAATAATAAGTTTTCATGTTGCACATCCTAATTTTTTTTTGGAGGTGATTTTGATTATATAATGTCTCTGTTTTAGAATAATTTAAGATTGATGCTGGAGGAGTGAGGAAGAAGATAGAAAGACAGAAAGGAGATTGAATGAGAGAGGAGGAAACTAGGAACTCTGATAGAAAAAACGGTTGACAAGAAGGGAGAAAAATTTACTTTGAGGAGTAAAGCAGAGAGCAGGCAGAAGTCAAAAGAGGGCTAGAAACAAAAGCGAAGGTGGAGAGGGAAGAAAACAGACAAGACTGAATGACCAGATGGCTCTTTCAAAGAAGAGGAAGTGTCATTTTACGGAGAAATTACAATCACAATTTCCATTGGGAAATTATATATGTTAGGGTTGTCACGATACTAAACTTTTCAACTCGTTACCGATACTAAGGAAAATATTCGATACTCGATACCATTTTCGATACCACAAGGATAAAAACAAAGACTCCAAAAGTCTACAGAAATATTTTCATTAATAAATAAAATATAATAAATAAACACAATAAAGGTTGTATGCTGTGCATAATATTAAGCAAGCTTGATAAAAAACTTATACAATTCAAATTAAGTGTTCCTTCCTTGGCTATGCTTTCAACACATAACAGAGACACTAGCCAAACCAGTTAAGAAACAAAAATAATTCTCAGCAGCTGCACCGCTTACAAAAAAAAAGTCTGAAACTGAAAAGAGCACAGAATTATTCATTCACACAGTGTTCTGAAAGTGCATTGTCCTCTATTCTGCACTTTAGATGAATGACTGCTTAGGTGCCACTGGTGACGGCACTGTATCGATACTTTTAAAAACGAGTATTGTATCCAGATACAACATTTCAGTATCAATACTTTTTTGAGTTTCGATACTTTTGACAACCCTAATATATGTATATGTTATTGCTGTTTATAAATATGGACTATTCTTGGATTATATACATTGTGTTGATGTTAAGCCTATTCTGCTGTTCAATGGTTAAACTTGTTTAAGATATTTAAAAAGGTTATTTTGCTTTTTACTTGCTATGTCTTCTCTTATATTATTTTACCCAAATTACCAGGGCCACTGGCTCAGACCCTGTTCAGTTAATATTTCTGTTTCAAACATTTAAAATGTATAATATGTATTAATAAAGTTCAAGTGATAAAGCGTTGACATGATTTGAGTGATAAACTAACTTATTGAGTGATGTAGTGTGCAAAGTATGCTGTGGAACACAGAGTGGCTGTATATTCAGGTTAGTAGGAAAAATGAACCTGCTACTTTGAGACACACAGGCCCCTGATGTGGCTAGGTGACAGTAAGAAACATATATGAACCTTTACCTGCAGGCTTGACTACTACTTGTTTTTTTATGTTAATGAAGAAAAAAAATATTTCTTATAGGTATGTACAGTAGATGTAAACAGAATAAGTATTTGTTGCACTTTTTTGAAGAGGTGGGGGAACTCTGTCTCAACAGCCACAGGCATAGAATAAATGTTTGTATTTACTTTTCTAAATTTCTTTTCCTCATGTCACTCTCCCCTTAGGAGGCGGCAGAGCTCTTTGGGCCCGACAAAATTGGAAAGCCCTGCTAATGACCCTTGACCCCTCTGCTCCCACCCCCACCACTTTGCCCCAACCCAGAGACACAGTTCTAGTTTTCTACTAATAACACTATTCATGTTATTAATCTTAGGATACACTAAACATTTGGAAAGGCACATTCCTGGCTTTTACACTTGATTTTTGTTGTTTAAATATTAATAAATATGTAAAAATATATGAAACCATTACTGTCCCCGTTTCCTAATTTCATCTCGATAAGATGTATTGATTTTTATCCACGAGCAAGAAATGTCCCCAGATTTGATTTCAGAAATCTGGTCACCTTACGCAAGTACGGACTCGTGTCCTCACCAAGTATGTTCTTGAGAAGAACACAGGAAAGTCTGGACTCTAGGAGAACGGGAGTACGTAGCATAAATATGGGTCAATTGGAACAGAAGCGTACTGATGACATCACCACACGCTCTGCTCATCTGGAGCTCGTCACCTCTTGTTATTAATAGTCTCTAGATAATAATAAATTCTACTTTTTTAATTTTTTGGGGTAATAATGATGAACAGTCACATAAACACAAATCAAATTAACATTTTGCCAAATAAAACAATAAAATCGCCATCAGAGCCAGCGGTCCTTCACACACGGCTATGCAGAGAGAGGGCTGCTGCAGACGGGCTAGGATTAGACCTGACTGTCGTCACCCTTTGAGGTCCTCTCAACTTCAGAAATAGTTTTTTTTTAAATTATGCATTAAATCAGTAAATGGGCCATATAGAGACACTTAAATGTATAATCTTCTTGCATCGAATGACCTTAAAATGTACTTTTATTGAACATTTGCAACAGAAAAGAGAACTTTTAACTTAATGCTCTAAGCTCTGTGAGCGCTCCATTAAAAGCTGCTGCTGCCGCAGTGCATGCTGGGATAGCTGTCAATATCAAGAATGGACAAGTCTGCTCTGATACATGCAGGGTAAATAGGGAGGGTTCAGAACAACATCCGGGGACTTTGTCCGTTCTCGGTCTGCAGCTCTTGTAAAATGGAACAGCACTAGGGCTGAGGCTGATGACATTGCACGAGTACATGAGAACGCACAAGTACACATACCTGTATTGAGAAACAGCAGTTGTCATTACCTGATCCATCCTGGAAGCATGATCTGTCTTGCACATGCACGAAGAGAATAACTTCCTTGAAAGCTATGCTTCGTTTTTCCATCTTATTTATTCTGTCTTTTTCAGGCAGGGTTTCCTTTTGAGTATTTTTTATTTGCATAAATATTGCATGTTCTAAAAACGAATAAAAGCGAATGCATAAAAAAACGCTTAAATAGCCTTTCAAACGTCACTGTGCCTGCACTGAGTATCATCATGGACAGAATCTTAAATATTTTCTATATGATGTATTTTAGCATTCTGTGATGTTTTAAGTATATAAATAAGTATTCTCAGTACCATTATTACGTAGTTTTTGGCGACCCAGATCTTGCACAGGACGGATCGTGCTTCCGTGATGGATCAGGTAATGACAGTGGTTGCTGCCAGAATGGCTGCTACTTCTTCATGACCAAACTCCATCTTAATTAGTTTCACTTTGGTGACATTTTTTTCAATGTATGTCTCGACGGTTATATTTGGTTATATTTTCACCTGGGGTGTTATAATTATATTATATAAAACACCCAATAACACTCCAACCTCAGCAGGAAAAAGAAACAAGACATCTTTTTATACCATAACCAACACTCATGTTGTAGAAATACTGTTTTATTGTTTAGATGTCAGCCTTGTGTTGGCTACTCCTGATATATTAGCTCGTCTTTTTCCTGGTGATATCCAGGAGTTTACCTAGGGGCATCTGGCCTTATTACTATGTTTCCCCAGGGTACAATAAAACTCAGCAAACTGACCTTTTGGCAGCCCTGATATATAACAGCACACACAGAACATAACTCAACCAACACATGGCTTCTTGGAAAATATTATGAATCAGGGAAATCAGACGATTATATAATGATGAAAAAAAAAAACTGAATCTCAAATGTTTTATTGTGTCATTCAAAGACATAAATGATAGAAATTGCATGAAGACTCAAACCCACACAGGTCTGTATGTTCACTGGGGTTTTAACGTAGTGATAGGCAGTAGCTGTTTCAATTGGAATGTTAATAGAGCAAAGTGAGGAGAAAATTTAATTGGAATTGAAGGATGGAGGGAAAAGGCTTCTGTGAATAGATGATAATGATAGAAAAAGCACACGACATCCACCGCATTCATACAGTATCTGTCACTGTGAGTGTGTGTTGCCGCAGGAGCAGTTGATGGATTTGCTGCTTGACTGCTCACACAGATTGGTGCCCGCTGTGATGGCAGTCTTGAACTGAAATTACGTACACTCTCACACAAAGAGAGCTACACATGATGGCAGCCGTGAACGTGTGCAAGTACATTTGTGTGTGTTCATAGTTTGGGATGAGCAGGTTCCCTCCAGGAGGCCATTTAAGGTGCCGTGGAGGGATGGATGAACACAAGGGCAGACGAGGCGCCGCAGAGGGTAACACAATTAAACAGCTTCTACCTTTGCATGTCTGTTAATAGCGATTTCATTGTGCCCTCCATCACTAGCTAAATATTTAGTGGATTAGAAGTACTTTGAGTACTTTGTCGTCTTCGATCAGTGTTTTTTTTTTTTTGTAAATGGTTAAATGCAATAAAAGTCATTTAAACATAATAAACTTAAGGTTCGTAAATTTCTTACATTTTGCTCTCAAATCTTAGTAGACAATTTTTCACATCTTATTTCGCACATAAGTCCACATAAGTATACAAGAACCACATTCCCAGGTCGAACAAAAATGACCATCTTTCCATCCATCCATCCATCCATCCATCTTCTTCCGCTTATCCGGGGTCGGGTCGCGGGGGTTGCAGCTTCAGTAAGGAGGCCCAGACGTCCCTCTCCCCAGCCATTTGGGCCAGCTACTCCGGGGGAACCCCAAGGCGTTCCCAGGCCAGCCGTGAAACATAGTCCCTCCAGTGTGTCCTGGGTCTCTCCCTGGGCCTCCACCCGGTGGGACGTGTCTGGAACACCTCACCAGGGAGACGTCCAGGAGGCATCCTAATCAGATGCCCAAGCCACCTCAACTGGCTCCCCTCGATGTGGAGGAGCAGCGGCTCTACTCTGAGTCCTTCCCGGATGACTGAGCTCCTGAGCCCAGACACACTATGGAGAAAACTCATTTCAGCCGCTTGTATCCGGGATCTCGTTCTTTCGGTCAAGACCCAAAGCTAATGACCATAAATTAGGGTAGGAACGTAGATAGACCGGTAAATCGAGAACTTTGCTTTTTGGCTCAGCTCTCTCTTCACCACAGCACACTGGTACAGCGCACGCTTCATAGCAGATGCCGCACCAATCCGCCTATCGATCTCCCACTCCATCTTCCTCATCTTTCCCACCTGAAAATTAGTCCAAGTAAATTACAGATTCAGCTTTTTACTTTTAACCTGGAATAGATGTATGTAATATCACCTGCAGGTGGCAGTAACACAAAACAAAAAGGTTAACTGATCAACGTAACCTCTGAAGAAGAGGGTATTCTTCTGGATATTTAATCTGTCAAGCAGCTAATTAACAGTAGCAAACAATGGCTTAATGACTGGATGTTCTTATAGTTGTTATTAGACAAGCACCAAGCCAGCTCCCATGTCAGAGGATAAAAGAGAGCACATACAGTTAGCCACAGTCAGAGAAACAGGACTACACTGAAAATCAGGCCAAGCTCCATCTATAAATGAAGGTGTTGATGGCAGCAGCACAGCTGATATTTCTCTCCATGATGGTGTCACGGCTAAACAGGACCAGACCAGTTGAAGTTACTATGAGAAAAAAAGCAGAGAGAGCATAATATTAGAGATTGAAATAACAAATTTCTGCAGAGTGGGAGAATAGAGATAGAATGAAGCAGAAGGATGAAAAGGGGTCCCTATGTTCTCCAGCGGTCTAAGCCTATAGCAGCATAACTATAGAGATAGCCTAGGATATTCTGAGTCACTTTAACTATATGCTTTATCAAAAAGGAAAGTTTTAAGCCTACCTTTAAAAGTAGACAGGGTGTCTGCCTCATGGAGTAAAACTGGTAGTTGGTTCCACAGGAGAGGAGCCTGATAACTAAAAGATCTGCCTCCCATTCTACTTTTAGAAATTCTAGGAACGACTAGTAAACCTGCAGATTGAGAGCGAAGTGCTCTGTTAGGAACATAAGGAACAATCAGATCTCTGATATCAGATGGAGCTTGGCCATTTAAGGCTTTATATGTGAGAAGGAGGATTTTAAATTCTATTCTGGATTTAACAGGAAGCCAATGAAGAGAAGCCAGGATAGGAGAGATATGATCTCTCTTTTTCATTTTTTTTATTTCAAGTTTTCATCATAATTGAAAACTTGCCAGCTTCATTTAGGAGGAGTCAGAATTGTTGCCATGCAATGCATCCCTGCAAATGCTTTAGAAACCACCGATTATACCGAAATCAGGGCTCAGTGTCATGATCGACTCAGAACCGAACCTTCAGATGCACATAAAGGCAGTCACCACGTTTTATCACCTGAAGAACTTTTCCAAGATTAAAGGTCAAATGTCCAAGCAGGATCTAGAAAAACTCAGTCCTGCATATATCTTTAGCAGAATTGATCACTGCAACAGAGTTGTTATAGGTTTTCCTGAAAACTTCAGACGAGAGTGAAATTTTGAGAGCTGTGTGAAGGACATCCAGTTAAACCCATAGTAGTTAGACCTTTAGCTGTTTCCTTTTAAAATTAATTTCTTGTATGGAGACACAGTAAAAATGGCAGTACGATGAATATCACTGCTCATCGGAGTAACACTGCTGGTCACAATGGCAGAGAAATAATCTCTATCAAAGTTCTGTCAGTTATACTTTTTTTTTATGAATGGTGAACTACAGTTTAACTGGGCTCCTCACAGAGCACTTTTAAATCCCTTTGTAGGGAGGAAATCTGTTAGATTTCATGGCTTTGTATTTCAGAAAATGTATCTAGTGACTCCCTTCTCCTCACAGGAACATTTTATATGTATGTTTACACTCTATGAACCTGATTCAAGGTATGTTTAATATCCCCAGGAGGCAACAAAATAGACTTTTATAAACCATAGTACAATAAAGCATTACAATACCAACATGAAATCATAACTACTGACAGACACACAACAAGCAACAATAACATCAAAAAGAAAATATTTTGGTTCTACAAGTTCTTAAAGCAAATCTGCACCTGATGGTTAAAAACTAAACAGCTAAAATTGCCTGGGCTCTCTGAGGGATCTGGTTATATGAAGGGTAGAGATATTGTTCCGTGGAACATTGGCAATTTTGCTGCAAAGACTGACAAGTTGATGAATGTGTTTCTGTTTTTTTGTCAATAACCCATACCAGCAAATAAAATAGAAGGTGAGAACAGATTCGATAAAACATTCTCATCAACTACTGTCCATGGTACCGTTCCTTATTAATGCTAGAAGCATATACATTCATAAACCTTTTTGGATACATTGCCTACATCATGGTTCCCAGATATTTGTATTCTTCCTCAACTTCCACTGCCTGAACATTACTGTTCTAAAGTTCCCAGCTCTATCTGTCATTTCCACCTGATGTCCACACAGTCTCAGCTCGCATCTCAGGCACTGATATATCAAAAGGGATGAAAGCCCATCACCTCCGACTGAAACTGAATCTCTCAAAAACTGAACTTCTATTTTTCCCGGCCAAACCAACCATTCACCACAATATTCACATGCAGACTTGATCCCTTTCACTGACGCCATCAAAGGCAGCAAAAAACTTGGGTGTCATGATTGAGGACCAGCTGAACTTTAAAGATCATGTTACCTCCGTTTCTTAGGGCAGGTTATCCTCCTGCAGCAGTGTGTCGCAGTGAGCTTGTTGCAATATTTTTGATTTATGCTCAATATTGAAGCTGCTCTATGTTATTCTACTCCACAACGCAAGAGGGACAATCAGGAACTAGCTGTGGGTCTAGATACAGCCGAGGCGGTGAGGAAGTGGGGGCAAATTTGTGGGACAATGGAGGGTCATGAGGGCGAAAATGAGCAGGGATCCAGGTGGAAAAAGGGTCCCAGTGTTCTCACGCAACTCGCTCTTCTAGCTGGTCCAACCTCACGAGTCGTTTTCCGCAATGACGGTCATACAAACAAAACAAGCCAGTAAGGTATCAAACAGAAAATTCGCATAGTGTAGAGTGGATGTAGATGCGACCAATCAGAGGCCTACTGTCTGAGACACTGTCTGCGGTCACCTACAATTACAACCTGGTTTCTGAGCATAAATCAGCCTTAGAAGTTTAGAGGTTTCCCTGCTTTAGCACAGCTGATTAGGATGCATGGGCGTAGGTTTGCATAGGGACCAAAGGGACATGTCCCTACCAAAATTTTGAACCGAACTAATTGTCCCTACCAATAATTGGATGTGAGCAACATGTTTATAATTTACAGCAGTAGTTGTTGCAGCAGTGGCTTCTTTTCCTCTCGCAGCTCCTCTGCCTGGTCTCTCCTGTCCCTTTCATGTAGCAGCGCATGGAACTGTGCTGCGCTGTTTAACTCAACTCTCATTGGTTGTTCTGCCTTAAGTTCCGCCTTCTCTCTCTCTGATTGGCTGTTTTCTAGTCCGCGTGTGCTTGGAGCACAACATTGAAAATTTATTCACACTAGAATGTAGCGGTTACTACAATTAATATTAGGCTACAAAACTAGTCCCAATAAAAAAAATGAATATCATGTACACTAAAAAACAAAAAGACTGTTGGAAAATGGGCAAATAAAGGCTGTAAGCCATCAACTTTTCTGATTCTTAGCCACAGCCAACTAAAAAAGAAAATGTGAGGGTTTCCTTTTTACCGATATTAAGTTGATATTACTGTTTTCATTTTTTTTGTTTTTTTTTTTTACAATTTTGATATAATAACTGATCTAAGTGGGTTGCTTTGTGGGGAAAGGCACATTTTACATTTATATTACTGTATGTTTTAAAGTCTCTATACTCCAGTTCATTATGAATCACTTACTAAATTAGTTGACGATTATTGAAATAATCAATTATTATGATTCATTTTTTTCAGCCCCAGATGAAATACATGAAATTGGCTTCACAGAGTAACTACAGCCCAGATGTTCAACTTTTATAGTGAAGTTAATATTTTATTGAATGTATTACTTTGCTTGATACAGAGAGAGAATAGTAGGTACAAATATTAGAGTGGGGTTTAACTCTGCACAATTCTATATCTTCAAAAGAAAATACTGCATTTACCTTCTCTCTTAGTCATTCAAATGAAACCGTTTTCAAAGTGGAAAACAGTCCTAATTCCACAGTCATCAGAGCCGGTGATACTTCAAACATTGATAAACAGCATCTAATGAGTGTAGAGCTTATAACATTTTTATTAATGGAGCAAAATGTTGCTTTTCTCTTTTAACAATGAATTCCTCTTATCAGTACGGATGCTGACATCGAGCATAAAAAAGGGCATGCATATTGCATAGCACCAATGACACCAGACCAATAGTGTCCCTACCAAAGTTCAAATCAGACCTACGCCCTTGTTAGGATGATTGCAGTTGAGCAAAAGCCTGTAAATCAGCTTGCAATTAAATCAGCTGTATGTAAATATAAAATGTTATTTTACATTTTTAGCCTAGTTTTATTGCTCTTGTGATCACATCTGATTAATATAGGCTACTAAAGACTTGATTAGCAGAGGTAAGACAGAGTATTAGGGCCAGGCTAGAGATTTTTCTTTGTTCTATTACGAGAATATAGTCGTAACATTACAAGAATAAAGTCGCAACGAGAATAGTCATAAAATTACGAGAATAAAATCGTAAAATTACGAGAATATAGTCGTAAAATTATGAGACTAGTCATAAAATTACGAGAATGAAGTCGTAAAATTATGAGAATAAAGTCGTAAAATTATGAGACTAGTCATAAAATTACGAGAATAAAGTCGTAAAATTATGAGACTAGTCATAAAATTACGAGAATAAAGTCGTAAAATTATGAGACTAGTCATAAAATTACGAGAATAAAGTCGTAAAATTATGAGACTAGTTGTAATATTACGAGAAAAAAGTCACAACGAGAATAGTCATAAAATTATGAAAATAAAGTCGTAATAATAGGAGAATAAAGTCCTAAAATTACAAGAAACGCGTTGTATTTTATGCCAACTCCTACAAGAAGCTCTTTCTTCCCTAAAATGAGGAATGTGGAGCATTATGGTGAGCTTTATTTTGGTTCTGGTTTGACAAATAATGAAATCTTTTGGCACCAGCATCAAATTGTGCAGAATGTCAAAGTGGACTCAGGTTGCTGATTGGTGGAGCTGGTCGGCCGTCATCTACTGGTCGGAGCTCCAAGCTTTCTTTATGAAATGGATTGTTGTATGATGACTTCATTCTCGTAATGTTACAACTTAATTATTGTAATTTTACGACTTTATATTCATAATTTTATGACTTTATTCTCGTTATACTACAACTTTAATCTCAAAATAGAACAAAAAAAAATCTTTAGCCTGGCCCTAATACTCCCTCATGAAAAATGCGATTTTTTTATTTCTGTACATGTAAGTCAGCCTACCGCGCGCCCCCCTTCTGAATTTCAGCCAACCTCATCAGGTCCCCCTATCATGGCTGTTCTCTCTGTTCTTCCACAGCACCTTAGATCAGATGCTACAGTGACTTGTTTTAAAACACAACTATTTTCTCAAACTTTTAAGCAAATTAAGCCACTCAGCTGCTTAATTTGCTTTCTTTGTGTGTTTTTTTTTTCTTTTTAAGAAACTGGGGTTTAAGTTGGTTGTCTGATGTTGGCTCTATAAACATAACTGACTTAACTAAGCGTCTAGCTCCGGTTTGCTTACTCTGAGTTCAGATCGTTTCCAGTCTGATTTAAATCAACCTTCAGCCTCTTCTGGCTTCAATTCACTCTCTGCTCTGCATTATAGTTCAGACCATTTCCATTATTTATTCTCTTTCCCCCCCAGTTCGGTTCAATCTTGGCTTCAGTTTCTTACACGACTCCCTTCCAGGTCTTTTCTGCCTTTTAAAAATGTTTTATAAAGTCTGAACCGAGAATCTGAGAGTTAATGAAAACTGTGCATCCTGTGGAGAAGCCGCTGCCTTTGCTCCTGTAAAGTCTTCTTTTTATAGCAGAACCACGGTAATATCTCCACTCCTGAAAAACATTCCTCTCTATAAGGTATAAAAAGATTATTCTGTCTTCCGTTGCCTTCCAGAACGTTTTATGTTGCCAAGCACAAAATTACATTATTTTCCTTGAAATGTATGAGGACTTTTGATTTGGCTTCTCTTAATGTTCCTCCTATGTCTCTCTGATGGATTTGTTTTGTTTTTCGCAGCTTGGGGATAAAATAGCTTTATGATATGGTGCAGTTAGTCATGTGGAGCCCCTGGAAAAGAAAAGCCTCCACACTGTAAAGTTTGGATATAAAGTGAATACCCTGTAGGATTGCTATATCTTAAAGCTGTCATGTCTATTCCTGAGATATTATTGTCTCTTCTATTTGTGAGGTAACTTTTTGTTTTTTACAGAATACCCCATGCTTCTGCATTAAGACCAAACATGTGAGCTATATCTGTACAATTCTCATTTCTTTAAATATGTTTTTTCTTTTTAAATATAACACGTACTTAAAAAATAGAAAATCTGTTGAAAAATGTGACGTTTGAGCAAAGTTTGAAGAAACACTGGATTTATTTTAAGCTAAAACTTGTACACCATGACCCTCATTACCAGCCAGGGTGTCCCTCAGTGTGCCTCTTGTCATCTTGTTAGCGGGGTTTTGGTTTGGTGGTGTTGTGACATTTTGCTGTGTCTTTCTTCCTTCTTGTCTCACTCTGTAGTGGTGCGTCAGGAAGCAGCAGCGAATCGGAGAGCAGCTCAGAGTCTGACACGGACGAGTCCGAAAGCAGCTCCAGTGACAGCGACTATAATCAGGCCTCCCGCACAAACACTCCAGAGGTATTTTTCTATTTGCAGTCAGTTTACACTCATCATGGATTTAATCTGACCTGCATCTTTAACTTTAAATATGTTTTTTTTAAACCTTTCTTTTTAAGTTTAATCATCATGCAACATACAAATTAAATAAAATCAAGAACTGGAGGTACATCTTACAGATTTTATAAGACACCTCCACTAACACTGGGATACCCTCAGCCTTACCCTAAGCCCCAGATGCCACACCTGGATGCTCCGTTCCATTCACATCCGACCGGCAGAGCTTCCACGTTATGTTATTTATTAAAAACGGTTCCATGTTCTACGCCATGATCTCTATTCACTGGATTGCTGATTGCCCCTTGGTAGTACGGGATTGAAATGAAGCAACCGGCCGCCATATTGGCACTCCCTTGTTAGACCGGTTGCAATGTAAACAATATGTGCGCTACAGCATCAAACAACAATGATATTTTCATTTTCAGGGGGAATTAAGACTTTTAAAATAAAGATAAATTCATCACTTTGCCACACACTGGCTGTTTCGTAGCTTAGGTAGATTAACTTAAAATTAAAAATTAAAAAATAGGCACATCACTTTGCACAGTCATTATGAAGTCCATAAAGTCTCTAAATCGTGTAATATAACATATTATACAAATCCATCGATTTCAGAGCAAACTCCTACACCCGACGCCGCTGTTGCCCCGGTAATGCAAACATTGTCCCTTTTCTCAGCACCCCAAGAACAAGAACAAATTAAAGGGTTCTTGTGGAGTCACTAGCAAGCTCTAGTCAGGCTAAGCGTAACCTCCTTTATTGTAGGCTTTCCAAAGTCAGTCCAACCAATTAAATTAGTTCTATTTCTGATTGGATGATTGATCACGTTTTCAACCAGAGTTAATGGAGGAAATGTTTAACTTCATTGGTTTGTATTGAGTTTGATAGATTTTCTTGTGTTCTGTTCTTTGCATTTGGTTTAAACTTTTAATGCTTTTAGTCTTTAATTAGTTAGATCACCTCAGCTCTTTCCCCTGTGCTTATTATTCCTGTTTTTAGTTTTCTGCTGAAATTCTCCCCCCTCTGAGTTGCATTCTCCCAGTTTCCAAAGTATTTAAGCTCTTTGGTTTCTCTCTCTCCTTGTACTGTTGCACATGGCCTTGTTTCTGTGTTCATGACCCACGTGTCTTTCTGTAATTTCCGTTATTAAATCCTCCATTCCACCTCCATTGTGCCTGTACTGTTTTCCCTGTTAACGTCTGGGTGCCCATCAACAAACAACAAAGAGGAGCATGTTGATGGCTACAAGAACTAGATGTTTTATGGCAATTTGCTGAAGGGAAATTATCTAAACCTGCGTATTCAATTCTGTGCTTTATGTGTAATTCGATTTTGCTGTGGCTTCAAGAAAATCAATTCACACTTGTTCTTCAAACGCATGAGTTTACCATGCGTTTTGCTCAGTAACTAACCCAGGGGAGTACACAGTAAGTTAAATCATGCAGTTTGGAACCACCTGGTTCAGTGCCTGGACAGAACACATACATGGTATGGAGATTGAAACCATGCAACCCATAGCGGTGTGTGTTCTCAGATTTGAACTAGATGCAAAAATGACGTTCAAGTTAATCAAAGGCTCTTAAGATAACAGAATCCTTTAGAGAAAGAGAGTATTTTTAAACCCCTAGTACAAAGGTCACAGATTAGTGGACCGTGGTCCGGATCCGGACCCAACCTGATTTAAAACATTTATAAATTACTGCATGGTAAAGCCCTCCAGAGCAACCGGCCCCAGGCTACAGGTGATGCTAATTAGCCAATGAGCTGAAAGAAAAAACAAATGGTCAGATCAGGTGTGATTCAGGAAATTGTCTATACACCAAACTGATTGATTTTCTCTACTTAAAAAAAAACACTTCAGATTTTAAAATGGAAAAATGTCCTTTTTTTCTTTTTATATATGTATTTTTTTATTTAAACAGTCAATGTATAACATATATGCTTAAAAACCTCATTTTACTTCAGTGTTAAATTCTGTTTAAAGTAAAGGATAATAATAAAAAATTACCTTTACTTGTTGTTGATTTTCTTTATTTTCTTTATTAAGTAGAGGATGGTTGTCTGAGCTGCTGGCTAAGTATGATGGCTGTTTTTCCTGTTTGTCTGGTGATTAAGAAAGCAGATTATCCATCTGGATCAGTAGAGCAGCTCATATTCTTCTTCCTGCGCCCTAATTAAATGACTTGTTTAATATTGTCAGTGATATTGTCAAAATATCACTGGTAGATGTCCACAACTAAAGACAGAAAAAAATATCTTTCAGTTTGATATAAAGACAATTTACTGGTTCAAATATTTTATAAAACACCTGAACTGACCGTTTGTTTTCTCTGTCTTGATGTTGGCAGAGGGCTTTATGCTGCCCTGCAAGGCTTTAAACCTGGGTTTGAATGGAGACAAAGCCATTCTAAAGCACATATCAAGGAGCTCATTCTGAGCCTGGATCCATATTTATTTTTGATTCTGTTTATGGTGAAAATTGAGCCAAACATCCTCTAAATGTTCAGGGTCATCTTTGAGCACCATTTCTCTTTTCTTTCACCAGTTCACCACAGTTCTTCCAGCAGTCCACACTTTCTCTGCTCTCTTTTTGTCATCATCTTCTCCTTCTTTCCCATCGCACAGCTTGCAACAGGTTTGCCTGCTGTGTCTAAAAGTAGCAGCAGCAGCAACCCAGACTGACAGAAGCTCATTGGCTAATTACTATCACGTGCAGCCTGATGCTGGAAGGTCTGCAGGGCTTTACCGTATTAACAGGAGAGGCAGTGCAAGTGAAGTTAGAAACTGTCGTTGGACAACATGTGGTAATTTATAAATGTTTTAAATCAGGTTGGGTCTGGATTAGCCAGCAGGTGGGTCTGGATTTGGACCTGTGACCTCTACTCTATGTTATTCACATCCTAAAGAGTCGGATATACTTCCAAAACCCCCCACAAACCCCACCCCACCCCCTTGTCCCCCCTCCCTCACCCTCACTCAGTCTCTGAACATCCGTACGTTAACATTCCACTACTCCCAAAAGTCATAACATACCAGCTGCAGAGGACCGAGTTACAACATTAGTTATCACATTATTTAAATAGCTCAACGCTGCCTGGTTTTATGGGCTTATGCCGTCTAACAGTGGGAGAAAGTGACGGGGAAATGCAGAGAGAGAACCCGACAAACAGCGGAACGGCTTCAACATAAGCAATAAAGGACATCCAGCTCAGCGAGGGGCTTGCTGTGTGATACAATAACCACAATCCAGAAAGGCAATAGTTTTATATTTCTCTGTAAAGATTTTTCATTCAGAGACAGCTTCATTATTTCAGAGGCGCACTGAGTTTTCTCACTTGTTTATGAGCGAAGGAAGGTTTGTTATTATTCCGCTGATAAAGTGTAGGAGGTTGCTGAAATATTAATGAAGTTGTTTTTGTCCTCCTGCAGCCGGAGCCCCCTTCTACTAACAAGTGGCAACTGGACAGCTGGTTGAACAAAGTCCAAGCTCAGACCAAACCTCTGGTCCCTGCACAGCAGGAGCATCATGGCTCAGGTTAGTGGAGAATAATCGTTAAAGCTTTCACATCTTGGATAAAGAAGAACATTGGTTTGGTTAATAAGCTCTTATCCTGGGTAAATCTGTTAAGGCTCCATCAGCCAGGATCCACAGACATTTTCTCCTGGGACTGAAGCACCAGGAGCGTGTTCATCTGCTAAAACCAAACCCTGTGGGTCCAACGGTGCAACTGTTCCTGCTGCACCTGCAGTGGAGCACAAAGACAGCAGGGCTAACTTCTGGTGAGTGTATTTGTTTTCTAGATTTCTAGATATCTGCTCTCTAAAGTCTAAAGTGTAAATGTGTGATTATCCTCTGCTCAGCCCGGGCAGGGAAAAGGCCAAAGCCAAGCTTGGCCAGAAAGCCTCAGGGGAGGGTCAGAGGTCCAAGATGAGGCTGTCGCCAGGCCTGCTGTCGGGGCAGGAGGTCCCAGCCCCGAGGAGAATCACCACCGGGAAGAAACAGCCGCGACGGGCCGAGAGGTCAAGCAGCGTGGAGGATAACCAGAACCAGCCATGGAGCAGAGCGAACCAGCACAGGTGAGGAGGAGAGGAAGGAGCTAGAAAAAGGCTGGTGGGAAAAGTTTACCTAATATAAACAAACAATGAACTGATGCTGGAAAATAATTACAAATCAGGAAGTGTATGTAGGCATGCCCATGGTTATACACACCACCCAGTAGTGCTGTGGGATGGAAATTACACTGATTTTAGTGTATTTAAAGGTATTGTGGAGGATTTTCGTGAATTTTTAAAAGACCCGCCCTCTCCACTTAAAAAAAAAATGCACATGCACAATCCTGTATCCATTCCCATGAGGGAACGCCTATTTAACACGTGCGAGAGCGTGCACGAGCCCATTTCTCCTCTTGCATGCCCTGTGTAAAAGTTGCTGTTCTCGTAGTTCGCACAATCTTACCGTGCCCAAACGTCCGCCCTAACCACGAAATCCCTCAATCACTATATAGAGCGGCGACTATATAGTGGACTCGGTTAACTTACCGTTTGGACAGATGATCACTGCTTTTTGCTCCGTTGGTCAAGTAACTCCTCCACTGCTCGCTGCCTGCGCCATCTTAGTTATTAGTCACAGCTGTCGGGTAGCGACAGCCTGTGGGAACAGTGGGCCGCTGTGACAGCAAATCCCACAATGCTCTGCGAGAAGAGCTGTCCACGCAAAGCATTCTGGGATATATCTGCCTCTTCTGAGGCCTTTCTTTTGTTCTCAAAAACTTTGTAGACACTTTTTCTCTTACGACCATCGGCCATTTTCAAAGAACCGCGGTGAGAAAGGTGAGCTTCAATGACTGTCTGAAACCATAGCTCACCACAGATATACGCCTGAAAGTGCGCATGCGAAGAAAAAGGTAGCTAAGGGGACAAGCACGTAGGACGGCCTTATGTAAATATATCACCAGAAGGAATGGCGGCGCGCAGTAGTGCAGCGGCTTCTCACGCCCTCAGCGTAAATCCAATTGGACTGAGCAATTCACTTTGCAACTGGGTCCTGGACTTCCTGACCAACAGGCCGCAGTCTGTGAAGATCCACAACATCTCCTCCTCCACCACAGTCCTCAGCACTGGCTCTCCACAGGGCTGTGTGCTGAGTCCCCTCCTGTTCACGCTGCTCACATATGACTGCTCTCCTCTCCATCCTGGCTGTCATATTGTGAAGTTTGCAGACGATATAGCAGTGGTTGGAAACATCACAAACAGTGATGAGTCCAGCTACAGACAGGATGTGGAACACCTGGAGGGCTGGTGCAGAGAAAACAACCTCTGCATCAACGTCAAGAAGACGAAGGAGATGATTGTGGACTTCAGACGGAGCAGACACGCCCACCTCCCCCTGCTCGTCGGAGGATCTGCGGTGGAAGTTGTCTCCAGCTAAAGGTACTTGGGTGTGCACCTGAGCAACAACCTCACCTGGAGCAACAACACTTCCGCTCTGGTCAAGAAGGCGAACCAGCGGCTTTACTTCCTCAGGCGGCTGAAGCGTGCAGGACTGGGGAGCTCAGTCCTCATCTCCTTCTACAGATGTGTGGTGGAGAGCGTGCTGTGCTCCAGCATCAACGTGTGGTATGGCAGCTGCTCTGCTGCAGACAGGAAAGCTCTGCAGACAGTAGTGAAGGCTGTCAACCTCCCCACCACCACAGACATCTACACCTCCAGATGCAGGAAAAGGGCCTCCTGCATCATGAAGGACCCCACTCACCCAGCACACTCACTTTTTGTCCCGCTACCCTCAGGCAGGAGGCCGGGAAGCATCCAATGCAGGACAACCAGAAGCTGTGAGACTCTCAAACTGTCCCTAACAATACCTTGGTCACTTCAACCCCTAACCCCCCAATGACACTGTATTTGCAGTTCACACTCGGACACTTTAAAATGTTGCACTGCTAAATTTATCTTCCCACGCTGCTACATTACTCATACTTCATCCATTCTGTACATTCCTATTAATATACATTTTATTTTCTACTTCTTGTTTTTATATACCTGTAAATATTTTGTTCTATTTATATAATTTGATCTTGTAGCTAGTTTTTATATTTAATTTTTTTATATTCGGATGTAACTGGGGCCGTGACTCTCAATTTCGTTCTACCTCATGTAACACGTGGTGTGAATGACAATAAAGTCTCTTGAATCTTGAATCAATTAGGAAGACCACTTATTTAGATGATCCAGTTGGAAATAAAAAATCATTCTCTATACCTTTAAGAACAGAAAACACAATAAAAATATGAAGATGTGTCATCAGGACGAATAAACAAGGTGTTATTCAGTGAATGGCTGTGATGTCCTCCAGCCTTACAGGTTTTAGGATAATCATTCCACACATGGATTTAGTGGAACTATCTCTGAGCTCGTCGCTCTGCATGACTTCAGGCCAATTAGGAGAACAAAATGACTTTCCTGCTTCCTTTTTCATTTCCCTCTCCCTCACTCTTATTCCTCTCCTTTGTTCCTACCTAAACTTCTAAACAAGTTCAGTTAAACACATGCTGTTTTCAATTATTTCATCCTCTCGTATTTTTTTTTTGTTTCATTTGAACTCACATTCCCCCCCAGAGTTAGCCGAGGCAAACATTACACTCAGCTGTTTGTCAGTGTTCAGCCGTACAGCAGTAACTGGGGCTTGCTTTGGGCTTGATCTTAACTCGCAGCATCGTGCTTCCTGTTTTTGTGTCTCCTCTAACCAGCCCCGCAGCGAGAGAGAAGGACCTGTTGCCTCCTCCCTCCCTGGAGCATCAGAACCCCCCCAGGCCGAGAGGGAAACCTCTCAGCGGGAAGACGGCCCCGAGGAAGGAGCCTCGCAGTGCTGCTAATTCCAACGCCAACACAGCCGCTCCACCAGCGGCGCTGCAGCAGACCGCTGTGCCTGTTCCTGCTGTCACTGTGAACCAGGTTAGGGATGCTGGGATTCTGGGAGCTCATGACTGAAAAACCAACACTTCCGTCCAACACTCCTCAATGTCTGGAAAACTTATTTATTTATACTGACACATTGAATGGCATTTTAAAGGAAAAATAAATCACAACTTTAATAATCTGGGTCGGCCATGGACACTTTGAAAAAAAGATGCAAAAAGAATTAATACAGAGGTTTCATTTTATTTTTTCTGTCACGCTTTATCCCAGCTGGGGTCATGAGGGGTGCTGGTGCCTATCTCCAGCTGTCTATGGGCGAGAGGTGGGGTACACTCTGGACAGGTCGCCAGTCCATTGCAGGGCAACACAGAGACAAACAACCATTCACTCATACTCATACCTAAGGAGGATCTAGAGAAGCCAATTAACCTAACAGTCATGTGTTTGGACTGTGGGAGGAAGGAGGAGTACCCTGAGAGAATCCACGCATGCTGAGGGAGAACATGCAAACTCCATGCAGAAAGATCCCGGGCTGGGAATTAAACCCAGAACCTTCTTGCTGCAAGGCAGCAGCGCTACCCACTGCTCAGCCCGGTTTTGCTTTATTACGGAGCCCCTCTGATAACATGGTCAAAAAAAATTGTGGCCACGAAGTAGTATTTCGCGGCCACGCAATAAGTATAACATGCGCACGAAATACTACTTCGTGGCCACGCAATAAGTTTATCGTGCGCACGAAATACTATTTCGTGGCCACGAAATAAGTTTAACGTGCGCACGAAATACTTATTAATAATATTAATATCATTCCTGGACAACTGGGTAAGCAAATCGAGCGCGCCTTCTCTAAGGTCTAAGGCGCGCTCGATTTGCTTACCCAGTCGGTCTCCGCCAGTCACGTGACATTTGTTGCTAAGACGCTATTTTAGGGAGTGTACTTCATTTTAGGTGGAAAAGGCGTAGTGTAAACAACCGCAGCATAGCTAAACGAAGGACTAAAGGCCCGTTTACATAGCAGCCTGTCCAAGATAAGTCATTACAGTTAACATAAGCCTGAAAACAGGGGCGGATTTATTGATATTATTGTATTTCGTGCGCACGTTAAACTTATTGTGTGGCCACGAAATAGTATTTCGTGTGCACGTTATACTTATTGCGTGGCCGCGAAATACTACTTCGTGGCCACAATTAAACATTTTTTTTGACCATGTCATCAGAGGGGCTCCGTACTTTATTGTTACAGCAAAAGGAAATACAGAGTCCAGATAAAGCAGAAGCTCAGCAGAGTGTTTCTGTAATTATTAAACACATAAAACATGGTTTCCTCATTAATCATGATGCATTGCCAGGGAAAGATAAAAGCCACCACACCTTCTAAATATATATGTGTGTGTTTGTACTGTATAGAAGCAGAGGTGTGAAAAGTAATCACCATCATTACTCAAGTAGAAGTTAAGATACCAGGTCAAAAAATACTTTTGAAGAGGTGCAAGTATTAGTTCAAGCCTTTTACTCAATTAGAAGTATAAAATTAATAGTTTTAAAACTGCGTACCTCAGTGGCGGTTCTAGATCAAATGTACCAGGGGGCAACGAGAGGCCCAGTGCGTTTTCATGGGGGCCCAGAAAAGCATAGAATAAAAAACAAGGCAAGGGATTCAAATATATTAAGCTGCATGAAGTTTATGTCTTATTAGGTCAACAATATACATTCATAATTTAGGAATTGTACATATTTTTGATTTAATTTAAGTTAAAATTACCCTTTTCCATAAAATCTGAATTAGGACTCAAGAAAAACTGATAATTTCAGCTGTAAAAAAATTAGAGCAATTTGTTTTGGAAAAAAAAAATAATAATTTAGCAGATAAAAAATGGGATCCTGTCTTAATACCACTGAAGCGATCACCTTATTGTTTGTAAATAATTAGTAAAACCGATTTGTTAAAGAAAAAAACTAAATAGATCTAAAAGACCTATCAATTCAATTAAATTCAATTCAGTTTATTTCTATAGCGCCAATTCACAACACACATCTTCTCAAGGCACTTCACAGTTCACCAGATCATCCAGTCAGATTGATTCAAAGTTTTCTATCTCAGGAAAACCAGTTGATTGCATCGACTCATTGACTCAAAGGCAATCCCTCACACTAAGCATGCTTGTAGCGACAGTGGAGAGGAAAAACTCCCTTTTAACAGGAAGAACCTCCAGCAGAACCAGGCTCAGTGTGAGCGGCCATCTGCAGAGGCCGACTGGGGTTCAAGGAGACAGAAGCAGACATACAAAAAGCAGCTGTAAAATCACTATCAGTAACTACGTATGTCTGTTACAGAGCATATCATAATTAGAATTTATTTGAATATGATGTCTTTAGTACAGGGGCCTTAACAGGGGCGAAGACATGATCTACAGGCCCCGTTGGCCCCGGTCTAGAACCGCCAATGGCCTATCTGAAGATTAGTGATCTTAAAACACTGACTTCTACTCAGTCTTCCTCACTATAATAAAGTTTATAACCAAAAGAAAAGCCATCTATGATAGAAGTATTAGATGCATCTTTTAATTAGCATGTGGCAAACAGACGGCGGTCCGCTCAGCTGTGCGACTCCACGCGCTGAACGCTGGTGACATTCAGAGTCACACATCCAAGCATGTTTCATTTCACTTCACAGATTAGCAGAACAAGCTGCCAACTTGCGCCGCATAATTCACATGATATTATCACATCCAGTGATCCAGTTACAGCCTTTGTTTTTGAGTATAATGTTTGTCTACAGCAGATCTCTTTTGTTAAGAGTGTAGGAGTGCAGCAGTTCATGGCAGATGAGTCAGATGGTTTGGGTGGGTGTTGTTTGGGATCCTCCACATGCACATAACTGACTAAATGTCCCCTCTGCTTCTTTTTTAAAATAATCTTTATGCATAGGACAAGAGGAAACATAGAGGTCCCAGCAGCAAAATCACACCAAAGTCCAGAGAATTCATCGAAACAGATTCCTCTTCCTCTTCGTCAGAATGCCAGTCGGACGGCGAGGACGCCAACAAAGTCCCCTCTCTGCCACCCCAGGCGACACGCTCCGCGGTTAACACGCAGACGCTGGCCAACTCTCACATCCATACGCCTCTCCTCCCGTGCCTTGGCGTTGCTGGAGGTGCGGGAAATCTGGGCGCGTTTGCAGGAACAGGACTTCGAGGCAAAGACGGCGGCGGCGTAACCACCAGCGGAAGCGTTGCTAGCAACCTTCTGAGCGTCAGCAGCATAAGTGCTTCTTTTGGGAATTCCGTGCCGGATCCCGGAGGGTCTGGCGTGCAAGGCAAGGATGTGGAGCCCGTGTCCCCATCACCAAATATTGGACATGCTGTGGTTCTGTCCCCTCTGAGGGAATATCCTGAAGTTCAGAGTTTGTGGGTGAAAATTGACTTGAGCTTCCTCAGCAGGGTGCCGGGGCCGGCTGTGAGAGAACGATCCAGGATGGGAGCGGTGGAAAGGGACAGCAATGCAGGGATAGACAAAGAGAGGCAGAAGATGGCGAAGGGGGAGAGACAGGAGGAAGAAAACGAGCGTTTAGTGAAGGACAAGGAAAGGCAAAGTGACAGAGACAGATTAACAGACAGGGAGAGGCAGACAGACAGAGAGGACAGGTTTGCATTTGGAGAAAGGGAGAGGACTGCTGCAAGGGACAGAGAGAAGATTAGCCAAGGTCTGGGAGTGTTGGACCTCCCCCCTGGGCACGAGCAGAATAATCCCAGACTGGCTGGGAGGATGGAGAGGGTGGAGAGCGGAGGTAAACACAGAAGGCAGGCAGCTGCAAACATGGGGACTCCAACAGAAAAACACATCAGCAAAAGCAAAAGGAAACACAAGGTTCGAAATTGGACTTAACTCTCTCCATTAATCTCCAACCTTTCTGCAGTTTCTACATCTAATCTCTGTTAACTGTGTTTCCAGTTGGACCATGGCGAATCATCAGTCAAGTGTAATAAGAAGCTACGTCTGGACAAAGACTGCCTGCTCCTCCCACCATGCATCTCTCCAATACACAACCACAAAAGCAGCTCTGCTGAGTAAGTTCTGACAGTGTGGATAAAACAGACGCCATGTTAACAGTAAGAAGAAAAAAACGACACTGCTGTCAATCACTCAATCAGCTTTGTGCTCCCCTGGAAGCACAATCTGACATTTAATTGGTAAAACAGTAACAAATATAACAGGAACAAAAACTGGTGTCAAATTATGCTATGGGGTGTTATGCAGGTAGGTATCTGTAGGTAAGTGTTAATAATAGTCAAGAGTTGTCCACAATTACTACTGTAGTTAACCATGAAGTATGAGTAGATAGCTGGAAAACAGAGAAGTGGTCGTACATTTAATTGAAGTCATAAATACTTTGTTGATCCCAATACTAAATTAAGTGTTGTTTTTCCCACAATAGAGCTGGCTTGGCCTTCTTTATGTTTGTAAAATGTGGAGATCTAAAATGTATCATAAAAACACAGAACAGCTAAACCACAAACTCCCAATTATGTTGTGTTTTTTTAAAAGCCACCACTTAATAGTTTATCAGCATAATATCTGACCTATTCAACAATTATTACCACTTTAAAATTACATAATTGAAAACTTCAGGAAAGTAACTGAGATTTAATGATATCTGTAATGTCAAGCTATGCTATGCTAACTAAATATATAATACTATGTGCTTCAATATACAATGCCATGCTGTCATTCACTATGCTATGTTAAGCTATACTATACTACAATAAACTAAACCACGTTAATAACAGACTTATCCATACCATACTATAGTATTCTATGTTATATTAAATCAGCGTAATACTATTCTTCGCTTTTCAATAATAAACAATGCTACCGTATACATCTTTGATATTTAATTTAAGGTTATTGTATATTATATCATACTATACTCTAATATGCTATGCTCTTCTATACTATTCTTTACTGTACTATGCAATATTAGTTTATAAACTAATATATAAACTACACTAAAACTGTATACTTTGCTATTCTATTCTATATTAAGCTAATCTACACCGATACTCTACTATACTATTATACTATACAGTACTATACAATGTTATAAGTTATTATGATATACTCTGCTACTATACACTATTATATAATATAATATTTAGTACTCTACAATGATATTATTTACTGATGCACAGTATACCTAACAACACTAATACTGTGATAAAACTTTGTTATGCTGTGCCATAATCTACTTTACTATACTATACTACACTATACTATCTTATACTATACTGCCAGAGATAATTCTGACTCAAAGACTTCATTCAATGTGAAATAATATTATATAATACTATATTGTAGCATATACTGTACAATACTTTTGTCAGGCTCAGTACAAAAGGACCCAGTATTCAAGGCTGTAAGACAGGTTTAACAAAGCCTTTATTTAAGACTGAAATGTCGCATTGGCATCTAAGGCAGGAACCATTGCAGCAGGAGAACACAGGTTAGTGACCACGTCTATCTGGCAGAGGATTTAAATGAACGTGTGAGTCACTAACCTGATCTTAAAGTTTAATCCGTTACTAGGGGATGGGATAGTTTCTAGCCAGTACTCCGCCCTGAGAGTCCCAGGCGCTGGTTTGTAGCAGGTCTGGGGACAGGCAGGATATCAGAACCGTGCAAATGAAGAAAGGCAGGATAATCCAGAGGGCAAAGCCAAAGCCGGTGTTGAAGACATTCTCTGTAGTCAGAACCAGGAGATCAGAGGTCCAAAGGGAACTCCAGAACAGAGTCGGGGAACAATTTCAGGTTTGGTACACGGACAGAATCCAGCAGGAGTCCGAAGGCAGGTAGGGCAAACATAGCAAAACGGGGAAAGCCAGGCTCAGATGTCCAGATGCAGAATTGGTCAGGATCAGGCAATCGGGAAACACTCAAAAACTCTCACCACAGGCTCAAATAATCTGGCCCTGATGACTGGTTGAAGGCCGGTTAAATAGACAGTGAAGCAGGTGGATAAGAGGATGGTAACGAGAACTGGGTGGAACTAGGCAGGTGAATGAAATGTGTAATCAGGCCAGTCATCAGCGCCAAGATCATCACTACTATACTATACTATACTATACTATCCTATACTATACTATACTATACTATACTATACTATACTATACTATACTATACTATACTATACTATACTATACTATACTATACTATACTATACTATAAGAGATAATTCTGAAGCAAAGACTTTATAATTAGATGTGAAATAAGAGGGCTGGTAAGAAAGAACTTTTTGATTTTTTTTTTAGTCAATTAAAAGACTGAGAAGCAACAGGCTACAGGGACTTTACAATCCACAGAAATGTGCTCCTACAGAGGGACAATTTCAACCTGCTTTCACTGTTCTCAGCAGTCTAGGTTGGGTGAGAGGAAACAGATTGGCTTATTTACTTTAATTTCCTCTCTAGATAACAGAGTAATTTCTGCAATGGTTCTCTATTTTGCTATCAGGCCCTCTGCTCTGAATACTCAGATGGTCTAAAGAGGTTTGAGTGAACTGATGGAAATGAAATGCATTCTTTCATCAGTAGGTTGTTAGTAATAGCTGTGAATTAGAAGATGCCCCTCGCTGTCTTTTCCCCACTCCCTAAACTGAGCAAGCATTCCCCAGGGGACTGGCAGAGAGGATTTCAGGCGACTTTAATGCTGAGCGGGTCTTTTTGGCAGCACTTTACATTTTTCACTGCACCAATGAAGCTGCCATGCAGGGCGACTTTCATTCACAGTATGACACAGGAATGACGAAGCGTGAATTTCAGCTGTCCCTGTGAATTATTTAAAAACAGACCAGGCTGCTTGACTCTGCGCTATAAATAAGCTTTTGTGTGACAGCTATGGAGGAAATATTTTTAAAGCGTCTCAGCCTTTCTTAAAGAGGCACGGAGAGGAAGACAGGGTGACCGAGGGTTGAACCTGTGACACTGTGTGATTGTCACCTGGCTCTGTTTATCATCCCGGAGGCTTTCAGTGGAAAGCTGTGAACAGGGTGATGAGATCATCAGGGCCAGGCTCTGTTTGCAGCTCCCCGGGACTTTTGGCAGGTAGTTTACAGGCTGGACTGATCACCCCCATGCTCAGCAATCAGTTACATTTACCTCATGAAAAAACAAGATCTATGTTTTCTTTAGCATCTTCAAATTTACCACCAGGGGTGTGGTGGCCTAGTGGTTAGGGCATTGCGCTTTGGATCCAGAGGTTCTGACTTCAAGCCCTTAACCACACACTGCTCCCCGGGCGCCGCACAATGGCAGCCCACGGCTCCCCAAGAGGATGAGTTAAAAGCAGAGAGTGAATTTCATTGCACTGTACTTGTGACAGTGTAATGACAATTAAAAAATTTTAAAAAGCTGGAAAATTCATGGACACTTGAATGTTATGTTATGTTATATGCCTATACCAAATCCTGGTAAATAGGATGAAGTGAGGCTCTATACTCCAAGCATCCATCCTGATGTTCCTTCAGACCCTTTTCCATACTCATTTTTCTTTCTCAGAGGCTCCAATGAGAATCTGACTAATCTGTTTGCTCTATGGTGACCCGACATCCATGATTTCTGGGGACATTTAACATATTGCAGAGGTCATAGATTAACGATTAACCCACCTGCTGGCTACTCCGGACCCAACCTGATCTAAAACATTTATTAATTACCACATGTTGTCTGACGACAGTGTCTAATTTCACTTGCACCACTTCTCCTGTTAATACGGTAAAGCCCACTGGGGCATCCATCAGCAGGCTGCACATGAGCCAAATGATCCAATAAGCTGCTGTCAGTCTGGGTTGCTGCTGCTGCTACTTTTAGACACAGCAGGCAAACCTGTGGCAAGCCGGGAGAAGATGATGAGAAAAAGAGAGCAGAGAAAGTGTGGACTGCTGGAAGAACTGTGGTGAACTGGTGAAAGAAAAGTGAAATGGTGCTCAAAGGTGACCCTGCACATTTAGAGGATGTTTGGCTCAACCTGTTGCTGTGAAGCAGGATTCTCCACCATGAACAGAATCAAAAATAAATATGGATCCAAGCTCAAAATGAGCTCCTTGATATGTGCTTTAGGCTTAGTCTCCATTGAAACCCAGGTTTAAAGCCTCGCAGGGCAGCATAAAGCCCACTGCCAACATTAAGACAGAAAAAAGAAAGAAAAAAAGAGTTAAGGATAGAAATAAGTAATATTAGTACCATAATTACATTATGGAAGCCCTGGATGTATATCTGATTGCGCAAATGAGCAGATGATTGTCCTTCTGGGATTGGGTAGTGACTAGTGTTGCACCGATGCCATTTTTTGGGACCGGTACCGATACCCGATACCAGCCTGTGCAGTATTAGCCGATACCATACTAATACCAACTGTTTCAAATTGATGTGTGTGTGAATATATATGAAGAACTGCATACTACTTGGATGTAAAATAATTACCATCATGGCTTTGTCAAGCTGCTGCCTTCCTTTGTGAAGCAGGAAAAAGACTAATACAAAGTGAATCCAGTAGAACTTTTTATTGCCTACCTGGAATTGTTGACAATAGTTGAAGAAACTTTTGGCTTTCATAATGGTATCAGCGCCCTATTTGTTGGTACTCGCAGATATCGATACCACCATTTTAGTACTGGATCGGGGCCCCGCCTGATCCTGGTATCGGCGCAACACTAGTAGTGACATAGTTTACCAGCGCCTGCAAGTGAGATGCTGATTGTTGCTAACAAGGTGGAGTAATGTTAGCACTCTTTCGCTAATGATGGAAATTTACCAAAATAACACTGGTATGAACAAAATCCCACAGAAAAAAAAAGTCTTTCCTATTGATTGATGGGCAGCTTTTAACTGAAGCGCAGCACAAACATTTTGACCTGAAAAGATCAGATTTCCAGGTGATAACATACATTACAACAAAAATCAGCAGCATCAAAACTCTTTTTCCCTTAGATTTGCATCAATCTTGGCAACAAAGACCAATAAAGAGCTTGTTGATCATAAAGCCATTTATCACTGTGAGTCTATAACTCAACAAGATATACAGAGGGTAAAAATATAACACCGGTTCTACAGAGCCTGTTAGGGAGGAGAAGACTTAACACCTTATGCATGCAAATTAGTAGATCCAAACACAAACACACAGCGGTTATGCTGCACACAGCAAACACACACACATACTCTAGTGCAGGTAATTAGTCTTTGTCTCCCTTATTTTGTATATCATCTCTAATGTCGGTGCCTGGGGCCCTATTCTGTGAGCTCAGCAACTTTCTAGCTGCATCAAACCCCCCAGAGTTTCCAGAGAGAGGAAAAACATAAAAATATTATCACTTGTGTTGCAAACAATGTGAGTCATTGGAGCTCCAACCTGGCAGCTGAGGGAATAACCATGAATGTGAAACAAGGGAAGGAAAAATGCACTTTTAGAAGAAATGAAATATATATATTTATATATATTTTTAAACGGTTGTTTCTCCCTGTTTAAAGCTCCTCTGGATGGGCTCATTGCTCCAATGAGAAGAAGTTATGCTAATGATAATTAAGGGGATTGTTTTCCGCTCGTTCCAGGCTCCTCCAGGAGTCTCTCCACTTTGCATCCTCTCCTTCTGGTGCATTTAAGGTGTTGTCTCCCAGTCCTGGCCCCCAGAGTCTGCTGCTCTGCGCGTTTTAGATGTTTTACCTAATTTAGCAAATGGAAAGTGAGGAGTAATAAACCGCTCTCTGGAAGAAGTTGATGTCAAGCTGGGGCTGCCATGAATCTGGCACATTGGAGCAGAGGAACAACAGCATGCAGGTGTATTGTTTTAAACCATTGAGCAATCCTTCTTGACGACAACTTCCAGCCTACAAAGAATTTTGGTGGAATTTTGGAAATCTTTATGGTTCCTTGTAAAATATTTAGACTATTAAACTTTATCCATAGCTTTTGTGATGTGGGATGTAAAGAGAGAATGAGGAAAAGGCATTATGTGTTTGTATTCATTTACTTACAGTCAGTCTGTCTAATTTAAACATGGGATTAAAGCAGTTGTTCTCCAAAGGCTTTAGAGTTGTGTCAGTGAACATTAGTGAACAAACGTCAGGGAGACGGCAGAGAAGTTTAAAGAATGCCCTGGTTCTGCTGGAGGGTTCTTCCTGTTTAAAGGGAGGTTTCCTCTCCACTGTCACTACAAGCATGCTTGGTGTGAGGGATTGCTGTAGAGCCAATGAGTAGATGCAATCAACTGGTTTTCCTTAGATAGAAAAGAACAAATCTCACTTGATGATCTGGTTGAATTGACTCTATAAAGTGCCTTGAGGTGACATGTGTTGTGAATTGACGCTATATAAATAAACTGAATTGAATGGAATTAAATTGGTTTGGTTAAAGTTTGGTCACTATAACATTAATAAAACACAACTAAAGCCCTCTGTAAGGCTTCAACAAACTACAGGTCAACTTAATGCCCCAAGGCAAAGAAAGGCCCCTAAACAGTTAAAGCTGGTTTATACTCAGAAACCAGGTCGTCTGTGTGTCGCAAAAATATGCCCCGCCCCTTCCGCAGACACTCTGCTGCACCTCTCCAAAACTAGGTGACCACAGACAGGAGGCCTCTGATTGGTCAAATCTACATCCGCTCTACATTATGCATATTACCTGTTTGGTACCTTACAGGCTTGTTTTGTTTGTATGACTGCCATTGTGGAAAACACTCATTAAGACGGACCAGCTAGAAGAGCGAGTTGTGCGGGAACGCTGGGACCCTTTTTCCACCTGGATCCCCGCTCTTTTTCACCCTCATGTCCCTCCATTGTTGACAAACATACCCCCGCTTCCTCACTGCCTCGGCCGTATCTAGACCCACAGCTAGTTCCTGATTGTCCCTCTTGCGTTGTGGCGTGGAATAACATAGCGCAGAACATGCTTCAATATTGAGCATAAATCAAAAATATCTTTAATAGTTGGGTTTTTTCCTTCTCAAACTCAGGGATTAAAGTGTTCCGGCCCCAGGCCGGATTTCTGCCCGTGGGAAAAAAAAAAAATGAATCGAAAATAAATTGATGGTAAATAAAAAAAAAAAAAAAGCCATTTGAAATCCCTCTTGCGTTTGTCAGCCAAAGGTAGCAAAGAAGCGCTCTTTAACGTACAGTATTAGCCAAACAGAAGAAGAAGGGGGCTGGTGCCGTTCTGCACACTAAGGGTTTGTGCTTTCCTCACCGAACCCAACCTCTCATTCACACTAGATATAGACGCACTTCTGCTATCTTCTGGCTGTTGTTGGTATTGGATTTTCAAAGGTCAAATTTAGACTTCAATTATTCATGCAAGCTCTGATCCCATGCCCCCACACCCTCCTGGCATGGCTTGAAAACACACACACACACATGGTAAATGGCATGTACTTATATAGCGCCTTTATTCAAGTTAGGAGACTTGACCAAAGCGCTTTACACTACATTCATTCACCCATTCACACACTGATAATGGCAAGCTACATTGTAGCCACAGCTGCCCTGGGGCTCACTGACAGAAGCGGGGCTGCCGTACACTGGCGCCACCGGGCCCTCTGACCACCATCAGTAGACAATCCAGGTGAAGTGTCTTGCCCAAGGACACAACGACACTGAAAGTCGGAGTCGGGGCTTGAACCGTCAACCCTTCGATTTCATGGCAAACTCCTACATCCAACGCCACTGTCTGTATATATTTTTGCTTTAATCCCTGCAAACTGACAAAAGTTGACATGAGCGCATACATAGGTCCAAGTGTGAACAGGAAAGAATCTGCATTAGCACAACAAGCAAGAAAAGAAGCAAGAATCAGTTGGGACATACTGGGGGCCTCATGGCATGGAAGCTCCCTGCATAGATCATTGAAAGTGCTAATGGAGAATAGTTCACGTGTATTTATTAACTCAAAATGCTCACATAGGTATGTGTTACATTCAATTCAGTATTACTCTAAAAATGTTAATCTTCTGTTTGTGTTCAAAACATAGATTTAATATGAATAAAACAGTAAATATTTATTTTGTCTCTTATCTCTGTCTCCAGCGGCTCTCTAAGCAGGAAGCAGACCCGACGACGTGACGAGAAGCTGCTGCCCCCCCTGCTGTCGCCGCTCTCCGATGAGCCGCCACGCAAACGCGCCTGTGAAGGCGGCCCGTCTCTCGCCGAGGAGGCCGGTTCTGTGGGGATGCTGCCCTGCTCCACGTCATCCGCTTCCTCCTCGTCCTCCTCGCACAGACACCGGAGAGGCGAGGGCAAGACTGCAAGAAACGGAAGCGTAAGTGTTCCCTAAAGCAGTGGTTCCCAAAGATTTTCTTCTGGGCCCCCCTTTGGATTACAATAAAATTTCCACCCCCCAAAAAAAAAAAAAAAAAAAAAAAAAAAAAAAAAGCATCAACTGGTCACACACATCGTTCAACCAGATATAATAAATCTATACACATTCAGGTTGCAACAAAACAAACTACACCATCTGTAGGAACACTTGTGTAACTGCATTTTTTTAATAGTTCTATACTGTAGATCAGAAGAGGATTCTTTGTTGTCTGTGTTATTTTAAACATATTTATTTTTTTTTATTTGTAACAATATTTAACTTTGCTATAATCTATACATTAAAAAAGCCTCTGTGCAAAATGGAGTGAAAACATTTAACAGCTCCCTGAGAGTTTTTTCTTTGTACTTTAATCCTCCCATCTTTTCAGTGGCTGTAGTGAGCCTGCTTTTTGCTGTAGATCTTCTCAAATCTGGGTTACAGTGTCACAACTGTCCATTATGCTCAGTCAAGCAAGCGCTGTTTTTTTTTTTTTTTCTTCTTCATTCATCCATACCGCTTCCCGCGCCCCCCCTGCAATGGCATTGCGCCCCCCCTAGGGGGCGCGCCCCACACTTTGGGAACCACTGCCCTAAAGGATAGGCCAACATCTGATGATTTATTTCTATTATAATGATACAGGACTTTTATGGGACTGAGCAAGCTGATGGTTTCCCTTTTTTGTTCTAAGTTTTAATGACGCACTCTGGATCAACAGTAACGTTTGATGCCTAATTGTTAAACAATTTATTCAGCTGTTGAAACCATGAAATTTAACGATCTCTCTACATTAGGACCTGGACTCTGGTGGTGACAAACCCGGCGCAGACAGTTACCACTCCAACGGCCACTCTGACTCGGAGGTGTGGTCCGAGGCCCTGTTGGACCAGGCTGAACCACGAAGGCCAAGGCTTTCATTCACTGACACGTACGTACGACGCAACGGCAGAAAACGCCGGCAGAGTTCAACGTCATATATGTGGCATTATCTGTAGACAGCCTTGATTGGTCAACAAGGAGCAGGTGTTTCCTGAAATCCCAGCCAATCATGTGCCAAATACTGGCCTAACAAAGGTTTTCACTATTAGTAAATTTCTCCTCATTTCTCACTTGAAAACCAAATACACAAACAGCAATATATTTAATTTGGATTTTAATGGACAGAACATCATAAACTTGCACATTTCAAACCCCATTCACTTTTAGAAACAACAAGAATTTGTTTGTTTAGAGACTTTTTATCTAAACAAAAAAAAATAATAAATTCACATTAGGCTCAACCAGTTGCTTTCAAAGCTAAACTAGCCAATAACAGAACTCCAACTAGGTGTAATTTATTTTCAGCATAAATTAGCGTTACAGCCATTGATTATTTTAGTTATCAGTTAATCTGGTGAGTATATAAAACATATACTCAGTAAATTAACATCCAAACTTGCACACTTTAAAAAAAGAATCATAAAATGAAAAAAACATTTAAAATGAATCCTATATATATATATATATATATATATATATATATATATATATATATATATATATATATATGATTATTTTGCTAATTGATTAATGTAGTTGTGTTTTGTAGGATTTTTTTTATGTACAGAATTTGAAACTAAAACTACCACTTGAGGAGATTTGAATACAGTATATTAAAAGAAAAAAATAAATTATGTATTTCTTACATACAGGTTACAGGTTTGGCTTAATTACTGCTGCGACTGTATTTTATTTTCAGCTAATGGAATGTTTATACACACACATAATTCTATCACCAAATTAGTAATCAAACAATAGCGATTAATTGCTACAGCTCTAATCTAAATCTGGCTTTTCTGTGACGGCCTCAGAGGTTTCTTACACAGCACCAGAGAACAAACCGCATGATGATGACTAGAAACTCAGCACACATGAAGCTGTGTTCTCTTATGATGCATTATCAATCTCCACTGAAACACACATTGTCACTCTTTGGGAATTCAACTTCTTCACATGTGCAGAATGAACTTTATATGTTTTTAAATATGAATCCTGGACAAACTCCTTCAGTTCTCACCGAAATAGGGAAAATTCAACCATGCTGCATGGTGGAGCAGCATAACGTCTCTGCTGTGCTCTGAAGGTGAGGTTGTGATGATAGAAAAGAGGTGGACATTACGCTAAGTTTTTGGAACATGTTAGAAAAGGACATGCCAGCAATTAGCATGAAAGATGGAGAAAACTTCTGTAAACTAATGCCCTTCCTGGAGCCAAATTTTAACATTCCTTTGATAGTCACCAGAACCACCTGAACCACCACCTAACAGAGAGCTAAATCACAGTTGGAGACAGTATAATGGAGTGACATTCTCTGTCAACTAAGAGCATTAAAAAGCATTGAATTAGAGTCACTCAGTCTGTATAAACTCTGTATATAGTGAATAAATTGATGAACCGTTGGGAAACTCGTGAAGTTGTTGGTCTCTGATGTAAAGGTACCGACTGACTCAAAGAAGTCCCTGTTTCTCTAGTAGGATATAAACTGATCCAGTCCTGAATCATAAAGAGCACTGAACACCATAATAAGAACAGTCTGTGGAACAGACTGAATGGAAGAAGTTGAAGCAGCTGGCCCCAAGGGCCCTAAGATGGAGCCTTGGAGAATGCCACATGTTCAGAACTTTTTGGGGTCTCAAGTTACGTATTGAAAAAAGTAACCTTTACGATTTCAGAGACTTTAAGAGTCCCAGGACATCACAAACTCCTCAGAGACAGAAAGAATAACAGTTAAGCCCATCCAAAGTTACACTCTCAGTTTTAAGGATGTTGCGGTTTGTTCTTAATAAGAGCCAAAAGGTGGCCTGTTAGTGTTATGTAGCAACATTAACTACATCAGCACTTGTCCAGTTCTGTTAAAACTGGGACAGATGATACATCTCCGTACTTATTTATCCCAAAAGGCCTCTGCATTATTCATGAAGCATATTTCGTTGTTGTTATTCTAAGGTTACAACAAGCCTGAGGTTTGTATACATAAGCAGGCTTCTGTGTAGTCAGTGATTATGTAAATCACTCCATCATTCTAGCCTGTTTGTTTAGTTATTGCTTTGTGCAGACATGAATTAAATGTCCTCTCTTGTTGTTGTTATTTTACAGAGTCCACAGTGCAGAGTACTACATGCAGGAGGCAAAGAGGCTGAAGCACAAGGCTGATGCTTTGGTAAGATGTTGCACTTCTCTGAAAATCAATCGGTGAATGATCCACAGTCACCCCTATGAGTTCAGGCTCAGACAGCATTAGATACACTGCTTTGAAAACACTCGGTGTTTAACTTCTACTGCCTGTGCTGTATTCGTATGCAGGCTTTCAGTCTCTGCAGAATGCAAATCTATTTAGTATCAAGGACTGGACTGTATAATTTGTGTTATTTATTACACCGTTTGTCTCTAAGGGGGCATTGTACTCAAAGAGTGATGATGTCTGCAAGACTATACAGTATCAGAAGAATTATTGGATCCTCCCCGAACAATGAACTGAGATTTATTGAACTTGTTATTTATCTTAGGTGTACTCATTGTTTTCTCAGACTTATCTGGGGGATAAGCATCTTAGTGGGAGATTATTCAAAGTGAAGGCTGCGCTGTTAGGATGCTTCTCTCTGGCATTTCTTCCCGTCTCGACCTGTCTATCATCTTCCTTTTATTTCCGTATGCTGCAGACGGATAAATTCGGGAAAGCTGTGAACTACGCAGATGGGGCCCTCTCCTTCATAGAGTGTGGGAACGCCATGGAGCGAGACCCGCTGGAGGCCAAATCGCCGTATACGATGTACTCGGAGACCGTGGAGCTGATCAGGTATGGAGAACAAGCAGCAGGAGGTAACAGGTCGCACATCTATGGTTTTTATTTAAGACAAGTTTATTTATTTAAGACAAGTACTCGTTTACGTACTTGTCTGTCAAATACAATGGGATTGAGTAATCTCTTCTGCCAGTCGAATGGAGTTTTACTGACCTTAATGAATTTTTTTACAACTTTTACTTCTCTGTGTTGTGTAGGTTCGACCTTCAAAAGATCCAGCTCAGGTTCCCTCCACACAGATTAAGACTGGTTTTCATCCATTAACTAAACATTCAGAAATCACTCAAACAGTCAACATGAACCCATCCCTGCTCTTTATTTGCCTGGTCTCAAACATCAGCTGCTAAAATGTTATAAAATCAGAAAAGGTTTATTTTGGCTTTAAATTTACATTGTGGAGTTAGGAAGCTGAGACATTTCTAGCAAGAAAAAGGTTCAAATTTAATTAACGTCCTCAGACGGAGAGATAGACCTCTGACTAAGGCAACCTCAGTACATACATTTATACCTTACAAAATCCCAGGGGAACCAACCCACCCCCTGCATAAAGAACTTTCTCACACTTGAACATTTGGAGGAAAAACAACTTGAGTTCATAAAGGCCGTTCCCTGTCAGTTTAATATATCTTTCACTTCTCATAACAACAGTCCTCCCCTTCATACCATGAAGTAGGCTGTTTAACTCATTCTTACCTCACATGATCATCATTTGGAGCCTTTGAGGCAAAGAACAGACATACCTCAACATTTTTACTCCACAACATGCATTAGGTTTACAGAAAGCAAAGCTTAAATGTCTCTGTAATGTTGGAACAACTGTTGTTTTTGTGGAACAGAGTTTCAGCAGGACAAACTGAGTAAATGGATCTTTTAGTGCTGTCTGCACGTCCCAGGCATTATTTTGACAATTTATGACATATTTTGTTGACATATTTGTTTATTGCTCCCCTCCCAGTGGCACAAAAAGTAAACTATAAAGGCACATTTGGTGCCGACAGTTTTTAAAACTTGCTTATTTCTTTGTGTCTGTGGTTTTAAAGGTTTTTTTTATTTTATTCTGATTATTTTATTTGTAGACCACTAAATCTGTGTGTTTTCATTATTTACAATGTGGTAGTTTGATGTCCTGTGCAGGAAGGAAATTACTGGTCAGTAATTTTTAAGACATTTAAAGTAAAGCTTTAGGCTCCAAAAATAAAATAAATATTTATTTCCATCACTCACATATATTACTGGGTAAAATATCAGCAAGTCATACCAAAACAGAGAGCAAACATATTGAAGAGGCAAAACATTTTCCTTAATATATCTTCTTCTAAGGCCCTGTGATGGTAATCAAATAACTGCTGTTAAACTAGTATTACCCTTTACTGGAAAAAGGCTTAACGTTTTCTGTGCTTTCTAATGCAGTTAGCATAGTAAACTTTTGAATACTCTGTTTTATTTGCCTGTGTAAATTCTCAGCCATCTATGTCATGGCAAAAATCAACAGGCTTAAATTGGAAAGCAACTGGACTTCAGCTTAGTTTTTTGAAGATGTCTTAAGACCTACCCATTAAGCTTTATCCATATTTAAACTACGTATTTTTAAACCGTACCGAGATCTGTCCGAGCATGGTAACCGAGATAACTGTTGAGTGTAAACGGCACGCAAAACTGAACACAACCGAACCGTAGGGCTCAGCGCGGTTCATTTCTGGCTCACGAGCGCATGAGCAGACCGCATCATCTCCTTACAGTCAGCTTCCTGTAGTTGGCGGTAACGCAGATCAGTAAGTTTCTTGCCAACTGCCACAAAACAGCATCATCTTTTTACAGTCAGCCTCCGTATTAATGAAATTTCAGACATTCATAAAAATACTAGCTTTCCTACCGTGTCACACGATTTCCAGTGATGATTCTGCTTAGCAGTGTGATCAACCTCAACATCTTTCATTGTTTCCTGCGTCTGTAAGCCCTGATTAGACTACACTGCTAAAACATCTAGAAATTAGTCAACATTACTTAAAGGAATAGTACACCCTAAACATGATTAGCCTTCATTTTCTACTCACCCTCATGCTGAACAAAACTCTGGAGTACTTTTTTGATATCTCAAATGCATCTGGAGATCTGGGAGGCTTCTTGCTGTCTGCTGACATTCAAATAATGGAGGTCTATGGTGACCGAGACAGAAAGGTCCATAAAAGTCCACAAAAAACGTGTCAATATTCCTCCATACTGCTCGTCCAATGTATTCCAAGTGTCCTGAGTGGGTAGCATCCAGAATTTACTCGAAACGAAGTCATTTAGAATGTTTTTAGAGCATAAACAGTAGTGTATAGGATTTCCTAAAAGCGCGTTCACGAGTCTACGGAAACCGCGGCAGACAAAACCAGATGAAAGTGCGCATTCAGCTCGGCAAAGAACTCATGCTCTTCCTCAACACTGAAGTCCTCAGACATTTTTCTTTTGTTGTTTCTTTCTTTGCACAGGTAAACAGCACATTTCTTCTTCTACGCTTGCATTATTGGCAGAGCAGACGCTGAATGCGCACTTTCATCTGGTTTGGTCTGCCGGCTTCCGTAGCGTCGTGAATCTGCCAATGAAATTAATATTTTTAGTCTTAAAATAAAATAATTTGCTAATTTGCACGTAAAAGAAGACAATGCAATTGTTTTTTCCTTATTTTGAATGTAAATTGTTTTGTTCTATTGGAAAAGTGTCTCACTTACGTCCTCAATTCAAGAAAAGATTTACTTATTTTAAGAAAAAATGAGTAGATTTCATTTTTTTTTCAGTGTATTGTTTGTTATATCCACTTCCCAAAAGCCGAATCTGTCAAGTAAATTCACCAAAGGCTGCCTTCTTTGCCTGACTTTCCACAAACAACAAAATTACAACCAAACTTTCTGAATGTTAAGGGCGCCACCATTTTAATTTGCTTGTTAGTTGTAGATGGTCACTAGGAGGCGTGGAACTGTGATAGCCTGATGTGAAAATAGTCCTTCCTTTTATGTAAATTGAAAATTTGTCATTTTATTTTTACCGTAAATACTGCGGCCATGTATGTTTCCATCCATTTCCACTGCAAATTACAAACTAGACTGTACCTGTCTTTAATCAGCTGGACCCTTCAGCTCAGAGGCTTTTTGTTTTTCCAGCCTCACACAGCTACATGGTTGCTAATCCGTGTTATTCAGCCAGTGCTACACTACCAGATCTCAGGGTTTTGTCTTTTGAGAGCTGCATGCCAGCTTGTCTAACCAGTGAGTGCGATTCAGAAAGAGCGAGGCGCGAATAATAAATGAGCAGCTCCATCTGAGCGGCTCCATCTGAGCGGCTCCGTCTGAGCGGTGCTGGGCCGACGGTGGGGCCGTGAAGTGGGACACGGTCATTTAACTCGAGTGTCAGGGTTCAAGATCCGCTCATCTGCACTCATCCATCCTGATGGAGTGTCCTTGAGCAAGGCACTGAATCGCTGGAAGAAGCAGGGTTTCAGATCAGTGGTTTCCCCTTTGACTGCTCCCCTAAAGAAACGACAGCAGAAAAGATGAGAATTTGTCTTCAAAGATCAATAAATAATAAAGCTGTTACTTCCATAAATCTCCAATGATTTATGTCCATTTGGTTCTTAAAAACTCTTTTATTCCATCAGTAACAGATGAATTTATCTAAATTTTCCTGAAGGGGTGAACATATTCTCTTTCTTACAGGTATGCCATGAGGTTAAAGAACTTCACCAGCCACTCGGCCACCATCTTGGAGAAGAGGCTAGCAGTTCTCTGGTACGTCCTTCCTCTTCACTCATTTGTTTGTGTGTCAGCTTCATACCGAAGAAGGGAAACCTACTTTTTCTGCACCTAATTTCTTTAATCAGGGTTTCCGCGGGTCATTAAAAATCATTAAGTCATTCAAATATTATTTTTTAAATTAAGGCCTTAAAATTCATTAAATGTGATTATCATGGCATTTAAAATGCTTTATTAAAATAAATAAATAAATAAATTTATAAAAACAATTTTGTCGGATATATAGAATATAGGTGGATCTGCGTGTTTGCACAGAACTGCTTCCGATTGATCGTAAAGCCGTATGTTCGGAAAAGAAGCTCGTGGTGGAGAAAAAGCGAGATTAGGAAAATGTGAATTTCAAAAAAGTGTCTGGAAAACAAAAGATTTTGCCATTTTTATATATATATATATATATATATATATATATATATATATATATATATATATATATATATGTATATATATATATATATATATATATATATATATGTATATGTATATATATATATATGTATATATATATAAATATATAAAAACAATTCGGTGCCTCAGGTCAGCTGACCTGCTGCTGCTGGAGGCACTGAGGTCCAAACAGCGGCTCAGAGCAGACAGAGCTTTTTAGGTTACTGCTACAGATTTATGGAATGAGCTCCCCCATATTAAACAATCCTTTTTAAAACTTGTCTTAAAACCTATTTTTATTATTTGTTTTAATCAATATATCTTATTATATTTGTTTTATTTTTTAAACTTCTATGTTGTTTTTATACAATTTTAACTTAACTTGGTATGTACAGCACTTTGTGGCGGCTGTGGTTGTTTTAAAGTGCTTTATAAATAAAGTTGAGCTGAGTGTAACTAAAATGGATAGTATACTATTTAAATAAATATGACAAGTTTTTTATTATAAACAATAAGTACTGATAGCTAAGCTTATTTTGCGACAACAATGTGTTCTTACCTGCTACGATGTGATCAGTTTGGTAACAACTTTCATCTTTGTGGAGTTTTCCACGTTAGAAGCACTAAATAGTAGGGAAATAGCATCTCCGTACATGGTCTTCCATCTTCTGTAAAAATTCAGCCCCTCTGACCTCCTCAACCAATTCAAATGTTTGTTGTTTGATGCATTTTGCCATAGAATCCTCAGACCCCAGCAGTCCAGCTGACTGTCAGTGCTCTGTTCCAGGCAGACCATATCCTCTTAACTCCAGAAAAGCAGAAAAGTAATGTCTGGTGTCCTGAAAACCAACAGTTTTCAATCTGCCTTTTTACCAGATTAATGTTGTTTATAAATAAGATTCGTACCACTAACGACTGCAGGCTTCCCTATTTGTTTCCCTTTTTGTCTTTCATTGCTCCTTGATCTCAGTGTAGTGTAAAATAAATGTAGACATGCCCAGAATATGCAGATAAAATAAAAGCTAAATTAATATTAACATAAGTCTCCTCTCATAAAGGGCGTTTCTGAAGTCTTCGCTTTCACAGGGGATATTTCATCCTGGAGAGAAATATCAGCTGTGCTGCTGCCATCAACACCTTTGTTTATAGGTGTTGGAGATCGGCCTGTTTTTCAGTGTAGTCCTGTTTCTCTGATTGTGACTAACTTGGTGTGCTCTCTTCATCCTCTGACATGGGAGCTGGCATGGAGCTCGACTGCCTGGCTGTGTGTTTCCTGGATGGGGCCGCCTTTTACAGCTGCTTTTTGTATCTCTGCTTCTGTCTCCTTGAACCCAGTCGGCCTCAGCAGATGGCCGCTCACACTGAGCCTGGTTCTGCTGGAGGTTTCTTCCTGTTAAAAGGGAGTTTTTCCTCTCCACTGTCGCTACAAGCATGCTTAGTGTGAGAGATTGCCTTCGAGTCAATTAGTTATGAGGCAATCAAGGTTTTCCTTACAAAAGAAAACTTTGAATCAATTTGACTGTTTGATCTGGTTGAACTGTAAAGTGCCTTGAGATGACACGTGTTGTGAATTGGCGCCATATAAATAAACGGAATTGAACTGAATTCTGTATGGATTGTATAAAATAATATTTAGCTTTACCAGGAAATCTGTACAGAGGATTCACCTGCCTCCTAATGTTTGTGTTCCCACAGTAACCGCTGTCTGTCTCTGCTGTATCTGAGGATGTTCCATCTGAAGAAAGACCACGCTGTCAAGTACTCGCGCTCGCTCATGGACTACTTCAAGGTAGCAATTGAACAGAGTTTATTTCCTTCCCCTGTCTCTCATCGCCTGCCTCAGTGACAGGCGGCGCAGCGCCAACTGCAGTCCCCTAAAACTCATTTCAGATCCATTTTCATGCCGCCTGTGCATTAATTTTGCATGCCGTTGTGAAATTCCTTTCTTTTTCCTTTAATATTAATGCACTAATTAGCTCCATCCATCATCACAGTGGATTGTTGCAGTTTAATGTGCTTGTTTTGATTAATTACGTTTAGTTGAATTAATTACTGAGGATGTCATTATCACAGTTCTGCGTTTTACACTGATGGGATTGGATTTCTGGGTAGGAACTGACAGGGGGTTTAGCTGCGCATATGTGCGCAGGCTGTTTACAGACGAGATGTGTTGACAAAGTCAGAGCGGTTCATTTTGCAAAACAACAGTCAGAGCAGTTCTGTAACTCATTTAGCCGACTAACGTTTCTCAGAAGTTACAGCCTGGAAAGGAAGGAAATTAGCATTTAAAAAAAGAATAGAGATGATTTAGAGAATTGTGTAAATTACAGAGACATTTTAAAACTGAGGAAATTCATCTTTTGGTCAATCTGTCTTCAAACCTTCGTCCTCAAAACTTTTTTTGTACCATTTAAATAAAAAAAAAAAAAAACAACACACAAAGGCAGTTTTATAATGCAATGAATTAGAGGGAAGCTAAAGGTGTTGTAGAGGATTTGCAATAATTATTGAAGACCTGCTCTCTCCACTTAAAAAAAATGCACACTGCAAAAAACTAGAAATCTAAATGTCATTTTTAATAAAATAAGTGCATTTTTTCTTGAATTTAGGTGGTAAGTGAGACAATTTGCAAATGGAACAAGACAATTTACATTTAAAATATGAAAAAACTGTTTCATTGTCTTATTTCAAATGCATATTATCTAATTATCTTATTTTAAGAGCAAAACTACTCATTTCATTGGCAAATCATCTAATTTACCTGCTCAAATTAAGGGGAAATACACTTAATTTAAGAAATGTTTACTTATTTCTAGATGGTCTAGATTGTTTTTGCAGGGCACATGCACAACTCTGTACCTGCTCCAGAGAGGGAACACCTATTAAACGTGTACGAGTGAATGCACAAGCCCATTACTCCTCGTGTACGCTCTGTTTAAAAGTTACTTTCCAAAAGAAGATTTGCAATTTTCCCACTATGTCAGACTCACCGCCGGTAAGTGAAAATGGAGACGAGTATGTAGGATGGCCTTATGTAAACATAGCAACAGAATGATTGACAATTAGGAGGATCACTTATTTTGGTGATCAACCCGGAAAAATAACATCCTCCACTATACCTCTAAATATTCCCTCTAATTGTTCATGTGCCTGAGCAGAAACAAAACCCCCCGGAGTTCACTGAGGACCCCTGTGAGCAACATCAGATGTGATCCTAGCAAGTTACATGGCTTATTAAAAGAATAAGAGATTACAGCAGCATATTAGATTGGTTTTCTTTTCATTTAAGGGATTTTTCCCACTAGAGTGGAGTGGCAGCCTAGTGGTTAGGGCATAGAGCGTGGAATCCTGAGGTTGTGAGTTCGAGCCCAATTCCCACAAACTGCCTGTCTGGGTCTCTGTGCAAGACCCGTAACCCTGCACTGCTCTCTCCACGATGGCAGCCCACTGCTTCCCAAGGGGATGGGTTAAATGCAGAGGTAAATTTCTCCAATGTGAGATCAATAAAGTTCAATTATTTTATTATTAATAAATTAAGCTGAACATGTTTTCCTGTAATGGATGTGTAGTATGCTATAGGAGTCCTGCTTTGGCAGGAGTGAGGCTCCTGCTCTGGAAGAAATGAGACATCTCACCTTTCAGACAGAACCTTTTATTCTCATTAAAACATTCACATTCTATACAATGAAGTGTGCTGAAGCTTGTGAGACAGTTTTTAGACTTAGACAACATTTATTGTAATTTTGTATACACAGTATACAGTATACGAACCAAAATTTCATTTTGAACAGCTTTCAGACTGTAAATGAGCAGCAGCTTAGCAGTGAAATAAATCTACATTTCATAAAGTGCAGCAGTGATCAAATGTAAACAGTGTAGGAGAACAAAAAAAAAATGTGGCTCAAAAACACATTTATATGGAAGTTCAGAGCATTTCAGGACAAATATATACGGTGCAAATATGCCGTATTTTGGTTTGGTGTTATCAGTGTGATGCAGACTCTATGACATGATTTAGAGTTTTTTAACAGTTCAGCTGTCTGATGGCGGTGGGGAAGAAGCTGTTGCAGAATCAGCTGGACTTGCATCGAATGCTGCAAAGCCTCTTCCCAGAGGGCAGCAGGGAGAATAGTCCTTCTAGCGTTTCTACTGACATAAATAGTTTTAGGAATTTAATGATTAATATCAATAAATAAAAAAAAATTTACTGGATGTCTCTAGAATATTAGTTCTTAAATTTTATTTTTCCTCCTCACTTCTCCAATGGTTGTCCAAAAATACCAATCCGTAAAGTTAGTTTTTTTCATAAATATGCTGCAATAATGTAACTAGTTACTGAGCTTTAAAAAAAGTACCAAAATGGGCCGAATCTCGAGACAGAGCTGCAAGGTTTGACATTTTCACTGTTCCTCTGTTTCCTGTTCACCCGGTTGTTATCTTTTCTTTAAGAGAAAAATGCAGATTAAAAATAAAAACTATAAAACAAAACTTCCTTTTGTAAGTAATGTTATATAATTTTGATCTTATATAGAGTTTTGTTTCCCTTTTTAAATTATTATTCATAATTATTTGTGTTTCTTTTCCTAATATTAGGCCCTGCAGTACACTGGGATGTTAAATGATTGTGAAATAAATTAGCTGTTTTATTAAAGGATTCACAATGGATGTATTTCAAGATACATGTTTATAAATATGCCTAAACTTTAGTTAATCTTCACTGTCTTGTTGTAAACCCTCGCCTCTGGATTGTCTTAAGGTTTAGTTTTTTCATTTTTCTCCTAAGATTCCAACTTGTGTTTTCCTCCTACTGCTCAGCCGTAAACAACATGCATTAATAAAACTGTGTTTTTGTCATCCAGAATTCGGCAAAGAGTTCCCATCAAGCCCCCTCTCCTTGGAGGACCAACGGAAAGTGAGTAACCGCACACACCAACAAGTATCAGCCCCTTGGTTCACCTCCATAATTGAGAATTTATAATTCACCGGAGCTCTGCTGCAGCTTTCCGAGCCGGCGCACGACAGCCGCTTGCTCAAACAAACCCCTCAGGAAGCAAATAAAGGGATTGATTTGTTGTAGATGTGAGAAGGAGAAGACTGGAGGGGCTGCTGAGGAGGAGTGATGGAGGCATGGAGGCAGGGATGATGGATGGAGGAGGAGAGGCGTGGAGGAGTCGCGGATGTGAAACTAATGAGTTTGGACAGCTCTGATGCTGCGCAGCAGCAGGGTTGGAGCTCGCTCTGAGTGTGTTGGGGGGGGGGAGTGGTACTGAATTAGACACAAGTTGGGGGTCGGTGAGGTCAAGGCCACATCACAGACATTACATCACTGGCACAGACCCGTGCCCTGCTGCGCTACACAGGAAGACTCATTCGTTCTGACACGTCTTATGTTCGTTTGCTGAGAATATCAGAACGGATCTCGCTTCTTCTACTGTTTGAATGAAAGAAGCCCCCCCCCACTTACTGAATTCTAGACCTAAAGATAGAGGCAATGTGTTGAAGTGGTAATAACCTGAGAGGTTATGGTTTCAGTCGTGTTTTTCTTTTAGAAAGATATCTTAAAAAGTTAAGAACAGATTTTAATAATATTTCTATCAGAGGTGTGCCTCAGTCCAAGGAACAGTCCATTAAATGTTGGTGATGATCCAGATTATTATCTGGATACAGGAATTTTTACAAGGATTCTTTAACATTATTTGACGGAACAAGCAGTTCATCCCTAAACCAGAGGGTGGCAGCAGTGACTATTAAGAGCTTCAGCATTGGACTCAAAGGGCCCTGTCACAGCTTGCCGATTTAGGCAGCGTATTCCCGACGTCCCAGAATCTCTTAAATGGCTGGCATACGCTGAACTTTCTATGTATTTTTTTAAGTTTTTTGCCTTTACATAGCGTATTCATAATGAGTCCAGAGAGTATTTCCATAGACAGCCTTATTTATGCATAACGCACGGCAGCGTAATGCCCATAAAATGATGCACAATCCAGTGTCCTGAGGGGGGCAGCGATGCGCCCTGAGGCCCCTGGTCTGCATAAAAAGATTTATTTGATTGCGGTATTAACCTAGCTGTTTAACACCCACCCAAAAAAAAAGAATAAATAAATCAGCATCATATCTGCTAGGAATTTGTTGGCCGTGGGTGTGAAAGCAAGGAGGATCCATCAGACTCACCTTCTCTCTCACCCTGTGATGGGGATGAAGCCTGGAGGAGAACTGACGGTTTCCTCCTGTGAACCTTCTTTATACCAAAACGCTGCCAATACGCCATTATACAGTAGCTGGAAGTTAGAAACACGTTCAGTGGTCGTCTGCAACGCGTCAAATACATTGATATACGTTGGAGAGAAGTTATTGATAGGTTACACATAAGTTATGCCCAACTTACTCACAGGTTTCGGATAAGGTAGATGCCAGGACTTATGAGTAACTTACACTTAACGTATGTCAACGATCAAATAACTAACCTGTAACTTATGACCCATGTATGGCATACGGTGGCATACAACAAGTAATGTCAACGTGTTTCACCATGCTTCAGCATTCTCATAACGTATACAAAACGTATCCATAACTTATCCAACGTATGCCAGCATTTTTGCCAAATTTTATGCCTGACGTATGAAAAATCTAGCAAAAAATGCTGGCATATGTCAGACATACGCTGGTGTAACTACACCCAGATTTACAGCCTGATTGCTGCTTTCTAGCTGCATTAACTGAAGCTGTTTGCAAACTTTTAAACTTTGGTCCAATAAAAAAAAATGACTTCAGTTTTGTTTGGCTTCAACAAAAGAATATTTTGTTCATCCATGCCTTGATTTCTTCTCTTTTACCCAGAGCTGAAATAGGCTCATAGTCTCTTGGGGACAGAGTGATGAACAACTGGGTGTCGTCTTCATAGCGATGGCGACTTTTGTTGTTGTTTTATAAGACCTGAGTTAGGGGGAGCCTGTATATACTGAATAAAAGGGGCCCTAAGATGGACCTTTGGGGAACATCATATAATTTCTCTGGTCTCTGATATAACCTGCTTCCCGAACTACTTTAACCAGTCCAGTGGTTTACCAGAAAGGCTGAACCAGTTTTCCAGACGCTCTAATAAAGTGTAGTGATCAATGGTATCAAACGCTAACCTGACAACAGCCAGATGCATGTCTCGCTCCGCCTAGCTCCACTCACATACATCTGTGAAACCGCCATAGGAATTGCCTTTACTGAAGGCTGGGCCTTATCAAAACTCCTTGCATATGATTGGATAAGCCAGTTGTCTGTCATCTTTATCGACGTGCTATTTCAACCACTCACACCGAAGCTAACCCGTGACGCTGTGAGAGCTACGCAGGAAAAAAACAAAACAGAACAGCCGACATCTTGGATATAGCAACAGTGGAATCAGCACAATGTCGGTAAATGATCAATGTCCTTTGGGCCATGAAAATGTGCGGATAAAAGGCAACATTGTGCACAGCAGACTTATTTAAAAAAAAGAAGCCAACCAAAAAAGTATAGACGAACGACTTACAGAACTCGCTTCTCCACTACGTCACATGCAGGACACACCCGCCCTGCGTCCTGATTGGCCAGACCATAAATTTGGTTGTGGAAATCGCTTTCAATGAGCGGTGTCCCAGATGTATGTGAGTGGAGCTAGGCGGAGCGAGACATGCATCTGGCTGTTGTCAGGTTAATCAAACGCTGCACTGAGGTCCAATAATATCAGCACTCTGGTTCTTCCACGGTCTGTTTTATACAGATATCACTGAACAACCTTGATAAGGGAAGTCTATGTACTTTGGTAGAACCTGAGTGGAAGACGCTGAATCAGCTGCTGTTTGACTGTTGAAACAGTTATTTCAATAATCTTACTGATAAGGAGAAGGTTTGAGATTCTGCTGAGATGAGCGACTTTAGGAGGAATCTTAAAGAAGTCTACAGATATCAGAGTAAAGGGGACTTCTCACCATATTGTTTATTTATGTTTGTCATGTTATATAAAATAAAATACTACAATTAGGGGGATATGAATCCAGGGATTAAAGTATTCCGGCCCCATGCCGGATTTGCGGCTTGTAGCGATTGTCCGTGGGTAAAAAAAAAATAAAAAATCACTTGAAAATAAATTGATGGTAAATAAATTAAAAAAGACAATCGAAATCCCACTTAAGTTTGTCAGCCAAGGGTAGCAAAGGAGCACTCTGAAACTAACAGTGTTAGCCAATCAGAAGAAGAAGGGGGCAGGTCTTAGGAAAGCGTCTACATCCTCTCGTTTCTTGCTCAAGTCGCCAGATAGATTGTGGTACAGTGTTACACGTAAGTTATAAACAGAAAGTCACCTTGCTCAGTTTACAGCTCCAGTCAAATGAGAGACGTGTTACCCCCGGCTCACACCGACTCCGGTCTTACCGTTGCGGTGCGGTGGGTGCGGCGCCGCAGTGATTCCAAGTCATTAAAAAGACGTAAACCTCTCTCACCGGCTGCTGAGCTGTCCGGCTGTGGTTACCGAGACACTCTGGCGCTGCAGAAAATTCAGCAAGAAAGCTATCCTTGCGGCGTGCCGGAGCCCTCCGCAACAAGCTCTCGCAAATATCACGGCACAAACAGGAAATTTTCCAATGAGAATAAAAGGACTTCCTGTTTTTTTTTAAATAAAACACTTTCGTTTGCATGTATTGTCTGTCCTTTCTCTCCGCCTTCATAGTAGAAAGTCAAAAAGTCGCCAAAAAATGCGGAGAAGTGTGCTGACATGCGTGATATATCTAAATGCGATCTTTCTTTACTCGACACTTCCTTATTTGGGCCATGTTATCGCGTGAAGTTACGTGAACTCAAGTGAACTTCTGTTCTCGCGAGTTAAATCTCCGGACCTGTTGCCGGAGCAGCAGAGCCGCACCGCACCGTAGTCAAAAGGGCGGTGTGAGAGGGGGTGTGCGGGAGTTGCGGTCTCCGTCGGCTCGGTAACCGCACCGGAGCCAGTGTGAGCAAGGGGTCAAAAGTAAAAAAATAAATAAATGAACTTTGTGTTTGGAGAGAAGGATGATAGAGAGAACAGAATTGCTTGGAGTTTACGCATCCAGTGGCAAATAGGTACTACGCAAACATGAGTTAGACCCTGGTCATCAAGCTGCTGTTCATGCAGCTGCGCACACTACACGTTAATGGCAACAGCTGAGTTAAAAGCATCAATAAATGACCGTGTATGCTAGTTAAAAATAAGGGTTTGTGCTTTCCTCACCGAACCAGACTTCTCATTCACACTAGATATAGATGCACTTTGCTGTTTTTTTGGTATTGGATTTTCAAAGAGTTTCTCACCTGTGTCATAAAGTTCAGGCTCAGGATTTTTTTTATTTTTTTTTTGCTTTAATCCCTCTGAATCTATTGTAAAGCTTTGCAGTTCTACTATAACCTCTCTGAGTTCCAGAATAGTTGTCTCACTTTGACTCGTTTAAATCAAACAGAGGCTCCCTGTTCGGCCCCCAGGATGTCGCTGGGATTTACCGCCTGTCTGTGTGTTTTCCAGGGTCAACGGCACTCCGTCGCCTCTCTCTCTCAGCCCATCTCCCGCCAGCAGCGGAGGAGCGCCGGGAGGAGGCGGCGCATCAGGGTCGTCTGGTAGTGTGGCGATTCCCCAGCGGATCCACCACATGGCCGCCAGTCATGTGAACATCACCAACAACATCCTGAGGAGCTATGAGCACTGGGAGACGGCTGACAGACTGGCAGCCGACAGCAGAGGTAGGACCACAGAGACTCGGGCCCCAACATGTGCTTGGATTATAACTCGACAAACGTTTTCTGGTTTGTCACAGCAGCAACGTTCTGTTGCTGTTTTTGTTGCTCCTTCACTGTGTTTCTGCTCCTACTGAGCCCCTGACTCCGCTGCAGTTGGAGAAGCGTGGCTCCTGCTGTGTCTGAACTCCCACCTGACAGCAGGCGCTTAGATGAGCAAATAGAAAAGCTTTTATGATCTGGTTAAGATTTAGGTCACACTCACTAAGCAGCAGAAGAGAAGCTGGAGAAATGCCCCAAATTCAGCATATGATTTTAAGAAAGGAAGGGAGTGAAGTTTGCAACCAAATGAAAGCCAACAGAGGTGTTTATATCGAATATCAAAACAAAAAGACGTTTTTTTAGGGGTTTCAAAGTTTTTCCACCCTATTTTTGCCCGTTTTAACAGGAGTATGTTCACTCAGATCAAGAGAGATCATCAAAAATAATTATGGCCTACATGCCAAACTGCACTACTTCCTGAACTTCTGCCAGCCCAGTAACCATGACGACGATAGACAACCACACCTGGATCAATAAGTTTGTCCAGTCAAATAAGGCAGGAACGAAAGGAGCTGTCTGAAGTTCAGGAAGTAGTGGAGTTGGACATTGAGCCCAATAAGATATGCAAACCAAATGACTTCCTGTTGATGAATAATATCAAAATAAAAGCAAGAAAAGCTTTTGGTAAATGTGTTAATACTAGATCATAAATCAGTTTACAGTAATTTTATCCCCTAAACTTCTTTCTCTTGGGTCTTAATGTGGTTCTACCATATTTTCACGTCTAGGGACTTGCAACCCTTACATCTTACGCTTAGATTAAATAGTGAGTGAACATTAATTTCATGTTTATTTTATAGTTTGAAATATTAGGAATTAGTAAAAATTATGTTTTACAAAAAATATATTCCTGCAACTGCTGACTTATAGTCTGTGTCAACATGATATTTATATGTTAGAAGAGAGGGAATTAGTGTTACTAATCCTAATCTAAATTATAAAGGCAGAGTGGTGAAGGTGAGTCAACAAACCAATTTAGGTGCATCCCTTCATCAATACACCTGAATGAAACAGCTGGATTCCCTCATCAGCATTCAGGCCTGCTAAGGAGCCTTTGATTGGATTCAGGTGTGCTGGAGAAAGATGGTAGCTTTGAAACAACAAATATAGAGCAGAGTTAAACCTCATATGTGTGTCTTCCTACAGAAAATCATTCAGACCTCTCCTCAGCAGCAGTTCTAACCTCTGCCTGTCGTCTCTCCTCTCCCCCTCCTGTTTCCTGCAGACTTCTTCCAGAACCTGGACTCGTTGATGGGGCCTTTGAGTCAGCAGAGCAGTATGACGGAGCTGGTGCGCTACATCAGGCAGGGACTTCACTGGCTCCGCACAGAGGCTCAGCTGTTATAAACACTGAACATAAGCTGAAATAAAACAAAAAAATAACAGAAAGCAAATAAAAGAAACGGGCCTGGGAACTAGAGCTGGGATAACAGCTGCGACGAGACCCGGAAGGACGCTTCCCTTCCCACAGAGATCCCTGCAACGACCCAGCTTTGCACACGGTAACTTAACGGTTTAGGCTGAGTCTGTTAATCAGGCTGAAATTCACCTGCAGTCAGCGCTGCATCGGAACACAGATCAGCTCCTCAGTAATGCTGCTTTTTACAGCGGCTGCAACAAAGAGTCAGAACAGGTGGTTTAAACTCCTGAGGAGACACAGCGCTCCCCCAAACTCTCCCTTTGACTCTGACTTAAAAAAAAGAACAAAAGGAGAGCAGAAAGTACAAAAAAAGTGATTTTTACTGAGATGGAAGGATTGTCTAGAAGATAGGTGAGCGGCATTAAGGCAGCTAAATGTGGCCAAAGAGCTCAGCAGAGGCTCATCAAGCCCAGCAGAGGAGCAGAAATGTGTCAGTGATTGGGTCTGGATTTAAAGCCTCAGGCTGATATTGATCCAGCTGGGAAAGTAGCAGACCGATCCATCAGATAAGGACCACACCGGTGGGGAGAAAGAGGCCGGGCTGTGACCCCTCAGGCAGAATCAAAGCAGGCAGAAGTCAGTCCTCTACTTCTGTTTTAGTCCTCAGCGAGGAATCCTCCGACACGAGAAGACAGGCTGAAGCCTGACTGCCGAGTGTCGTGTGCAGAGTTGCGGGAATTGCTCTTTTCAGTCGGCAGCTTAATTTCAAATTTTAAATTCACTAGATATTTCTTCATGTGTTTCAAAATAAATACCAAGATTGGATGCAAAAACTGTGACCAGTCAGGGTGCTTCTAGATAAAGGACAAAAAGGAGCAAATTCCTGCAAAAAAAAATGTTAAGGGCACGGTGCAGCAGGGGGCGACATTTTTAGTCCTAAACCCACTAGAGGTGTTTGATACAGCTTATTTTGGTATCAGTCCGATACCCAGGAAAAACAGGAGGAAGCATCAACGATATCACTATCAACACTGATACCTTTTAATGTCTAAGCAGGATACCGAACTTCTGATTTTAAATGTTTTTGTGGTTTTAATTTTGTCCAGCTTACGAACCGGGTTGATCCCATGATATTTCTGTGAAAAACAGGAGAAAAAACTGCTAATAAACCACAAATAAATTGTTTCATCAAATACCTTCAGGAATTTTTTTAATACTAACAGTTAAAATGATCAAATTGAAATAGATGTCAGATTTCAAAGAATAAATCCCATTTTGGGCCTGTCCCTGTGTGCAGAACAAATGACTCAACACAATATGGATATTAGCGATATTTGGAATTGATCTGCCCATCGCTAAAATCCACCAACCGTAGGTTTACGTTTCCTAACCCCTAATGTTAGCCAAGCGTTAGACCTCGGGGGAAAGAATAAACCTAAGGTGTTAAATTAGGTTTGGGTAGTTAGTCCACTGACCATTAGTTACGACTTTCTCCAAAACTGCCAGTCTGAACTACATGTATTGTAAAAATGGCGTCGCCCTTTTTCCTTTAGAAGAGAAGTGTTGTACCGATACCGGGTAGGGTCACTATCTAGCACTAAAATGGTGGTATTGATATCGACACATACCTTTAATAAGCAGATACCGAATTCATTTTAAATGTTATTTGTGTCTTAATTTGTAGCTTACAATGAATAGAATCCCATGATATTTCCTTTCAGTTAAAACTGAGATAAAAATGTAATAACCCAGAATAAATGTTTCCATCAAAATACCTTCGATTTTTTTCTCAGTTAAATGCTTGTATGTCAGATTCTCAAGATAAATCCCATGCCTGCCATGGTGCAGAGCAAATGTACTCAACCCAATTGGTTCTTAGCGTTTTAATTAATCGCTCATCTAAAAACACCACGTTTACACAAACACCAAGTTGAGACAAACAAGACTCTGGAAAGAATAAACCTAAGCGTAAATTAGTTGAGAGTAGTTCACTTACATTTTGTTTAAAACCAGTCTGAACTACAGAGCAAAATGCCGTCCCGCTTTTCCCAGGCAAGAGGTGTTGACCGAATCCAAGGTGAGGCGAGTCGCTATCTAGCATCTCAAAAGGTATTGAATGGTACCAACAAATAGGGCACTGATACCATTTTGAGAGCCAAAGGTTTATTCAACTATTGTCACCCATTCCAGGTAGGCAATAAAAAGTTCTACTGGAGTCACTTTGTATTTATCCTTTTCCTGCTTTACAAAGGTAGCAGCAGCTTGATAAAGCCATGATGGCAATTATTTTACATCCAAGTAGTATGCAGTTCTTCATTTATACACACATCAATTTCAAACAGATGGTATCGGTATCGGCCAATACTGCACAGCCAGGTATCGGGTATCTGGGCCAAAAAATGGTATCAGCACACCATACAGAAGAGTGCCTCTTAAAACATTTTGAAACAAAAAAAAGTTTGGATTTCTTTTATCTTGATTTTTTTTTTTTTTGTGTGTTAAAAAAAAATTTGTAGAAATTTACATGATTAAAGAGAAAAACGTTCAACATAAATGGGGAACACCAGAGGGAAGAGCACAGGGCAGTCAGTAGGAAAAATGTTTGTCTGGATTGTGGATATTTTGTCATTTGAAAAAAATCTTTAATCATGAAAAAAATATTTTGGAATAATGTGGTCCAAATTATTTACAGAGAGATGAGGTCCAAATCTATTAGGAAATTAGGAAAAATCAACACATAAACAAAAATCCTTTATATATATATCAGTGTGTTAAATGAAAAATCAAAGTTATTTACATTTTAATGTCCACTTTCCAAATAATTACGGAGGGGAAAAAATTACAGATAAACCAGTAGTTTAAAAAAAAAAAGTTTTTTCTCCTGATATATGCTTCCCTACAAATCTGTGAAACGCCATAGTGTTTTCTAACAAGCTGATTTGTTTAGGCCTGTTGTGAAATTAAAGTAAACAAAATACTAAAATAGCAGATTACTTTTGTAAATCTTTCAGAGGAAATTTCCTCTTCTTGTGCGAAATGCATAATGAAAAGAAATGTGTAGCAATTTATGGGGAAAAAAAGCAATCTAAATTTTATTTAATCTACCACAAATCAACTAAAAATAAAAAAATGAAAAAATAAATTCTAAGTAGAGATTGATTTTTAGGGCCCTGTACGAAAATCAAGCACTTTTTTAGGATGTAAAAGCCCAATTTACAATTCTTTGATGTAGCCAACTGCTGCACTAACAGCAACAATGGATAGAAAATTATTTAAATTAAAACGTTTTTATCAATACACACATGAACAGGCAGTTAATGTTAATCCATCACAACAGAAAGAATAGCAGAACGCTAAAGCTATGAAATGAAATGAGTTTCCTGGCATAAGGTGTCAGATAAGATGTATCACATCATCAAATACCAGCAACAGTAGATAAAAGGATCCTGTGACCTGATGCCCTTTTTCGCCTTTGGGTCACAAGTACAGGCATTATTTCCTAAAAGAATATTAAATTACATGAGAAATAGGGAGAATAAATGTGAGCAGGCATGCTTGTTTAATAGATCGGGTCAGAACAGTCATTTTTTGAGTCAGAAAAGTTTGTGAACAGAAAGTTTAGGATGTAAACGACGACATAATGAGCTCTCTGTTCAATTTCCCTCCAAATGAGAGCCGGCTTCAATCAAAAGCAGTATCTCTTGCTGGTTATGGGCTTTTTGTGAATTTCCAGCTCAGTTCTAGTTCCCATAGTAACCCAACCGTGACGGTGTTGGTGGTGATGGGGGGGGGGGGACTACTAGACTCAGTATGATTTGGCTCCAATTAAGCACCCCCATGTGCAGAGCGAGTAAACGAGGAAGATCTCATCTCTGCTCCCCGATGTCAAGACGAATATGCGACTTTGTACAGCACCTAATGAGATCAGATCATCTGCTGGATCATCTTCTAGTCGTTTCCCAGCATTTGTTGTGTTGTGTTGTTGGTGTGTATACGTGTACAGCTGATTGTCAAGTCTATCGAAATTGTTGCTGACCAATAATAATGTTTGTGTAATATACTGTACAGATTGTGACACCTGGAAGCAGTGCGTATTTTGGGTTTTTTTTTTGTTTTGTTGTCTTGTGAATGGGTCAATGTGAAAGAACGAAAATGAGTGAGTGTCACATATGTGGGTCCATGCACAGGTTATTGCTGCATTTACACAGCCCAAAAACTTAAGGGATTTTTAACTCTTTGTGGTACATTTAAAAGAAGAATCCCCACCGTTTCTATGTGATTTCTCCTCCGTTGCTTATTGTGCTACAAAAGCTTAGAATCTTCTTGTAAGGCTTTCTGTAAATCCAGCACATCCAGCATGAGTTTCATAAGTTTGGGATCATCTATCATGCTTGAATGTGCGTGAAAGGACAATTTGGATGTCGGAAGTAATTTATAGGTTAACATGAAAAAAGAAAGAAAGAAACTCAAGTGCCTCTATTTGTGTCCAGTTGGAATTGCTCTATTTATTTAAAAAACAAAAACAAAGAATGAATCTAAATAATTTTCCATACCATATTGGTATAAATATGACTTTTTTTTTCATAAAATCAAATGTCTCCATAAGCTTTTTTACTGGCGTTATGATGACACCAGGGTTCGGCTTTAAGATGGGAAGAAAAAAAAGCGTGTTGATTAGCATCCATTGCTGTATTTTGTTTCCTTAATGATTTGACTTTTTTTTTGTTTGTTTGTTTTGTCTGAATTGCTTGAAACTTTAAAAATTATTGCATGCAATAAATGATACCTTCAGACCAATAATTGCCTGTGTCCCATTGGAGAAAGACAAAAAGAAAATAGTCTATTTTTATGTTGTTATTGATTGAAAGGTTTTTTCGTCACCTGAAGCTAGCTGCTTTGAATGCACTTCACTGACGGCTGTTTGGCTATCCAAAAACAATTAAAACGTTCAAAGGATGCACAGAAAACAAACAATTCCTGCTTTGATCAGTGGGAAAATTATTGACAAATCCTCAAGTGCTTAGCTAGTTAGCTATGCTAAGCTAGTTATCTTCAGACGTTAGCTAAATCTTTTACAAATACAAATTTAGTACTTGTTTAAAACAAAAATATGATACCAGCTAATACAAACACAATTATACTCTTGTTTAAATGAAAGAATCCTTCCTTTTACCAAAGTTTTAATTGAAACCCTGGTGCTATAGTGGCTGACGCTTAAGCTACTCTTCACTAGCCAGAGAAATTTGATGTCTCGTGGCTGCAAGGAGGACATGATTCTGTTTTTTACAGCCTAGCTTTAGGCAGTTTTACTTTTTAAAGTTAACTTTTCCATGGAGATTTTTGTTCTAATGCTTTTTTTTTTTAAGTGACAAGTTAAAAGTGGGGATGGTTAAGGCCAAAATTTTTGTCAACAATCGTCTTGCTGATGCATCTAAGCAGTTCATGATTTAAAAACATTCATATGGCAGGGAATTACACTAACCAACTGTGTTAATGGTTTTTTAAAACAAGTTTAAAATATATGGTATCTAAAAGTCAGGTTATAGGGACAGTATTTGCCTTTGATTGCTTTTTTCCCCCCTTTTTTCCCCATCAAATGTAAATATGTAAATTAGCAGTTACATATTAAGCTAAAATTTACTTAGTTATGTGTTTCTTAACATTATGCTTACATTAAAGGTTTGAAAACAGAAATGCTTTCTTAAATCAGATTTTATGAATCCAGTCTTTTATTTATTCAAGCTTAAAACCCAACATGGCCTTAATGGATGACATATTTCCATTGAAAATTGTTTATTTTTCCCTCCTGACAGAAATATTTCTAACAATACGTTGCAGAATATCTGGGCACACCTCAAAAATCCATTGAAATTTGGATGGTTTTCAGGCTTCCGATAACTTGTCTCCTTTAAAATGTTTTTACTGTCATCTACTGCGCTTAAAGAAATACTAAAACTATCGTAATTTCCATCCTACGCCCCTAGGTGCTACTGTTGACTGAATTGATTTTTAATTTAAAAGCCACATCTATAGCTATTGAAATGGCAATCATCTGTAATGCTGTATGCATTCATTTTAGCATAATATTTAATATTATTAGTTTGCAAAGGAACAGAAGAAAAACATTTTCTTGTTTTAACAAAAAGCTGTTTCTGTGTTCAATGCCTACTGAGTTTGAATGCTGAGAAATACAATTTTTGGGGGAATGGCTAACTGTTAATGCTTTACTTCAATAGATTTAATGCCAACAAAAACTGTCCAAAAAAAACCCCAAAACGATGGGACTTGTGTTGTGACGCGATTAAGTCTTCCATGCTAATGTAAAATAAAATTAGCTAATCTTAGGAGCTATAGTACAAAGCATTGCTGAGCGCTGACTCTGTTACATCTAGTAAGCTTTATTAATAAGCATATTTTTAAAATTATCTAAATATTACAAAATATATATTTATATGAACATTATAAAGACCAGTTTGAATGATAAGTTTCATTTTATTCTCAAAATCATAAGGGGATAACCAAGTTTCTAAGACAAAATGTTGGCGTTCATGTTAGCAAACAAACCAAAAACATTTCCATTATTTATGGCTTAGTTGCTGTGAAAAAATTATCCTATAATAGTTTTTTATTTCATGGGTTGTTGTGCACTGCTACTATTAAATGTTTGTATTGTTGCACAATTGATACGATAAGTTGAACTTAAGCAACAAATCTTTTCAATGTTTGCTATTTGAAAATGTGTGTTTTCTACAATATTTCTGGAAACAGACATAATCAGCTTCTCCTGCTATACTGCTGGTATCTCATTACAGATCTCATTAGTTGCTGTTGTATTATCACAGTTGTCAACATATTTATGAAAGGCAACAATAAAACATTATTTTACTTATAATTATAATGGGAAGTGTAAAGTTCGTTGCTGGCAGATGGTGTCAAGCCAATATTCTGTAATAATCTCTCCAGCAGTGACGACTTCCTCTGATAGTTTGGATTTAATTAAATCACAGATCTGAAAAAAACAAATCATTTTTTTCTTTAAATTAAGCCCAGACAGGGATCAGAGCCAAATTACAATTACTTTCAGAAACATTAATTTCTATAATTTACTGCATGTTAAGAAACAATCATAGGTCAGCTGATACACAAATGGGATTAATACAATGCAAAACAAAATAAAAGGGAAGGGAATGATAGTAAATAAGAAAATAAGAGGTGGAAGAAGGAATCCACAAAGGGTAGAAATGGCCCGGTGTCTTTTTGCAAAACAACAGCCTGATTGATCACTTTTGCCTCTTGACTCATTAGGAAAACCTGTCTGGCCACTGTTAGTGATAAATCCTTGAGTATGTATGCGTATCAGCATCGAGCAGCCCACCCATGGACGCCAAAGGTGGAATAAATCACGAGAGTTAAATATTCACTATATCAGAACTTTTTTTTAAATTTGTTTCCATCTCCTCTTTAGCGCATTTACTCTGTCAAAAAGTCAAAAACCATCTATAGTGAGGGTAAAAACTTTTTAAAGAATTTTTGTAAGATGATTAGAAAATTTTTGTTTACATAAAGTTTTTCCAAAGCAATACTTCAAAATGCACAAAAAAATGTTGATTGAAACATGCTATAGATAAACTTAAAAGTCAACATGTTAAACTGGCTTCCCTAATCGGTTAGACACAGCCGCTGTCACACAGCCAGGCGATTAGCAGAAAGATTATAAGACAGCAGATACAAACACCAGCAGCTCACCGTTGGGCGCTTCTCCGTTACCCACAGTTAGCCCCTGTGCTAAACAAGATACCCCCAAAACCTATGGACCTCTTTAGATGTTGGCTTGATTAGAGTAAGCTATAGCTTTGCATTACTGCAGGGAATATTGGGTACATCAGTACCACCGCTAGCGGGTTAAATGCGAAAATAAGTGACACAGCTATTTAAAAGGGGTAATTTGAGTGTGTGAAAGGGGCTAATTCTTGGTCGCCCTGGGAATGTGGTCTTGGTAAATACTGGGACTACCGTATGAAAGGGGCTAATTGAATTTCATTCTGGCCGTCATACTTATTTTATGCTGTTTTGTACAAACCATTTATTTTATTTTTATTAACAGCTAAATATAGCATGATGTAGAGGGCTAAATAATGAATAAATTGCTTGTATTTCATATAGTTTAGGTGTTGCAGTTTTAATAATACTTCTATTTCAGTTTTTGCTATTCCATTCTGCCTAGATCCCCTTTTGGGTTCACTTAAGAGATCTAACCAAAATAACTTTGACAACCCTGTGAACAATCAGTGGATGATATAAAATTATTTAAATGATCTGTTGTCAAAACAGCAGGAAAGCATCCTCTTTGTAGGTACAAACTGCATATGGTCACAAAAAGGCCAGATGGTAAAAAAAGAAAAATGCTGTCAAAATAAAAAAAAAAACATAATAAATGCAAAAAATGTTGAAGTGGCTAAATAACATGCATCTTTGAGTGAATAAAGCTTGTTAATTATCTGTTTTGGTTTTTGCTAACTTAAAAGAGCACTGCTAGCTCTTAGCATTCGTACTCAGTAAGGTTAACAAAGGTCACCCCTCATTCCCTCCAGTAAAGTTTTGTCACTCAACAGCTTTTCTATGATTTTTGTTCCCCTGCAGAACTAAATAACTTGACCCTTATGTTACAGTGAAAATTTTATCTCAAAAATCCTACATTTATTTTCCAACTTACTGTAAAACTGTTTATCAAGTAAATTATGCAGCAGTTCCGCTTTCCTGTTAAGACTTAGCTGTGAAATTCTACTGAAAATTATTTTGACTTTCTTAAATTTGAGCCATTTTTTAATGCAGATTTTATATGGTGAAGTGAAACAAACTTTCAACAATTGTTGGAACTCACTTTTACGATTACGAGTTTCACACTGAAGCTGTAAAAGCTTAGAATTTATTGTTCTGGTTAGAAAAAAAAAAACTGCTAAAACTATTTTGTTTGCATCTTTTTATCTGTTTCTGGCCACACTAATGCACCAACCAAACACCAACAATTTTACACTAAATGCATCCCAACCTCAAGTGACATCTTGTTCAGACCAGCCATCAGTGGTTTTGCAGCAGCATCAGCAGCAGGTGACTCTGATCTGTGGGTGGATTGTATCAAAAACACTGGCTAAACCAAACAAAGATCTGTGCAGAACACCACTGAGAGCACATCCGTCCAACATGGTTCATGTCGTATCTTCAGATGTGTTGCAAAACCTCCACTGTTTTTTTTCTTCTTTTTTCTACCAGTGCTATATTTTGGGCCTTTTTTTCTATGGTTCTTTTTATAATGAAGTTGTTCTATGTGATGATGATCAAAAAGTTGTGATGCAGTTCCATTGTTTTTAAATATTTAATGTCTCTGAAATATGGATTAAAACCTGTTTGAACCAGTGATCCCGCTGTCTGCCACATCTTTCATCCCTAGCGGGAGCTTTTAAGATGCACATCATGGTTTTTTAAAGTTGGTTGTAAGAATGTGAGAAGTGTGTGAACCGCACCAGTGGAGCATTTAATGAAAGGGCAAAACATAACTATAAGACAGTCTGCAAACAGAAGAGCATGCTTTAATCCGCTTGCTTTAACAATCAGGGAGATTCTGCAATAAATTAGCCTTTGAGAGGCCTTTATGTACACAAGTGTCAAGCTAGTCTTCTTATTGCTACTAATGAACTCCTATCTCTACATCATAGCAACTATTAAGCTACTTCAGCATACACGATTTATTCACTGAATAAAGTTTCATATTAAAATTCAAAAGGGAGGAAGAGGAGAGAAAGACATGATGTCCTGGTTAAAGTTGATTTAAAGTCTAGTTTCTTGAGGGGCATAAATATGTGATAATGGAAGTTCTATTTTTATTGAAGAGAGACCCTGAACTCTAACGGCAGATCTGCAATTTGTTAGAATGGCTTGGTTGTTTTACTTTAATCAAATTATTCATTTTCCATTACGCTTAAGCTCCAGCTGTCTACAGGCGAGTGGGGGGGGGGGGTCCACCCTGGGCAGGTCACCAGTCTATTGCAGGGAAACACAGAGACAAACAACCATTCACGCACACACTCACACCTAAGGAGGATTTAGAGAATTCAATTAACCTAACAGTCATGTTTTTGGACTGTGGGAGGAAGCTGGAGTACCTGGAGAGAACCCAGGCATGCTGAGGGAGAACATGCAAACTCCAGGCAGAAAGACCCCAGGCCAGCAAGTGAACCTGGAACCTTCTTGCCGCAAGGCAGCAGTACTACCCACTGCTCCACTGAGTAGCCCCTTAACCAAATTATTATTGCATATTTCACTTTATTTCAGTGGGATTTGATGTTTTAGGTCAGCAACAAGCAGTCTGGGTGGAAAGATCTGTGGAGAGATCTTCTATTCCGGGTTTCTACTACCAGTACATAAAATAAAATCTCCCACACCTTCAGAATGAACAAAATGAGGTTAAAACAATGTTAAATATATGATGTAGCATTCTGTATAGCTGCATACTTATTCTATCAGCATTCAACATAAATGTAAATATCCAATTTCTAAATGTATAAAATATTATAATTACCTACAGTGCTTTGTGTGATGAAGGAAAGCTTGAGACGGAAGCCCAGTGGTGCCAACATAGTGACTTATTTGGGGACTTATCAGGCCCCTTTTTTCAAGAGGGCGATTAGAGACAAATCTGGAGACTTCTCTTTGTTTTCAGTTAGTTTAGCGACTTCACATTAAAGCAGAAATCCTTCTTCATCGCTCCCTGCTTCCCTCAGCGCTGTCTCACAGGCAGAGCGGAGCCCTGCTATGTTTTCCTACAGTTGATCTATAACCAATGAGCAAAGCTGCAGATGATTCTGCACTGGATTACAAAGCAGAATATAAGTATAATGTAAATATAATTTATAATCTGCTTTTTCTCTAAGGAAACTAACTGTTTCTGGTCATAATGCATTTGCCTCCGATTACTGTCTGTTTGGTAAATTAGATATAAGAATTGTGGATACAGGCAATGGATAATAATTCACACATCTAATGAAGTAAGGTTGAGTTATGATGCATTTCAATAACAGTTAGTTATGAACAGTTACTAAATTATCATAGTTTAGTAGTTTTGTATACACCACTCCTCCACCCCACAAGTTTCTTCTAGGAAACCCAGACCTTGTATTCCATTGTGGACTTTAACTGGACCCTACAGGTACATCTTAGGAAACTGGAATATAACTTGCAACAAAGCCACAAAAAGAGGTGTGACCAAGTCTTTGTTTTTCAGGTCATAAGTCCTTATTGTCAAGTATTAAGGAAAGACACTAATCTTTGTATTAATGAACTAATGTAAGGCTCGTATTTAAATCAAGCTTGATTTCAATGTTTACAAAGTCAATTCACACAAATAATACAACAAAACAAAAATACAATTATAATGTGGGTAGGGTGGAAGACAAAGTCTGGCTTATTTAATTATCACAGAGATGGTGAACTTACCTTCATCTCAAATACAGATTTATATCAATGCAAAAACAAAATTCCGATAGGCTGTGTCTTAATGTCCGCCCTAACCTCTAACCCCTCAGGCACTATATAGAGCGGGTATTTTAGAGTGGGCTGTATAGTGAACTCAGTTACCTGACCGTTCGGACAGATGATCAATACTTTTCCCTCCCCATTGGTCAAGTGACTCCGGGTCTCTGCTCAAATCCTGTGCCATCTTTGTTCTCTCTCGCTCCCTAACAAATCCCATGATGCTTTTTGAGGAGAACTCTTTCAAAGCATATACCACTTTTTAGTGACCATGGATGTAAAACCTCTTTTTAAGGTGCATTGTGGGAAATCTTGAGTCCTCTCATCATCTAGTGGATGAAAAAAGGAGAGTACGACGTGACCAGATGCAAGTCTAGAAAAGCAAAACAAAAAAATGGCGCCCTAGCGGGTAAAGCAATAGAAAGTTTGGTTTCATTTTAAGAAAGAGAAAGATGGCAACAAGGAGCTTTGCAATCATTGCAGAGTGACAATTACAGAAACACCTGCGCACACAACATGGCATACATTTTAACGAATGCCATGTTTTTGATGCTTTCGGACAGAAGCTATAGTTACGACCAGCATGGAAGGCAACTCTGGTGGTTAGTAGCTAGTTTTATATCACTGGCTGTGCTTAATGTGGTTACTAGTAAATCAGATGCCATTTCTGGAAATAAACCAATTTCCGACCTCTCTTTGGGGCTATTAAAAATGCTACAAAGTAGCTTCGCAAGTCAGGGAGAGAGAGAAAGGTGACGCTCATTTATTTAAAACGGGGGAGACTGGCAGCTCCCGTTCACTGCCTTCTGTTTTCGCCGAGGCAGGCAGAAATAGAATGTCCCAGGCGAAGGTAGACAAATGTCACCGTGCACTTACCAAGTTTATTGTTTCACAGAATCGATAAGAGAATCAGAATCATGAAAATCGTATCAATTCCCAACCCTATCGATAATATTATTAGCACTAAGAACAGTTGTGAGAAGTTTGGTATCCATACTTTGCCTGCTTTGTGTGTCAACTGTCAAGGTTGCTGGGCAACAGAGCCTGCAGGCAGTGAAAGCCAGAGAAGGTTGGTCCTGTTTGAATCCAAACCTTTTCCATCCTTCGTATATTCACTGACCTGAAAGGACCCAGTCCAGGTAGACCAGGTCCTTGGAGGATGAAGCCTTTGAAATCGAAACACCCAATAACCCCCATCAACTTAGTATGTTCCAGAGGACCTGTTAGCTGTTCAACAAGGTGCCTCTGTGAAAGAAAAACTTCAAAGAGAAATGCAGTAATTTTAAGTTTACATTTTTTTGGTAAAATTAATACTTTTAAACTGCAACCTTTGAGTTATTGAGATAATTTTGATAAAAGGCTTGTAGATATTACCTCTAAGGTGAGCAGGGATAGATAGATATATAATAATCTGGGGCTACTTTCCTCAAATGGAATTGGGCTTCCTGTCTTTGTGGATTAAATTATGAGCAGATTTAAAAACCTGTCAGTTTTTGCCTAAAGCTTTCAATTCTCAGCTGGAAGAAAATGAAGTGAGGTTCTATTTTTTAGGCTCTGAGAGGAAAGTTAAAGTTTTTGAACATCCTCATCTTTTTCACAATATTACATATATTTACTCTCTATAGCACATGCTACTGTGGATAAATATTGTCCAGTTCAACATGTTGGATGCAGACAGACTGAATGCTAACACGCTTAATCAAAATGTGCTCTAATAAAGATGACAAAGATGACCAAAGGAAATGTTCCTGAATTTAAGCTACTAAAGATCGTATCCATCTGAAAGTGTCACATCTCTCTATCAGAGACTCTACTGAATGTAATTATTGAAGTTCGGCATAACTACACCTCTAAACTCACTCCTCGGGATTAGAGTGAATTTATTCTGTGTGATGTTTCTCAGCTAATGGAGTCTGAGCGCTGGGACTCACTGACGTACGCCGCCGTTATCGGCTGCTACATGTGGACTGGTGCTGGGATCAAGACGGCTTTGTGAGCAGCTCAGAAACACTGAAAGAGCTCCAACTTGTAAAAATCTTATCAAACATTTACAAGTTCTATGCTCGCAGACTGGCTGAATAAGAACTCCACTTAGATTTTGGAGCAAAGGCCTAAAAAAAAAGAAGCTTTACGAACAAATCAGCTGAATTTTTGATGTGACTGGTCTTTTAAAGAAGCTATTAAATATCCATATTCATTTACTGTTCATATTAAGTAACTACGTGTTTATTTGAAGACCCATCTGTTAAAATCGTAATAACAGGATTCAGAACGACTAAATCTTTTGTTTTAGTAAACTTTTAAGTTCTTTAAGGAGAAGCTCACATCATTTTTCAAACAATTACATGTGGGAAACATAACTTTATGCTCAATGTTTTGTTCCTTTTCTCAGAAAGTAAAATCGTATCTTATTTAGTGTTATTAAACATAAAGTTAAAGATTTCAGCCTTTTGTTTCTTTGGATCTGAATGATTATAGCTTCAAGATTTATCAAGACCACAAAATCAGTAATTAAGAAAATCTTTAGAATTTAGGTTAATTCCTAAAGGAGTGAACAAATCCAAATTATGACCAAAATATTATCAAATTGCAGAAAATCATGGGGAACAAACAGACCTTTAGCCTATGGAGAGATAAAAAGCACTTCCAGGGCCGGCCCAAAGCAGAAGCACATTTAGTGACTGCTTATAACTAACTGTTTGGATTCTTGTTACATGTATAGTTATTTATATTGTATGTAAATATTTAAAAACCCACAATTTCATATTTTTATGCATGAAAGATTTTTAATCATGTAGATATTATTACTTATACATGGAACAAAATATTGGGCTTCATACCGGATTGACACACAAAAAGATAAGCTTAATATTTTATTTTCAAGTGGTTTAATTATGTCAATTTTTCTACCATTACATTTTTTTTCTATTTTATTTTTTTATGTTTCAAATATGTTTTGTTTGTTGATGTTTTTGCACTGTTTATGCATTGCTAATGCAGTTTAAACCACAACAGATTTACTGTACATAAACAACATATTAGGTTATATTATAACTTTCAGTTATATAAAGTGATGTATTCTATTTGGGGGCTGTAAACAATACTGACAGAAGTCCAATGAGTTTGTTCAATTCAAGTCAATCAAAAATACATTATTGATTATATTGACTTGTTGTTGTAGACGTTGAATGCAGTCTGTCTTGCAGCAGATCTGGAGGAGCCTTTCACTGAAAACACTCTACTGCTGTTTATAGTAGTCGAGGAAATTATCTGATCATCAGACTGTTGTTGTAGCAATAGATATTATTGACAGAATTAGAACGCCAAAACATCCCATTTTGCAAAAGGTCCAATGGAGGCACTGAGAACCCCACAATCTAGAAAAAAAAAATTGACCGCTTGGAATCGAAACCTTTATTTAAATAATGGCAACATTCAAGTGGATGTGTTGATTTCTTTCTATATTTGAAGTCAATAATAAGTTTTAAAGTATAGATAATAAGTGTGTTAACTATATTTCAAATCAGTGTTTCTCAAACTGGGGGTAGGGACCCCATGAAGGGTCACAAGAAACCAAGTGGGTGAGCATTGGTGGTATAAGAGATATATATCAGAAATGTGAATGTCCCATGAAATTAATTACATTAATGTATTTATCTAAAACATGAAGCTATCAAATAGCAAGTTAAATGATAAACGTCAAATTGAATAAAGAAAAATGTAAAGTCTTATACAAAATATTTAAACATTATTGAAGTGAATTGAAATTAGAATTACTTAATTTTACACATGTAAATAAACTGAGATGAATTAAGTGAAACTTTATTTTTCGGAGGTCATCAGCTGTTGTTTTTTTTTTCGTTTTGGGGTCACAAGCGATAATGTTTTGGAACACTCACTCTAAATGAGTATAGTTTTTAAAAAAACTAACAAAGTACAATTAACCTTCAAAAAATATCAAAAAACATCAACTGTTTGAAAGTATTATAAATACATTTCAGCACATAGTGTATTAATTTGAAGTGTGGTCATGGAGAAAGAAAAGGAAACTTAACTATGTCAGGATCCATGTTGCAAAGATGATGGTCAAAAACAAAAACAAAGCAGTATTACCTCACTGAAAACAAAGAGGAGTCACCTTCACATGTAAATGTTTATGTAAAAGTAATTAAGACAACAGCAAGTAATCAAAATGGAGCGATTTTAATAAAATCATATAAGACTTTAAAACAAAGAATATTAAAAACAAAAGGAGGAAAAAAATTAAAAGACCAAATGTATTCTATTTCTAAAAGGAAGTTTGTTTCTGTTTTGCATTCATTACACATATTCCCCTCACTGTAAATTCAGCCAAAGATTTGATCATCGGGTTTCCGCTCAGAAATGAATTTTCCCTGCTGACAAGCAGAGTGGCGGATCTAATAAATTGCTGCTCCCCTTATTCAATGCTGTGATCCAGTTAAAACCCAGTTTTCTCTTCAGCTCTTGGGTTCTCAGCTACAGAGGTACTAACAAGGCAAGAACTTGTCTGTTCTAACCGAATGACTCCTGATTTAACCAGCTTCAAACCGACAGCAAACACATCCCATCATCCCCTGCTTCTAAATAGCTGCTTTCAGGCTCAGTGTGTGACGAAGCTTCAAAAGTCTGAGACAGAGAGAAACACGATGCATAAACTAAAGAGCAATTACAGCCCAGCGGTGACAGAAGCAAAGCAAACTGACATACCTAACAGCGAGGCTGTTGGATCTGACAACAACAGCCACACACAATACAACACCAGCTTCAACACAACAACAGCCAAAACACAACAACAGCCACACACAATACAATACCAGCTGCAACGCAACAACAGCCACAGAATAACAACAGCCACAACACAACACAGGCTGCAACACAACAACAGCCTAAACAGAACAGCCGCCACAACAAAAAAAGGCCACAACATAACACAATTACGGCCATAGCACAACAACAGCCACAACAAAAAAACGCCAAAACAAAATACAACAGCCACAGCACAACATCAGCCACAACAAAAAGAAGGCCACAACATAACACAATTACAGCCACAGCACAACAACAGCCACAACACAAAAACGGCCTTAGCACAATAGCCACGACAAAAAAACACCACAACAAAACACAACAACAGCCACAACGCAACAACAGCCACAGCACAACAACAGCCACAACACAATAACGCCAACAACACAATAACGGCCACAGCAGAACAGCAGCCACAACAAAACACAAAAGCCACAGCACAACAACAGCCACGACAAAAAAAAAATGCTGGAACATAACACAACAACTGTTGCAACACAACAACAGCCACAACAAAATAACGGCCACAGCACAACAACAGCCAAAACAAAACACAAGAGCCACAACACAATAACAGCTGCAAAACAACAACAGCCACAAAACAACCGCAAAACAACAGCAGTCACAACAAAACACAAGAGCCACAAAACAACAACAGCCACAAAACAACGGCCACAAAACAACCGCAAAACAACAGCAGTCACAACACAACAACAGCTACAACACAAAAACAGCTGCAGCATAGCACAACAGCCACAACAAACCGCAACAACAGCCGCAACAAAACACTACAATGTTTGGTTAATGCCCAGGTGATTAAAAAAAAGGTCTTCCATGTGTTTTCTTTCATTAATATTAGGACCCAAAATGTAACATAAACCAGGCTAATGAACAAAAGGTAAGACAAGAGGATGGGTTGCAACTGGCAGGAGTAAAAGAGATTTAGAGAAAATGTAAGAAAATGATTGAAAACAAGGGTTAATTTTAGAAATAATTGGTGACCTTTGGTTTATCTTTTCAGATAGTTATTAGGTATGTTTTTCTTCCATCCGGTTTGAATATAGGAAAGTAACTCAAGAAAAAAATAGGAGTGAGTAACAAGAGAACTAAATGAGGAAAGATCTATATGATCTGAGAACAATGAAGGAGGATATAACCACCTTTTGATCTTCATTTATTATCTTGTTTTTGCTTGCTGCTCCAAATATTGTGGTATTTAGTCATTTTCAGTATTTAGTCAGATGAGATATTAAAAATATGTATTTTGAGATTATACCATAATAACCCCAGTATCTCATCCAAAAATAACCAACATCCAACAGGTGTGTGAAACAAAAAATGCCCTTTTAACTATTAAATGGTAAGTTTTCATGTTCTACATTCTTAGTCTTTGGAAGGATTTGTGGTTATGTCTCTGTTTTAGAAAAGTGTAAAACTGATAGAAAAGGAGAGAGGAAGATGATAGGAAGACTGAAAAAAAGAAGATTGAAGGAAAGCGGAGGAACATAGGAACATGGATAAAAAGAACAGTTAAAAAGAAGAGAGAGAGAATTCAACTTAAAAGAGTAAAGCAGAGAGCAGGCAGAAGTTAGAAGAGAGCTACCAAGAAAAGGACCGCAGTAACCAGCCAGACACACCTGGATTAATCAGACTGTCAAGTAATGAAAGACAGGAAACAAAGGAGCAGCTGAAGTTCAGGAAGTAGTGGAGCTATGGATAGAGCCCGTTAGTGGGAGAAATTAATCTGCTTCTTTGAGCTGCAGATGCTCCTGATGCTGTAATAGACCTATATAATCCTTTACCTGCAGGCTTTACAGCTACTTGTTTTTGACCCGTGATAACACAGGAAAAGCTCATTCTCATAGATATGTAGATGTGAACAGAATGAGCATTTGTTGCACTTTTTTTAGAGGTGAGGGAACTCTGTCTCCACAGGCAGGCTAAAGGTTGGAATAATGTTTGTATTTACTTTCCGGGTTTCCTGTTCCTCATGTCACTCTCCACTTAGCTCCAAAGAATTGGAGAGCCATGGTTACCACCTTTGACCTCTCCACTCCCACCTCTTTCTCCCAACCCAGAGAACTACAGTTTAGTTTTCGATTAATAACACTATCAATTTATTCATTTTAGTTAATCTTATGAAATAAGGACAGTGTGGAGAGACACGTTCCTTCTACACTCGATTTTTGGTGTTTAAATATTAATAAATATGTTAAAATAAATGAAACCATTACTCTCCCAGTTTCCCAATTTCATCTTGATGAGATGTATTTCGTTTAATCTACGAGCTAGATTGTCCACAGATTTGATTTCAGAAATCTTGTCACCCTATTATTTGCCACATATTAATTTGTTGTTTTATGTCAAACAGAGTAATTTATTCCCATAATACTTCATCTTCATCTAATATTTCACCAAAATACATGCTTCCAGTTAAAATCACAAGTGTATTTAGCAGAGACACACTATGTGTAGGTTTGTGATGGAAATAAAAAAAATGTTGTTTTTTTCTGTAATCACTCCTGAAAATAGTTGTGGAGACTTTGTGAAACGAAGATGCTACTTTATGCTGCTGTACTCTAAAGGTGCATTCAGACTCAGTGTCTGTGGCGATTTCCAGCACTGCGGGGAGTTCATAGCTCTGCATTTTAGATGCAGTATTCACATCCTGGACCGCACCATCAAATAGGAGGAGCTTCGGCTGGTGAAGACGACGCCCGACCCATGTGAAAAGATTCAGCAGATAGACTGAAATGCTTTTTTAGTGCAGGTTTGTGCATTTAAAATGATAATTTCTACAAAATAAATAAAAAAAAGAATGAAAAAAGATCTTTGCTACTGCTGTTTCTGAGATACAAGCATGCTTGGTATGAGGGATTGCCTGCGAGTCAATGAGTCGATGCAATTAGCTGGTTTTCATTGCCTTGAGATGACATGTGTTGTGAATTGGTGCTAAATAAATAAACTGGATTGAATTGATATTAAAGATTAATTCTTAGGTCATCCAGAGGTATACTATCCCCCCATTAAGCTCAGAATTGAATTTTAAAAAATCGACTTTTTCATTCCTACTTAATTTGTTCAGGTAACACAGTTGTTTGAGCTGATTTGGTTTTTAAGATAGAATAATTTTTTATTTCGGCGCCAATGCTGGGAAGAGGCAGCTACAGACAGGGGTGTGAGCTGGAGGTAAGGGAGGACAACGAACAGCCCTTCTAGGGCTAAACTAAACAGCTTTAAAAGCCACATGAAAACCTCATCAGAACATTCCTTATTTTATTCTTTTTTAACACTATTTCCTCTTTGTTCCATTTTGACTGAATAAAGCTTTTCTTCGGCTGCATTTCTGTAATCTACTTCACAACTGCAACCAGTATTTGATTGGCTACCGTGATGCGATGTAATTGAAAAGTTCCGATTTTTCAACTTCAGTGATCACCGCAGGTGAGAGGGGAGCATTTAACGCTCATGGCTGGGATCCACTGCCCTCACCGCGGATACCGCACTCAGTCTGAATGTATCTTCAAACAGAGCTTTTTTTTTATTTTTTACTTTCTGTGGTATTTGTTCACATAGAGTTATGCTGAGATAAAAGGTACGTCTTGGAGCCAAGTAACCAAAGGCCAAAGATGGGAAGTAACGAAGTACAAATACTTCGTTACTGTACTCAAGTAGATTTTTCTGATATTTTTACTTTACTTTACTACTTATTTTTATGGCGACTTTTTACTTCTACTCCTTACATTTTTACACAAATATCTGTACTTTCTACTCCTTACATTTAAAAAAATTGTCTCGTTACTTTAGTTTTGAATCATTTCAATAGAGTTACCGTTATTATTTTTCACGTCATCAATACCAAATTCAATCTAATTGGATGGGAATCTACGTTGCATTTGACGCACCACTACAAGATGAATCAACAGATTCGGCGGTATTCATTCGCGGCAAATCATTGCAGCTTGGTGGCGGTGGCGTTAGCATAGTAGTATGGATGCAGAGATGATTGAAAATGAACACAACGGAGATCTAGTCCTATTGGCAGACATCCATTTAAAATGTAGGCAACGGCATGAAAAAGGTGTTTCTACTTTTACTTTTATACTTTAATTAAATTTACAAGCCTGTACTTTGGTACTTTTACTTGAGTAAAGAAGTTTAATCAGTACTTCCACTTTTACCAGAGTATTTTTTAACACAAGTATCTGTACTTTTACTCAAGTACGGAAAGTGAGTACTTTTGCCATCTCTGCCAAAGGCTAAAAAAATGCCCCTCTGAGACCACCAAAGAAAAATCTCCAGGAATTTTGTGGGAAAATTTATATCTTTCTCTCATTATATATTAATATTCATATTTACTCACTATAAAAGTTTTCACTCAGTCTGTTTCTCTCTCAAGGCCACACCATTCCCTGCAGAATGGTGTTTGTAGACCAGACATAGCTTCTTCCCATAACAATCCAGATTCTTTCTCAAGGTTTATTCATAACATGTTACTGTTAAGCAAAGTGTGTGTAATTTGTTATGACTCTGACTGCTTTCCATTGTTGTAACATAGGGGGGGACGAACCCTGCCCAGATCAGAACAGAGCAGAATGCTATGCCATGATGACTCTTCTCTCTTTGCAAAGATTATTAATAAATGTGCCGACTGAGTGAAATCCATCGATCTCCGTTTATTTAACTAGGATGAATAGTTGAATACTTTTTTCCCACGACAAGGAACAATGTAAATATACTGTAGTATCCTGTTGATTTATTATTATTAGCCACGGTATCACACATACGTACTTGATTCTTTTCTACTCAACTTTTTTTTCTTTGGACCATATCTATGTTTATGCTGAAAAAGGGAAGAAAGCACCATGGTAGAAAATTCTATTTAATTCTTTATTTCTCCCTCTGTGGGGGATTATATCAGCCATACAGTATTATCCCAGTAGAAGAAGATAGATAAACACTAGACAATGTAACACTTAATTGAAGACATGGAATGCTTAGTAAGATCTCCGGGTACTCTATGGAGTGAATTTTGATCCATTACTGTTGCAGGCAAGGAACACATTTTGTAAATGGACATTTAAAAAAAGAAAGAAATTTTTTTGTAAAAGCTATTTTTTAAGTGATTTTTTTTTAGAAATAAACCTGAAAAGATACAATCCAGGAAAGAAACTTAAAATGAAAAAAAAAAAACTTCTTAATACAAAAAAAAATGTTCAGTAACTTCTCTGATTCTCAGATTATATTTTTTTCAGTATTATTATGATAACTCATGAAATTATTTAATTTATTTTTCTATTTTGTGTTTTGCTTTTTCTTATTTTATTTTGTCAAATTTTTTATTAATCTTTTCTCACACGAGGGGGGTGGTTGCCTAGTGGTTAGGGCATAGATCTTGGAATGCTGAGGTTCTGAGTTCGAGCCCTACTACTACAGACTGCCACTCTGGGTCCCTGAGCAAGACCCTTAACCCCACACTGCTCCCCAAGTGGAATGGGTTAAATGCAGAGGTAGATTTCTCCAATGTGAGATCAATAAAGTTCAATTATTATATTGTATTTAAAGGTATAGAGCAGGGGTCTTCAACGTTTTCCAGGCAAAGGACCCCAAACTGATGGTGAGATGCAGCGGGGACCCCCTAATTATATTGTATAAAATTGGGTTCCATCAAACTGGTCCTATAGTCACTCTATTACAGATGCAGTAATGTAACAAAAGTAATTTCACCCTGGGATTATTAAAGTATTTCTGATTGTGATTCCTGGTTGATGGGACAGGTGTTGTGAATGAAACGGTGCCCAGCTTGAAAGAGTTCCTGTGTGTCGCTGAAAGTGTGCATTGATGACTGAAAGGCATGTTAGTGGAATTAGTGGAAAAAATTGCAGGGGGAATAAAAAAAAAAAAATTTTTTAAAAGCCTAATTAATCAAAACTTTTGCGACCCCGTGGACCCCCGAGGGGTTGCAGACCCCCTGTTGAAGACCACCGGTATAGAGGATAATATTAAATTTCTGGGTGGATCATCTAAATAAATGGTCCTCCTAATCGATCATCCTGGTGATATGTTTACGTAAGGCACACGTAAGGCAACTGATAACAAAGATGGTGCAGGCACCGTACGGTGGAGGAGGAGTTATGTGACCACTGGGGAACAAAAAGCAGTGAACATCTGTCCGAACGGTCAGTGAGTTCACTATACAGGTGCTGGTCATAAAATTAGAATATCATGAAAAAGTAGATTGATTTCAGTAATTCCATTTAAAAAGTGAAACTTGTATATTATATTCTTACATTACATACAAACTCATATATTTCAGATGTTTATTTTGTTTAATTTTGATGATTACAAATGACAACAAATGAAAATCTCAAATTCATCATATCAGAAAATTAGAATATTACTGAAGACCAATAAAAACAAAGGATTTATAGAAATGTTGGCCAACTGAAAAGTATGAACATGAAAAGTATGAGCATGTACAGCACTCAGTATTTAGTTGGGCCTCCTTTGGCCTGTATTACTGCAGCAATGCGGCGTGGCATGGAGTCGATCAGTCTGTGGCACTGCTCAGGTGTTATGATAGCCCAGGTTGCTCTAATAGTGGCTTTTAGCTCTTCTGAATTGTTGGGTCTGGTGTATTGCATCTTCTTCTTCACAATACCCCATAGATTTTCTATGGGGTTAAGGTCAGGAGAGTTTGCTGGCCAATTAAGAACAGGGATACCATGGTCCTTCAACCAGGTACTGGTAGCTTTGGCACTGTGTGCAGGTGCCAAGTCCTGTTGGAAAATGAAATCTGCATCTCCAAAAAGTTGGTCAGCTGCAGGAAGCATGAAGTGCTCTAAAACTTCCTGGTATGTGGCTGCGTTGACCCTGGACCTCAGAAAACACAATGGACCAACACCAGCAGATGACATGGCACCCCAAACCATCACTGACTGTGGAAACTTTACACTGGACTTCAAGCAACGTGGATGAAGTGCCTCTCTTCTTTTCCTCCAGACTCTGGGACCTTGATTTCCAAAGGAAATGCAAAATTTACTTTCATCAGAGAACATGACTTTGGACCACTCACCAGCAGTCCAGTCCTGTTTCTCTTTAGCCCAGGCAAGACGCTTCTGACGCTGTCTGTGGTTCAAGAGTGGCTTGACACAAGGAATGCGACAGCAGAAACCCATGTCTTTCATACGTCTGTGTGTGGTGGTTCTTGAAGCACTCACTCCAGCTGCAGTCCACTCTTTGTGAATCTCCCCCACATTTTTGAATGGGTTTTGTTTCACAATCCTCTCCAGGGTGCGGTTATCTCTCTTGCTTGTACACTTTTTTCGACCACATCTTTTCCTTCCCTTCGCCTCTCTATTAATGTGCTTGGACACTGAGCTCTGTGAACAGCCAGCCTCTTTAGCGATGACCTTTTGTGTCTTGCCCTCCTTGTGCAAGGTGTCGATGGTCGTCTTTTGGACAACTGTCAAGTCAGCAGTCTTCCCCATGATTGTGTAGCCTATAGAACTAGACTGAAAGACCATTTAAAGGCTTTTGCAGGTGGTTTGAGTTAATTAGCTGATTAGAGTGTGGCACCAGGGGCCATCAATTTTGAACCTTTTCACAATATTCTAATTTTCTGATATGATGAATTTGAGATTTTCATTTGTTGTCATTTGTAATCATCAAAATTAAACAAAATAAACATCTGAAATATATGAGTTTGTATGTAATGTATGAATATAATATACAAGTTTCACTTTTTAAATGGAATTACTGAAATCAATCTACTTTTTCATGATATTCTAATTTTATGACCAGCACCTGTATAGTGATTGAGGGGTTAAGGCAGATGTTCGGACACAGTAAGGTTGTATGAGCTACGAGAACAGCAACTTTTAAACAGCGTGCACGAGGAGAAATGGGCTCATGCATGCTCTGGCACATGCATTTTTTCTTAAGTGAAGAGGACGGGTCTTTTTTTAAAATTTGCAAAAATCCTCAACAATACCTTTGATTTACAGATTGAGCTTTGCAAATGGCATTTTTTTAAATGACGTTTTCCGGATCCCATTCTCTTCACTGCTGGGTGCGGGCGTTTACTTCAACAATGGTGACTAGCAATTTTTGGTAGCTTTTTCAAAAACTAAATATAGCTGTAAAAGTCTGATATAATATGAGTATGTAGCATAAGGTTTTTAGCTTTTAACCACAGACTGAATATTGGAAAAATGCAATTTGAAAAAAATAAAATCTAAGAAAAAAGCAGTAATTAAAAATATGTTTTTAGGATTAAAAATTTCAGGTTTATTTCTGGATTGCATTTGTTTCAAATGTTCTACAAAAATTGTTCTTTGCTTGCAACCATATCCGAGCAAAATCCCCTCCATTATGCTCTGATGGACTCCTAGTAAAAAATTGGGAGATTTTAAATCCTCTTTCACATAAAGCAATAGAAACAACCACGCTACCTCTGTGTTAAACGGCAGGAAATACGGTTGAGTACATGTTTTGCTTGCAGCCACACTGCATTGACAATCTGAAACTTTTACATTGTGTTTAATTTGCTTCAGGAGTGCATCTAATTAGCTGACTAGTCTAGAGCTCCAGCAGAGAAAATTAAAAAGCACAAAAACAAAAAAGAAAAACCCTCCTTTGTGACAAAATACTCCTCAAATCAACTTCTTTAAATCCTCCAAAGGTCGTTAACTATTCTTGTATTTTTCCTCACAGTAAACACACACACACACACACACCTCTGAGTCGAGGCCCTGTCTCAGAGCAGCTGAGCTAAGCGCTTTCCACTCACAAACACACACACATATATATATAGTCTCCCCCTCTAATGTGATTGTATGTCGCCACTGTTAACAGAAAGTCAGCGTGACCTGCCAGAGTATGAGCCTACAGCTGTAATGCAATTACCAGTGTATAAAACATAATGATAGATGATGAGCGTGAGACAAAGACGGAGCGGTTTGGAGAACAGGGGCAGGGAGAAGATGGGGGCACAGCCGAGGGAGGGAGGACAACAGCAGGTAAGCAGTAATGTAATTGCAATTACATCAATTTAATTGTGGGCAGAGATCACTGCTGGTGATGATAAATATTGATCCGATGAAACCGGTGGAGCAGAAATTTAAGCCGACAGGAATGTAAACGGCAGAAGGGAGGATGGTTACAGCTGCGCTGACTCAGACATCTTCACTACCTCTCAATAAACAGGTAGGAAACTCATGGGGATTGCAAGGGAGCTGCTGCCTTAAGCAAGTGTCTGACATCCACAGTGATTTCCAACATTTACACAGCCCTGTTAGCCCTGGAACAGAAAAACTGCAGAATACCACATGTATAGAATTGTTTTCCTACTATATGTGGAACCCTAAAACACCAAGGCTCTTGCCCTTCTCAGGAGAATCAGCAGGTTTTCTTAAAAACATCAATCTCTTCATTGTCTGAATAAGTTTATTCCTTTCTAGGGTCTTAGGGCTGGTGCTTACCCTTGGTAGTCTCTGGGTTAGAGGAAGCACAGATACACACAGCGATGCATGAACACCTTCTCTCCTGAAGGGATTTATCAAAGCCAGAACCTCCAGAAAAAAAGCCCACAGGCAGAGAGAAAACATGCAAACTCTGTGCACAAAAGGCTTGACTTAAGATTCCTACCCAGGAGTTTATTGCTGCAAGGGAACAGAGCCAACAGCTGCTTCAGTGGGCAGCCTTACCTTTTAGTAGCGTACCAATAAAAAAAAAAATGTTTTCTCCATAATTATAATTTCAGACATAAAATCCAATAGAAAATGCTACGGAAGAGGATTAGCGCCACTGAAAAAAAAGAAGAAGTGATTTTTAAATATAATTTCAGTTTAATATGGGACAAAAGTTAGAATTCTGACTTTAATCTCAGGATTAAGACTTTTTTCCTCAGAATTCTGACTTTAATCTCAGGATTAAGACTTTTTTTTCAGAATTCTGACTTTCATTTCAGGATTAAGACTTTTTTTCTCAGAATTCTGACTTTAATTTCAGGATTAAGCCTTTTTTTCTCAGAATTCTGACTTTAATCTCAGAATTCTGACTTTAATTTCAGGATTAAGACTTTTTTTCTCAGAATTCTGACTTTAATTTCATGATTAAGACTTTTTTTCTCAGAATTCTGACTTTAATTTCAGGATTAAGACTTTTTCTCAGAATTCTGACTTTAATCTCAGAATTCTGACTTTAATTTCAGGATTAAGACTTTTTTTTCTCAGAATTCTGACTTTAATTTCAGGATTAAGACTTTTTTTCTCAGAATTCTGACTTTAATTTCAGGATTAATACTTTTTTTCTCAGAATTCTGACTTTAATCTCAGAATCTTAATGTAGATGGGCACTGTGAAGGAAGAGATGTGGGAGCACTCAGATTCACTGAAAAAGATATGAGTTGTTTGGGAGGACCAGTAACATGGTGGAAAATGATGGAATTGGGTGACCTTTTTAAGTGCCCGAGGGGTCCCCAGTGATGCTGTTTCATTAACGGAAGAGCAGAAGGTGATTAAAACAGGAGAGAGTTTAGTCTCTAAATCAGACATGGCTACGGCTTGATGCTAACATGTTAGCTGTCAGAATTCAGTCAGAATTCTGAGATTAAAGTCGGAATTGTAAAAATAAAATAAAAAAAAAGGTCGGAACTCTGAGATTAAAGGATTAAAGTCAGAATTCTGACTTTTTTGTCATATTATACTGGAACAAATTTCAAAAGTCCTTTTTTTTTTCTTCTTTTTTTCCGTGGCCCCAATCCTCTTCTGTAAAATGCTGCTTAAAGTGGTGATTCCGTTTTAGTCCTAAAATTTCTTACCTTGATTTCTTTATTTTTTTTTTTCTCATTTGGAACACCAGAGTCCATTCAGCTGGTCAGTAGTTCCACATTCCACACAATAGTTTTTATCAAAGTCTTTAAATGATTTAAAACTTCTGTGATAAAACAAGATCCAAGTCAAAAGCTGCTCCCCCCACTTTATTTTAATTAAATTACAATAAAGTGTATTCACATCTTCTAATTTAAATATAAAAACCAGATAAGAGTTGCCTTACGAGTGCAGTCTGGTATGACGAGTTGCCCCTGGAAAGCTTGAGATAGGGTGACCACACGTCCTCTTTATCCCAGACATGTCCTGCTTTTCAGACCTAAAAAATGTCTCAAACACATTACATAGCCTACAGTTCATTGTGATTAGATTGCCATTAGATTACATCGATCTGTAAAAGTTACCATCCTGTAACTTTTTTTTCTCTCCTCTAACACATCAGAATCAAAAGGCCCAATCCCCTCATTTATCCCAGCAGAGGGATGGTAACGAGCCACTCATTTGATTCAGGTGTGTTAAAAATGGGGCGCATCAAAAAGTTGCAGGATGGTAACTCTTGAAGACCGGACTTAAGCATCAGTAGATATTTGCTTGCATTAACTCTACAGCAATCCCTCATACTGAGCAAGCATGCAAGAAAAAAAAACCTTTTAACAGAAAAAAACTCTGGTAGAAGGAGAACCAGGTCCAGTATGAGCGGCCAGGTCTATTTAGAGTTGTGGATTTGAATCTAAGTTTGTTAAATCGGCTTTGTGAAACAGACCCCTGAGGTTTATGTAATGATAGTAAGTATTTAATTTATTGTTGAGCTAAACTGATCCTCAGTTCATGAGCGGATAGAGGTGTCCACCCATCCATCCATCCTCTCCTGCTAATATATACAGGTGCTGGTCATAAAATTAGAATATCATGAAAAAGTAGATTGATTTCAGTAATTCCATTTAAAAAGTGAAACTTGTATATTATATTCATACATTACATACAAACTCATATATTTCAGATGTTTATTTTGTTTAATTTTGATGATTACAAATGACAACAAATGAAAATCTCAAATTCATCATATCAGAAAATTAGAATATTGTGAAAAGGTTCAAAATTGATGGCCCCTGGTGCCACACTCTAATCAGCTAATTAACTCAAACCACCTGCAAAAGCCTTTAAATGGTCTTTCAGTCTAGTTCTATAGGCTACACAATCATGGGGAAGACTGCTGACTTGACAGTTGTCCAAAAGACGACCATCGACACCTTGCACAAGGAGGGCAAGACACAAAAGGTCATCGCTAAAGAGGCTGGCTGTTCACAGAGCTCAGTGTCCAAGCACATTAATAGAGAGGCGAAGGGAAGGAAAAGATGTGGTCGAAAAAAGTGTACAAGCAAGAGAGATAACCGCACCCTGGAGAGGATTGTGAAACAAAACCCATTCAAAAATGTGGGGGAGATTCACAAAGAGTGGACTGCAGCTGGAGTGAGTGCTTCAAGAACCACCACACACAGACGTATGAAAGACATGGGTTTCTGCTGTCGCATTCCTTGTGTCAAGCCACTCTTGAACCACAGACAGCGTCAGAAGCGTCTTGCCTGGGCTAAAGAGAAACAGGACTGGACTGCTGGTGAGTGGTCCAAAGTCATGTTCTCTGATGAAAGTAAATTTTGCATTTCCTTTGGAAATCAAGGTCCCAGAGTCTGGAGGAAAAGAAGAGAGGCACTTCATCCACGTTGCTTGAAGTCCAGTGTAAAGTTTCCACAGTCAGTGATGGTTTGGGGTGCCATGTCATCTGCTGGTGTTGGTCCATTGTGTTTTCTGAGGTCCAGGGTCAACGCAGCCACATACCAGGAAGTTTTAGAGCACTTCATGCTTCCTGCAGCTGACCAACTTTTTGGAGATGCAGATTTCATTTTCCAACAGGACTTGGCACCTGCACACAGTGCCAAAGCTACCAGTACCTGGTTGAAGGACCATGGTATCCCTGTTCTTAATTGGCCAGCAAACTCTCCTGACCTTAACCCCATAGAAAATCTATGGGGTATTGTGAAGAAGAAGATGCAATACACCAGACCCAACAATTCAGAAGAGCTAAAAGCCACTATTAGAGCAACCTGGGCTATCATAACACCTGAGCAGTGCCACAGACTGATCGACTCCATGCCACGCCGCATTGCTGCAGTAATACAGGCCAAAGGAGGCCCAACTAAATACTGAGTGCTGTACATGCTCATACTTTTCATGTTCATACTTTTCAGTTGGCCAACATTTCTATAAATCCTTTGTTTTTATTGGTCTTCAGTAATATTCTAATTTTCTGATATGATGAATTTGAGATTTTCATTTGTTGTCATTTGTAATCATCAAAATTAAACAAAATAAACATCTGAAATATATGAGTTTGTATGTAATGTATGAATATAATATACAAGTTTCACTTTTTAAATGGAATTACTGAAATCAATCTACTTTTTCATGATATTCTAATTTTATGACCAGCACCTGTATATATTTAAAAAAAACACTAGAACTGCCCCAACAAACTGCCCCTCATAGGAGCATATTTAGATGTTCTTATTTTATCTCGCTGCTCGTCCATCTTGGAAGATTTGAGAGCAATGGAAAAGTCATGATGGTTTACATAACCTCTGACAATAAAAAAATAAAATTATAATCTAGAGGAAGTCATGAAAGTTAGTTATAATTTTTAAACCTGTGTGTTTATGTTTAATTATAGCAAATGTCCAAGATGAGTAAAACAGATATAAATATTCTGAAGCAAGGGAATAATAATAATAAAAAAAACTAAATGAAAAGTACTAAATAACAAACTAATAATGGTGGAGGTGGAGAGCTGCCTTGCATTTTATTTTATTTTTTTCTGTTTTTAATTTTTGATCTGGAACGCAGATTATATTTCAAGCAGGCAATGATCCTGCAGGATTAGCAGGATGTTTTAAAACAGGCGTGAGGCAGGACTCACACAGTCTTTCAAAATGAAATTACAAAGGTTATAATAGCTTGAAAAGAATCTGTCACTGCCAGAAGGGCACAACTTTTCCAGAGGTGTATTAACACTAACAAAGATTATGCTTTGGAGGTGTTAATTCAAAAATAAACATGTTAAACAAGAACACCTCAGAAGACGATCCAGGATTCCCTTAGATCCCTCCACATGAAACCAGAGCTGCAAATGACAAAAGCTGACAGGCTAAACCGCGTTCATTCATCATTAGACCCCAAATTAAAGCTGGAATTGCTTTCTCCTAAATGGCCACAGCACAAAATGATCATGCACTGCAGCGGCAGTGAGAATGCAGCTACACTCCGTCTCATTTGAATTACACTTTTATGGGGGCGGCTTTTTCCTTGGTTCGTTCCAGGTCTGTGAATTTAATCTGAACCAACAGTTTTTCTGAGCAGAGAGGGCAAATAGCCACCAGTGCAAATGAAAATGTCATAGCGTAAGGCTACGGTAGAGAATGTTGAAGTCACTTTGAGCTGTTGTGGTAGAGAGAAAAAGACTTTGCTTAAAAGGTGACTGGATGGTGAAGCTTCAAAGCACTTAAAGGAAACTAAAAGGTTTCATTTGGAAATGGGATCCCCCTCATGCTGTGAGTTTAGAGTGTCAGGGCGGATGGATCTCAACCTCTCATTTCTGTAAACTGTGGTTTGTATACTGTAGCAGCCACTCAAAATGGCCCTTCCCAGTCAAACGCCAGCCGAATAGCAGCCCACTTCCCTGCAAATTCCAGTGAAATCCCCTCCAACTTCCAGCCAACGGAGTGACCTCCTCCTTCTCCTGGGTGTGCATATTTATTACTCTGACTCCACCTTTTCACCTTTTTATTATTTAGTAACATACTAGGTTCCAGTTTTATGTTTTATAAATACTTTTAAAAGTGGGAGAAAACCTTTCTTGATTTGGTAATTTAATGCAGCTGGTACAATAAATTAAAATATATTGATTGATTTTTTTATTTTTTTATTCTGCAAACAGAAAAAAAATAAAAAACTTTAGTCCTTTGTGTTGCACGAATGTTTTTAAGAAAATGGCCACTTAATAAATCAAGTTAATTAATAAGATCAATATATTTTAGATCTATTCATTAATAGATGATTTGCATCCCTAATGGAAACCCATTCCATGAAGCTCTCGATGCCCCGATCTTCAGATATCTGAATGGCGAATTGTGCTGTTTGCAATCACTTTCATTTAGTTATACCACTGACAGTTGACTGAGGAATATTTAGGAGTGAAAAAGATTTCCAGCTGAACTGTTGGCATCCTATCACAGTAACACTGGGATTCACTGAGCTTCTGAAAATGTCCCATTCCTTCTCAAAAGCTTTTATTAATAGTCTATATGCCTAGATGCTTTGTTCTACACACCTGAGGCTAAATCAGGTGAGATAATGACAGACGACAACCTAAGTGAAGTTGGCCCCCCCACCTTCTTCAAATCAGACAAAATTAGTGTCGAACATTTGTGCTGCTTTGTGCAGCAAAAATTTTTGTTTGTGCCGCTATCATTTTAAAGATATAAAGAAATATTTCTAGAGGTCATCAAAGGTCAACCAGCCCACACCTTCTTCAAATCAGACGAAATGGGTGTCAATTAACTCAGCTACATTTGTGCTGGTTTGTGCAGCAAAAATTTCCGTTTGTGCTGCTATCATGTTTTTACAGTTTAAAATGATATAATCATAGGTTAACAACTTATAATTTATATGAACTTCAGAGTTTCAGAATGAACAAATGTTTACTGACCTTTGATTATTATCATTATGATGATAGCAGTACAAAAAAATTTATATATTTGAAAATACATTTTTAAATTTTTTATATGTTTATTTTAAATATTTTATATTTTAAATAAATTTAAAAATTCTATATTTTTGTATGGCAAAAATTCTCATTTGTACTGCTATCATTTTAATGATAATATTTTGTAGAGGTCATCAAAGGTCAGTTAACATCCGTTTTTGCTGCATAAACCAGCACAAACGTTTGACACCAATTTTGTCTATTTTTATGAAAATGTGTGTGTGTGTGTGTGTGGGGGGGGGGGGGGTGGGGGGGGGCTGGTTGACCTTTGATGACCTCTAGAAACATCTCTTTAAAATGATAGCGGCACAAACGAAAATTTCTGCTGCACAAACATTTGAAGAAGGTGGGGGGGCTGGTTGACCTTTTGACCTTTACATTTTCATTAATATCTTCAAAGCACAAATAAAAGTTTTTGCTTCACAAACCAGCACAAACAGAGCTCAGTTAATTGATACCCATTTTGTCTGATTTGAAGAAGGTGGGGGGGCCAACTTCACTCAGGTCAGACAGCAGCCTAAATATCTAGGATCATACTGATTATCACCGAACTAGCCTAAATTATCTCCATAGCATAGCATTGTCCAAATAAGAAATTCCTGTACAATACATGAACATTTTCATTATAAAAGCTGTTTATTAATGGACTATTTACCCCTAAATCAACGTTTTCTTGCTAATAAACTGGATAAATAAATTATCAGTCCTGTCCACATATCCTAGTCTAAATAGACAATTTACGACGCATCTGTTCATAAACCTGCTTTTAGGTCTAAAATGTGTTTGGCTCCCTCCCTGGTTAGAAAGAGCTTACTGCATCAGATCCAAGTTTTTAGGATGTGACATCATTTAGGACAACTGACATCAGCAGCTCTACTCTGAAGACCTGTGGTTCTTTTAGGGATGAAAATAAAAGGATTTCCTTATATAAGAAAAGGACTATAAATCAGAGTTTTCTTCAATATGAAAGTTCATATAAAAAAGTAAATGCATATAAATTTGATAAAAACCAGTCTGCATCATCTATCCTGCTTTATTTAGTGACCTGAAAGTTTAGTGACCTTTATTTCTGTGACCTGAAAGCTATTTAGAAAAAAAAAAAGTGTGCCTCATCTTTCTAGTCCAAAATAATTTGTCATTTTGTATCAATGGGTTGCAAGAGATGAAAGTTGTAAAAAAACTATTTTTAGATCAAGTGTGTTTGGTTCAGATTATTGACGATCCCCACTAAAAGAACCGTACAGTATGTGGGCAGAGAGAGAAGAAGAAAAGACTGGAGAGAAATAGGATGCTGGGTCACAAAACTATCACTAGTTGTGTTTCCATTACAAATGTTCTATGGACATTCTGCCAATTTTGAAAATGCAAATTTTCTTAAATGTATTTTTTCTATTCAATAAGAGAATTAAAATGACATGTGAATACATTTGTTCACACTGCTGAAAACAGCATGGCATAGGCAGATGTACACACTTGCAGGACATATATCGATGTTTTAGCCACAGCTATAGTGATCATCACACTCATCGTCACAAACTAAACATGAAAAATACTCCGTTCCCCGTTTTCAGTTCTTCATCTTTTTATAAGGCAGTAAAGTCCAGCTGCAGATCATGTGAAAAAAAGCTTCCATTGCAGTTTTGCAAAATAAGAATTTCAATGCAACCAGAAAACCTTTTCAAAGCGTAAAATGTTTTTAGAGAAAAATATGAGTTTTTTTGGTTCTACATTCCAGTGTTTCCATTTTCAATAACTGAACTTTATTGATTTCACAATGGATAAATTTACCTCTGCATTTAACCCATCCCGTTGGGGAGCAGTGTGGGGTTAAGGGTCTTTGCTCAGGGACTCCGAATGTCAGTCTGTGGGAGTGGGGCTCAAACTCAGAACCTTAGGATTCCTAGCTCTAAGCCCTAACCACTAGGCCACCACTCCCCAAATAAAAAATGTGTGCCTTTTGTTCGTTAATGGAAACACAGCTACTGAAATTGCTCAACCCGCCATGATGGTGTCGCCGTAAATTGCCAGTGTACGGTTCTCTATCACCGCTGAGACGGACCCAGCTCTCACCCCTTAGCATGATCCAAGGTTCTCCAGGTTACCCCTTCCTGGCAGCTTCTTTCAAATGTTATATGTGGACAGAAGTAAGGCTCTGGATTAAGTCATACTTTTAATCAGTGAAAAAACCTAAATATTCAGGTATTAAATGTGAAACAATCAGCAATAACTCTATACAAACAGATTCATTTTTCCTTTATAGTTATATTCCCTTTGAACTGGTCCCTGTGAGTCCGACTGTTGTGCTTCTTGCTCGTCACACCGTCCCAGCGTTTCTCTTCAGTCCTGCTGTGTGGTAATAAAGCTGGAGCCTCATCCTCGTCCACACGCTCGCATTCTGGAAGATTAGCAACCAAATAAGCATTCAGTTCAACATTCAGACAGGAAATAATTAAAGACTTACATGAGGAAGGGCGTCCATCTTCTTCATAACAATGCTATGATCAAAGTCACTGTAGATGTTCTTGTCCTGACCGGGGTCATCTGCTAACATGTATAACTCACCACCGTGGACATCAGAAACATTCACCTAGATGGAAAGAGGAAAGAGTGACGGATAAATATCAGTCATCCTGGACATGGAAAACATCTGTGCTGCAAAAACTATCTAGAAATAAGTAAACAATTCTTAAATTGAGTGTTTTTATCCTTAATTTGAGCAGGTAAATATGATATTTTGCCAATGGAATGAATATTTTTACTCTTAAAATAAGATAACATGAAACTGAAATAAGACAATAAAACAGTTTTTTCTTATTTTAAATGTAAATTGTCTCACTTGCTTAATCAGTTCAAGAAAAAATGCACCTATTTTAAGAGAAAATGACTTATTCAGATTTCCGTTTTTTGCAGTGTGCGATGTGCCAGATGGATGATCCATCAGGCTCCGCCTCCCCAGGCAGAAACTAACCCATTTAGAGAAAGTGGAATAATAGAAAGCAGAGGATAAGGGGAAGAGCTGTCGCTGTGTGAAAGCCTGTGATTCCACAGACCTACCTGAAAGGATCTGGGATTGAATCCAAGCCACAGTGTGTATCTGTAGTCCCAGTTACGCAGAGAGTAACCCATCACCTTGATGTCTTGGAGATCAGGGAGGTCAGAGTTGTTCTGAAAAAACAAAATAAACCTCTTTTTTTTTTATATAAACTGGGGATATCAGTCTGCAGAGCTTGTAGTTCTGCAGCTGCAGAAGGAGCAGCTCAGGCAGCGAGCAGGGGGCAGCCATGTGATAGGGAAATCTAAATTTACAGGGAATCTCATGAAGCTCCTACCTGTGGAGTGTCAGCGGGTCGAGGGTATTGGCTGAAAGCCATGAGTTCGGCATTCTTTCCCCTTTCTTTGTGCTGAAAGGTGTGGACCAGATTCCTTCCTTCTGTACACAGCTCCACCTGGAAGGTAACGCACAAAACTGACTCAGTCACCTTCAGGTATGTTAGGGTCTCGTTAAAGTTTACATCACAATGCAGCATCAATTCCAGGAATATTAAGTCCCAGGAATATTACAGCTTCAATGAAATTCATTTTACACCATCTTGGACTTTGTTTAAAGCATGTGGTGTATTCAGGGCAGAGAGAACTCCAGGGTCAGGGTACTTGTCAAAAATACGACAATTCAAAGTGATCCTTTCAAGCACTTGTGTGTTTGTTACTATTTTTGTTCAGTGCAAAAAAAATAAAATAAAAATAATAATAATAATGGTTTGTTATCACTTTCCTGTGTTTGGGTCAGTAAATAAAAACAAAATTAGTTGTGTTTTTATAATTTTTTTCCCCAGCTTCAAATGAAAAAGTGATCTGCCTGAATAAACACGAACGCTGATGATCAGAGGTGTCAAGTAACAAAGTAGAAATACTTTCGTTACCTTAGGTAGAAATTTTGCCCATCTATACTATCCTGGAGTATTTTTTAGACAACTTTTTACTTCTACTCCTTAATTTTTTTTTTTTATTATATCTATTTTCTACATTTTGAAAATAGACCTTTTTGTTTCATCAGAGCTCATTTCTGTGATGGCATGTTGGTAAAAAACATCAAAATGATTTATTACATCCAGACAATTAATTTCTTAGCGTTTGGACTCAGTGCTGCCCCCAATTTGTTTTTCACCACAAACAAAAAAAAAATTTTTAAAAGATGATGCAAAGTTAAATTTAACACTGTTGCCATTAGTTATAAAACTAAGAAAATTACATATAAGGAAATTATCATTCAGAATTGTAGAAACATTTTACTTTAAAAGGCTTCTGTCCTTAACATCTTTTCCTGCATCACTTTTAAACTTAAAGTATTTTTTTAAATGGCACTTTTACATTTTTACTTGAATAAAAATCTTAAGTTAAAACTCTAACTTCTACAAATGTATTTTAACTGTAGGATTACATTTCTACTTGACTAATGAACATTAACACTTTTGACACCTCTGCTGGCGATAAATATCACTTTCTTCAGAATTGCTGACAGCAGTTGATAGAAAAGAAAAAAAAAAAAACTTTCCACGGATTCCCAGGATGTCAAATCTGGGAATCTTGGAAACTTTTACATCCAGCAGGTTAATACGAGACAAGCTTTGCGTCACAAGCAGTAGATTTTATTAACACTTGGCTCACCCCCTGCAGCATGCATTGCCTTTTATGTTTCCGGTAGAATAATTGTCACCATTTTGGCGTTATCCCATTGGTTGATTTGGACTGATGGGATTAAATAACCAGGTGTTGCTGTAGCATTTTAATCCACCTGGTTGCAGACTGCCCTTTAACCAAACCCAATCCTCAGAATAACTGTCTCAGACATTGCGTCTTTCCTCCAGATAGCATCTCTACAGGTGGTTTCTGCTCCCTGGTCGTCTGCTGAAGGCGGGCAGTGAGATCAGCTGCTGTTTGCAGGAAAATGAGGAACACAGAGGAACCAAGCTGCAGCTTTAGGTTCTCTTTAAACTCCAACTTTGCTCTCCGTCCACATTAGAGCTAAGCTGCTAAAAGCCAACCTAACTGCACAGACTTTGCTCTACATGAGTGATGCTAACGGTGTTGACCAGGATTTCTGTCAAAAGACTTATTTTCTACTTTATGTCAGAATAAACCTAATAAGCAAGCTAGTATTGTTTAATCTGGAGGTTTAAAATCTAATTAAGAAAAGCAACCGTTTCATATTGATTAATTTCTGTTTCCACTCAGTGACTGTGATTCAAATTACTTCTCATTAAGGATGCCGTGTTCAGTTGTTGCTTTTCTTTCAAATTCCTTAAAGCCAAGACTTTAAGGTAATGTATGGGGGTATTTTTTTTTCTCCCCACCAGAAAAGTGGCATTTCATGCTTAGCATTTTCCTTTTCTAGGCATGATGCAGAACTTATAAAAAAAAAAAATAGCTACAGAACAGGCCTGGGTAATCAATATATTGTATCGTTTTATCAAACTTAAGTTTTTCGATAAAAATTTATGGAAAATCTAGATTTTTTTTCCACCAATTCATTCCTTGGGCTTCTGTACCTCAGACTGATGTCAGTTAATGACATCACTTATTGTTCTTAGATTTACACTCATAACCGAGTATATCTCAGAGGGGAATGTATGTTTTTTGTTATTTGCAATTTAAAACTTAACAATTAATAATAAAAATTCACAATAAAATTAGTTAATCTTATTTGTTATGCAGAGAAATATCAGATTAGATTATTTAACCACACCAGTGCCCTACTACACAAATAACCGGGAGTCTAAAGAGAAATATAAAGGTTATTTTAAGAGTCCAGCTGGATCACTGACATGCTTGCCTTAAAATTTCATAAAAGGCAATGATATTCAGGAGCAAAAACTAACGAAACTCACGGTTGGAAACTGTTTTACATCCTTATTCTGCCATTGATCCAAAGCCAGGTGAGGTCACTATAACCCTTTAGTTACCCTCAAGGCTATGGAGGGAATTTTGTTCCATTACTGTTGCAAATAAAGAAAAGATTTTGTAAACGGAAATAAAAGAATTAAGAAATAGAACTTGAAAAATATTTAAATCAAAAAAGGTTTTGAGAGATTTCTCTTTTTCTTTTTCAAATGATTGATTTTGGGTTTTTTGTCATCTTTTTTTTTTCTTTCATTTTTTTTAATTATATTTTTTCAGATGGTTTTAAAAATCAACTCTTTTAAAATTGCAAGTCCAGTTCAAACATTAACTGTTGATGAACAAAAAAGTCCAGCAGATCAATAGAAAATAATCTTTGCTCCTAAATCCAAAGAAAAGCCCTCCCCCTCAAAGGTAAAAAGAATGTGATCTGGAAAAGGCTGTTTAAAAAAAGAATGATTTGTACAACATAAAATCTGTAGAAGAAAATTAATTATAGATCTGAAAAAAACGGCAAAATTACTAATCAAAATTAAATTTTTGATCAACAATTTAAAAATTTAGTTCCTGGATTTTTTTTTATTTCAAGCTACAAACATGTTCTTTGCTTGCAAAAATAACGGAACAAAATTCCCCCCATACAGGTCCCCTCCTTTCCAAGTGACGGCATCAAGAGGGCTTCATGAGTCTTTTCCAAAACTATTTCAAAACCCTAAATACGTCCAAGTATCAAAAAACTCAACCTGCAATCTGAGCTGCTAATATTTTTCTTTTTTTAACGGCACTAGTTTCTTCTTTTTCCAAAACCAGGTTGACAGGAAAGGAGGTATGAGAGGGGGGGAGACATGCAGCAAAGGACCACAGGTTGGATTCGAACCTGGGTCGGCCGCGTCGAGGACTAAAGCCTCCATACAGTGGGTTGTGCGCACTAACCGCTGCCACCTGCATGCCCTGAGCTGCTAATCCTATGGCATGAAAATCTTTCTGTGAACCACCAGGCAGATATCAGGTCTAAAGCAGAGACTGAACTAATCCCGTCTTTGATAAATGTGCTAATTTGGGCTTTAGGTACCTGGAGGGAGACGTCAGGGCAATGCTCAGGCGCTGGGAGGCCGGCCATGTAGGAGACGGTAGGAAAGACGTCCACCAGCTCCACCGTGTTACGGATTACCTTTGCATCTGAGCGCCAGAAATGTTCAGAAAGTTAAAAGTTTTATCCAGCTGATACCACCACCATAAAGATACCCTGAAAATACGATTTAGTTAATGTGCTGAAGTTTCATCATCATTGCAGCACTTTTACTTGAAGTAAGAACTATCCTCAGGCAAAATATCAAAGAGCAATCCTGTCTAAATAAGTTCTTTTCAAGTTCCCTGTGTACATCGAAGACTTCATTAAAAGTTTCATGGCTACATTAGAAAAGGTTTTAATAAGCTTCATGAGATCACTGAAAAATCCAACTAGTTTTATTAGTTTTTTCTCAAATATTCCCAGACTGTTCTATGCTGTTAAACAGGGTTCCTCTGCAGGGCATCCTTACTGGTGAAGCTGTACTCAGGTTGGCTAAAAACATCAATAAAGGGGAAAGTAGGCCCTTCTGCTCGGCTATAGGCAGCAGTGACACCGGGGACGAACATGATGAGGGGAACACGCGTTGCCACATCAAAATTGGAGTATTTGGCCCACTCTCCGTGCTCGCCTAATGACCAACCTGTTTGAAGGACAAAGAAAGAAGAGGTTAAGGTTTAATGATTTTAAGTTTACCTTTGTAAACAGAATTTAGAAAAAGGATAAATGAAAACCCTCTTTCCAAACATGAAACATCAGCAGAGCTTCAGATTACAGCAAATTTGCTGTTACAACACTGCCATCTGGTGGTCAAATACAATTACAGCAAACTATTCTTGAGCTGAAGGTGTAAAATCTTCCAAAGTGGATCTATTTATTGGCACTTTCAATAAAGAGATGTAAGACACATTTAAATAAACTGACAAGCCTCATACTAAAAAAACCTTCAAACTGAACTCTCTAGAAAATAATTTTTAATTTGAGCAAAACAGTAAAAAAAAAAATCCCATCTGGTTCAGTTTAATTAATACTTGCAATTTATTTCAAATAAAATTAGCTTGAACATTAAAAGAATGTTTCTTTCTAAATTTGAGCAGATTCCCCGGGAACTTAACACACCTTAAAGCTCACTGATTCGGAACGACATTAATGGAAGACAGATTGGTCTCCATATTATCAATTACACTCAAAATTGAAGCAGGTAAGTAAGACAATCTGTAATGGAATAAAAAGGTTTACATCTAAGATAAGAAAAAAATTAACTCCATTACCTTATTTCAAGCAGATCCTTTTCTTAACCATTTTTGGTCACTAGATATTTATATTACAGTAACATTCAAATTTCATGTCTACATATACTGTTGGTACTTAAAGAAATAAAAGAATCTGATATGTGCCTCTAATTTTTTGAAGCCAATATCACTTTTTCTTCCCACTTTATATAATAATAATATAATAATGACATAATCGCTACAAATGTTGAATTATTCCAATACTGGAGACTCAATTTAGTCAAAAAGAGATTTAAATAAATCAAATAAAAAGGTAACAGTGGGAATCAGATGGAGGAATTAGCGGTGAATGTGCTTCACGTGATCTCAGGGCAACGCACTACACCAAAGGATCGACAAACACGTTCTTTAATGGGCTGAAGTAAGAAAAAAATAAATAAAAAAGACTAATATCTGCCAGCAGAGGCATCAGTCCAACTAAAGAGAAATCCTAATGTGCCACGACCTGGTAGAAACAGTCAAGATCTTCAGGGATCTCACCACGACTGTAGGTTGATTAATTTTATTGTTCTTAACTTTCCACTGAAGGTGTCAATAAAGTCGTTCATATTTATATTAAAGAAACCTTTAAGATTCAGATTAAAATAATAATCAAAGGGAGAGAAAGTCTTCAAACCATGATCAGAGGTGAAAACCACCATTGTGCTGTCAGCCAACCCGAGAGCATCTAGCGTACTGAGGAGCCTCCCAACCTGAGCGTCCATGTAGGACACAGCAGCGTAATAGTGCTGACGGATACGCAGCTGGAAAAACAGGACAAAGGGTAAAACCATCTTTGTACCAGTTTAAACGACAAGGAGACGCTTTGGTGAGAGACTGCAGGATTTTTACCTGGAAGTCTTTAGGAATTGGTCCATAGGGGAAGCTAACATTAAGTTTCTGAACATCCTCCCGCTTTCTCACATCTGTCCAGGGGTTGTAGGCTACGGGAGGTAGGAGCTCGGGAACATCGGGGTCAGGAGCCAGGGTCATTTTATCTAAAGGGTAGAGGCTCAGGTACTCCTGTAAAACAGAGGGACAATAAAACCACAGAGAGCAAATTAATCCATTTTCACTTCTAGAAAATACTAACCTGTGTCTAAAGACTACCGGTAGATCACTCTGTCTCCACAGCGCATCATTACCAGTGCTGGTCCTTTAAACCCATCTAATACAAAATCAAAATCTAGAGAAGTCATTTTTTCTTAAAATAAGTGAAATTTGTTCTTGAATTGAGGAGATAAAAGATACAATTTGCCAATCAAACAAGACAATTTAGATTTAAAATAAGAAAACACAATTGCATTGTCTTATTTCAAGTGCATTTTATCCAATTATCTTATTTTAAGAGTAAAAATACTCATTCCATTGGCAAATTATCTCATTTACCTACTCAAATTAAGGGTAAATACACTTAATTTAAGACATTTTTACTTATTTCAAGATTCATTTCTACCAGTATGTGCATCATATACCAAAGTTGTCTCCAACTAGAACTCATCTTGACAAAATTTCTCCAAATAAACTACAAAAACATCAAATGATAGACCAGCTATGTTTTACCAACAAAGAAAGCCCTGCCCATCTGATTTAGCTTCAATAATAAACACGTCCATTTTGCCGTAAAAACAGCAACTACCTAACCTCTGTTTAAAAAAGAGAGACTTTATGCCACTGCAGAACTACAGGCCCATCTCAATCTCCCCCTCATCAGTAAGATTATTAAATAAGCTGCATTCAAACAGTTAAACACCTTCCTAACAAAGACCAGCTGCCTTAATATTTTCTACCAAATATTTCCACCAAAGTAAAGACTGTCCTCATCAAGGTGTTCAGTGACATCAGTATAAAGCAGACTGTAGAAGAACCCTAGTGCTGGTATATTTGGACATCAGAGTTGGTGCAGAGAGGATAGAGCGGCAGTCAGAGGCGGAGGATTTATTTTTTTCCCTCTTTTAGAGCACTTTGAATTAAGATTCATGCTGTTACTAACCATCTTAAACTACTTGTTCTTTCACACAATACTTAATTTTTCTTTCTTCCTTTGGGCTCAGCAGTTTCTTTTCCTAAAAAGAAAAAAAACAAACAAAACAAAAAAAGCTATTTTCCTCGTTTCTGCACATCGGACCTCAAGCCTTTTTCAAAAAAAGCCATTATTTCTCCTTGTTTCCCTAAAACCATTGACAAAGGCTTTGTGTCCGCCTCCGTCTAGGATTTAGGAGCATTTGTCCAAAACAACATACTTAAGCAGAGCCGCCTCCTCTCACAGGACAATAACCTCCCCATCTCCCACTCAGCTGTATTTGTGCCAGCAACAGACTGCTTGTTTAGGAGCTGAGAACCAACTGAACTGTTTATAATGAATCTGATTCAGAGTGACTCAATCGTCGTCTCTATGCCAGAATCAACCAGAACAATGTTTGCAACCAGTTTGGTGCTGAGAGATGAACATTTTAGAGTCCAGCTCTTTCGCTCAATTTTGGTCACATTATAGTTAAATGGAATAAGACAATACATTTCTCACTCCAGCCCTATAGGTGGCTGTAATATGCTTAAAGACTGATCCAATGTGGTGGACACTGAAGGGCTGAGACACACTTATTATAAGCATTCTGATGGCATTTTAACCAAAGTATTTTTTATCAAAAACATAATTAATGTGCACATATAAGGAATAGTTGTATTAGCCATACATGTAAAATGAGTTTTATGCGGCCCCCAGGAACTTGTTTTTCCTAGTAAACTATTGCTGCAAAAACTATTTTTGCATTGTACATATAAGTTTTGTATTTGTCGACCTTTTATCCATCTTTCACAATTACAAAAAAAAGTTACAATCAGTGAAAAGGGCAAACTGAATAAGGATAGGGACAGAATGAGATGATGATCATCTGATTAAATAAGCTTCTCTTCTGCTCGATCGGCTTCTAGCTCCCAGGAAAAAATGTGTTTTTGCTAAATTTTGTCATTTCAGTATCTCATCAGCTGAAGAAACAAATCAAATCATTAAATATATTTGGTTAAACTTGGGATGCATAAAAAGCATATAGTCACATGTGAATATGTTTTTTAAAGATTTTATCCATATATTTAATGGATTGTATTCACATGACAACATTTATGACTTTATATAGATGAAAAAATATTTAATTCTAAATTAGACTAATACTTTCACATATGAAAAAATCACCAAATCATGACTAAAAATAATAAACATTTGGTCCAAAAGACTAAAACTTGAAAAGTTCCAATAACACTGGATCCAAGAAAGGATGAGGAAGATTCTTTAAGTTATATTTTCCACTCTTGAAAAGTGGCTCTCTGCTTTCTTTAGCTTAGGCTTCTTGTTGGATGGTAGTGGAATCATGAAGAGAATTTAACACATTGTATATTTGTACAATAATGCTACATTTACACCCCACATGCTTTTTTGATGCTTGTACACATTAAGGAGCATATTTGAAACTCCTGAAGCGGGTCCAGTAAAGTTTGTACCGGTTCGTCTGATGCTTTCGCTGCTCCTGTGTTCAATGGCAGAGAGCGGCTTTGCTAAACTAGCTGCGATAAGCTGGTGAAAAGTAGTTTTAATGTGTCTTTAAGTGAGAAAGTCCACCTAAAAACCTAATCTTTGTAGTCAGTTTATCAAGATTAGGATCCTGCCTTCAAATATTTCACTGTCAGAGCTGCTCAGATCCCCACATACTGGCAGTGCGCCGTCACTGGGAAACCCCAGCAGCAGATGGGGGTTTTCCTCTACTCTTGGTGGCGGCAGGAAGTAGATGTTAGAGTTTTTCACGTATGTAATCCAAACTGCAGGCACCCGAATAATAAAACCGAACATAGTTTTAACATTTTAAGTTCATTTAGGCGTTAATAAACTGTTTCAGGGGAGTAGCGCTCTGCATCAGCAGTGCTGTGTCCGTCTCCCTGCCAGCTCACAGATCAGCTGCTCTGATTGGTTGATGTGGTGCGTCCAGCAGCTAAAGTTGAATATTTAAAACTCCAGCAGCTGCTGCTTGTGAAGCGCTTCACACGCCTCAAAGAAGCTCATGAGGCGCTGCTTCAGCTGCAACAAGATGCAGGACCTTTTGATGCACGTCAACCATCGACTTTGCATGTAAACCAGCTGCTTCTGCAGCGTCAGGTGTGAATGTAGCATGAGGGTTAAGCATCATATATTTCACATTATTTAGCCTTTACAGACTAATCGGTAAATATTTTATATCTATAGTACTAATATTTCAGGAATCACATTTCATTGCAGCCTTCTATAAAAACCTCTTGACCTTTTTTTGCCCCCCCACCCATACTCTCTGGTGCTGCCACTGCCTGCTGTGTGCCGTTTCAAACACCCACACCATCTGAGTGCGAGACAAACCATGTAATTTGCTGCAGATAACACTTTTAGGTGATTAAATTCTAACATATTCCCATTTAGCATTAGTCAACATGAAAAAACTCAGTGATGGCAGCTTCAAAATAGATTTGAATGTTACTTTTCTTTTTATTAATGCCCTTTTATCTGAGGTCAGGTTACCAGCCTTTTCCTCATTAGGCAGAGCGACAGTATGTCAACATTAAGTTCTGGCAAGTTAATGTCAACAGTCTGCATTTCTATTCCAATGTCTGTGTTTTCCCACAGCTATGTCCTGCTGGTTGTGTTATAATCTATGTACCTGTGGGATCCTGAAAGGTATGTGTGGTTTGTGAAATCCCACAGCAAGGAAGAAAGCTCCGTCCCCGACCCGACTCTTCAGCAGCCTCACTGCTTCATCCGTGCTCTCCAGGTCTGGCAGGGTTTCTCCGGGCTGCTCCGTCACATTAACCGCACACAGCAGGTTGGCGTGGAGCTGACCATCGTCTCCTTTACACATCTGAAAACAAGATGGTTACTTTAAGACATGATGTCAGCATCTGGGTCCAAACATTGTTTTGTCACACGTGTTCGAGTGCTGCTGTGGTCTCCACCTCTGCCGTAACTTTAGATGTGTAATAGTGTTTTATTATTTTAGTAAAGTGGCTAGATGTGGACCCTCGAAGGTACAAATATCCTGCAGGAAGGTGTGAGCAATAAAAAGTCAAGTATTAAAGGTTCAAACTCACAGTATATTCACCAATACAAAAAAAGATCAAGAATCATTAGATCCTGATAAAATCAGGTTATGTGTGCCAAGCATCCGCCCTGATAGTGTTTACATAGTCCTTTTTTAGCCTAAATAGAATGCCAGCACAGGGCAAGATGAACAGACAAACAGATGTGGCGCCATCTGCTGGCAGTACCACAGAATCAGTGTCCAATGCTGCTCTCTGAAACAGAGGAGGTCCAATAGTGTTCATTTAATCAAAACATCACGTATTGCTTTCACAAATGTTGAAACACATAAAACACATCACTACAGCGGGTGAAAATAGCTGATGTGAAGCCATCTGAAATTATAAACTCCAGAAATCAAGGCAAGAGTTCAGCACAGGATGACCGTTCTGACCAAATGACCCGTTTTCCCTTTGGAGGAAAACATCCTCACTGTCTTGCCACTGTCAGTTAAAAATTTTAACTATATTAAGCAAAGCATAAACTGTACAATTTTTTTGCCCTTTTCAGGACAATCTTCCAGTTGTGTGAGAATTTTTTGATCTGGCCGACTTTGAGCCTGATCGTGCGTCATGTAGTGTACAGAGGGTAACGAGGGGAGGGGTGATCAGCCTCTCACAACCACTTCCCCGATCAAGAATCATAAGTTCAGGAGAAAATCAAACAGGTTTAAATTCAGTTGGCCATCGTAACATCAGAGCTTCGGGGCGCACAGTGTAAGAACATACATCGTAAGCTTTGAACTTTTAAACCCTGCGGTTTCATCGTACAGTTTGAGCTGTAGCTGCCTGCAACGATTGAAAATATCGCACAGCGTATGCCCGGCTTTAACCAATCAGCATCATGACCTGCCCCTGCTGCATAGATCCCCTAAGAGCTTTAGCCTCACTGGAAGTGACATTTTTCTGTGTTATCCAATCAGGACTCTGCTTTCTCGCTGCTTACCTCAATAGACTGCGGCTCAAACCACAACAGGGATTTCAGAGCAGAGATGTGTAGAGCACCCAAAAAATTACTTAGCAGTTCAAAACAGATTCGAGATACTTCCTGACTGGGTTAATTCAGCTGCATTGCTGTCAAGGTGTTTCCTTTGATTTTCACTGGGAAATCTAGATGCTGGCTTTGCTGGAGGAGGAGGAGATGTTAGTGATGGGGTGAAGGGTAGACTGCCAACGGACAAAGTCCTCGGATGTTATTCTCGCCCCTCCCTCTTTACCCAGCATGCATCAAAGCAGACTTGTCCGTTCTGGAGATTGACAGCTGTCCGTGTGGCTGCAGGTTTTCTTTCAAGCTAAGCAATTGCACACCAGACTCCATGCACCTCATCAAGTCATCATGTTCAGACTGCAGTCAGTTGATGAGATGAATGGAGTCTGGTGTGCGATTGCTTGGTTGGAAAGAAAACCTGCAGCCACACGGCCCTTTCTGGAACCCGTTTGAGACCCCTGATCTAGAGATTATTAAAAGCAGGAGATGAAATGCAGCTCCAGAGGAGCAGAGCGTGTGGTGATGTCATCAGTGAGCTTCTGTTCCAAGGTAGCTGGAGCTGCTTGTTCAACTGCACCCTGTGAAACACAGGTTCACCGATCCACCCCATGATTACATGCAGCAGTTAGTGCAACTAAAATAATCATTTACAATTCTCTTAATTTCCAATTTCTGTAAACCCGCCTTTCACAAGACCCTCCAAGGGTTTTTTTTTTTTTTTTTTAAGTCATTCTCTTTTTGTTTACATAGTGGCTTAGATTAGGTGAGTTTCACCATTATATTCAAAGTGAAATCAAACTGAAATATGTTAGACTTTGAGCTGAATGAGTTTTGCTAATAAATTTTAATAAATATTTTGAACTGAAGTTGAGTGATTTATTTCATAAAATTATCCATTTGACCATGATTAGAGCTCAATTCACATCTTCATTTGTTCTAACACACAGTCAGTAGTAGGGCGGGAGTCAACGGACAATTATACGACGGTCCGAATATAATTTCATTAAATAACATATTTACCACCTCAATGGGGGGGGGGGGGGGGGGGGGGGGCATGCATATATAATTATTGTGTAACAGTATAAAACATTCTCCGTTTTGGATCAATGTTTGTCACAGAATCTGGTGTTCCTGACAAACTATGAAGGACCAACTCTGCCATATTCAAAAATAAATACAGAAATAAATAAATGTTCGATAAATAAATAAATTGGCCCCTAAAATACAATAAACAAATAAATGTAGGTAGGAATTAAACTATACAGTGAGACAAATGTATATAACTCTTTTAATTAGTATATTTTCCTTTGTAATAATAACCTTATTTATATATTGTCCGTTATAATCTTAAACTTTATTTAATAATTACTTTTTTCTAAGTATTTATTTATGTGCATGTTAAAATATTTTTGTCCGTTTTATTCTTCCTTTGTATTTTTTTACCCCATTTATTTCTTCAATTCTATTGATTTATTTCTGCCCGTCGTTTTTACATCTCTGTATGCATTTCTGCCTCATGAGGAAGGGGTGTGTCTTAGAGGGTCAACTTCTGCCCATTGGTTGGTTAGCATTTTACCGCATCGGTAATTATTACAAAGGTGAATAAATAAAGAAGCTAATAAAGAGATATAGACAATTATGTCTCACTGTATAATTTAAATTCTAACTAACGAACAGCCAGCTGTTAAAATGTCAATAATTGGGGTTTAGTTGCTTAATTCTTACCTTTTGCTTCTCAAATCTAAATGAAGACGGGTGATACGCAGGGACAGACCAGCTGTAGGGGTAGTCATCAGTGTGGTTAGAAGCAATGCCTACGAAGAGAGGCACAAAATAAGAGAGAGCAGGAAGAATTCAATTTAAAGTCGTTTTAAATCTCTTTTTCTCAGAAAAACATGCCTTTTTTTTTTTGAGATACCTGGATGGAACACCTTTCCCACTGACATGGTGTAGTAGCCTTTGGATTTAAAGTGTTGCGGCAGAGTAGTGTAGCTCCCAGAGTGGACCCTCCAGTAGGAGTTGAAGTCGTACAGCCTGGTTGTGTCCGGCCTGCGGCTGGTCAGCATGGATGTTCGACTGGGAGCGCACACGGCTTGCTGCAGAGTGGGGGGGGGACATTTCAGAGATGCTAAGCTTGTTTAAGCACTTTGTTTGCTCCTTTGAACAATTCATTTCCTTAGCATAGATTTTATTTAGACAAACTTCATATTGACAACAGTGGGACATATTTAGAACAAATGCACAGGCTGCACTCTGCAACCAGAGGGCTGCAGCCATGGGCGGTTCTAGACAGGGGCCAACGGGCCCCAGTGCCCCTGCAGATCATGTCATCTGTACTGAAGAAATAATACCATAATAAATTCTAATGATGATATGTGCAGGAACAGACATGGTTACTGATAGGTCCTTTGGGTCCATTTCATTTTTTTTTCTTTAAAAAATTATTTTTTACTAATTATTTAAAAACAATAATAAGGTGATAGCTTCAGTGGTATTGAGATAGGATCCCAGTTTCCATCTGCTAAATATGTTTTTCAAAACAAATGATAAAAAAAAAACAAAAAAAAACAAAAATGTAATTATTACAGCTGAATTTAACCAGTTTTTCTCAAGTTACAATTCTGGTTTTAGGTTAAAAATATGAAAAATTCCTAAATTATGAATCGATATTGAGCTTATATTCCAAATAATAGCTTTATTTGATCTATCAGATATCTACAGGTCATAAAATTAGAATATCATGAAAAAGTAGATTGATTTCAGTAATTCCATTTAAAAAGTGAAACTTGTATATTATATTCATACATTACATACAAACTCATATATTTCAGATGTTTATTTTGTTTAATTTTGATGATTACAATTGACAACAAATGAAAATCTCAAATTCATCATATCAGAAAATTAGAATATTGTGCAAAGGTTCAAAATTGATGGCCCCTGGTGCCACACTCTAATCAGCTAATTAACTCAAACCACCTGCAAAAGCCTTTAAATGGTCTTTCAGTCTAGTTCTATAGGCTACACAATCATGGGGAAGACTGCTGACTTGACAGTTGTCCAAAAGACGACCATCGACACCTTGCACAAGGAGGGCAAGACACAAAAGGTCATCGCTAAAGAGGCTGGCTGTTCACAGAGCTCAGTGTCCAAGCACATTAATAGAGAGGCGAAGGGAAGGAAAAGATGTGGTCGAAAAAAGTGTACAAGCAAGAGAGATAACCGCACCCTGGAGAGGATTGTGAAACAAAACCCATTCAAAAATGTGGGGGAGATTCACAAAGAGTGGACTGCAGCTGGAGTGAGTGCTTCAAGAACCACCACACACAGACGTATGAAAGACATGGGTTTCTGCTGTCGCATTCCTTGTGTCAAGCCACTCTTGAACCACAGACAGCGTCAGAAGCGTCTTGCCTGGGCTAAAGAGAAACAGGACTGGACTGCTGGTGAGTGGTCCAAAGTCATGTTCTCTGATGAAAGTAAATTTTGCATTTCCTTTGGAAATCAAGGTCCCAGAGTCTGGAGGAAAAGAAGAGAGGCACTTCATCCACGTTGCTTGAAGTCCAGTGTAAAGTTTCCACAGTCAGTGATGGTTTGGGGTGCCATGTCATCTGCTGGTGTTGGTCCATTGTGTTTTCTGAGGTCCAGGGTCAACGCAGCCACATACCAGGAAGTTTTAGAGCACTTCATGCTTCCTGCAGCTGACCAACTTTTTGGAGATGCAGATTTCATTTTCCAACAGGACTTGGCACCTGCACACAGTGCCAAAGCTACCAGTACCTGGTTGAAGGACCATGGTATCCCTGTTCTTAATTGGCCAGCAAACTCTCCTGACCTTAACCCCATAGAAAATCTATGGGGTATTGTGAAGAAGAAGATGCAATACACCAGACCCAACAATTCAGAAGAGCTAAAAGCCACTATTAGAGCAACCTGGGCTATCATAACACCTGAGCAGTGCCACAGACTGATCGACTCCATGCCACGCCGCATTGCTGCAGTAATACAGGCCAAAGGAGGCCCAACTAAATACTGAGTGCTGTACATGCTCATACTTTTCATGTTCATACTTTTCAGTTGGCCAACATTTCTATAAATCCTTTGTTTTTATTGGTCTTCAGTAATATTCTAATTTTCTGATATGATGAATTTGAGATTTTCATTTGTTGTCATTTGTAATCATCAAAATTAAACAAAATAAACATCTGAAATATATGAGTTTGTATGTAATGTATGAATATAATATACAAGTTTCACTTTTTAAATGGAATTACTGAAATCAATCTACTTTTTCATGATATTCTAATTTTATGACCAGCACCTGTATATAGCTACAATTTTTTTAGTTGCTTTTTTGCTCTGCTAAGGGAATTTTTTTTTTAAGGATAATCCAAATGAACACTTTCAAGCCAAAGACATGTGATTTTAATTTACTAATTTAATGGTAATTTAAATTCATGCAGCTCTCTTAATTGAATCCCTTGCCTGTTTTTTTTGTTTTTGTTTTTTTACTCCAGCATGTTTTCATGGGGCATGAAAACATGCTGGCCCCCCTCTGGCCACCTGGAACATTTGGTTTAGAACCGCCACTGGCTGCAGCAGCAGCAACCACGGAAAAACTATAAATCAGAGCTTTTTTTCTAATCAAATCACTAAACTATAAATACTTTTTGGCCTAATGAAGACAAGCAAGAACAAGCCTTCTCTAAAAACAGCTGATTAGGAACCCTGCAAACTGAGCACTTCGGTGACATTTAAACAGTCGGAGGATTTCCTAGAAATAGCTGCTGTATTTAAAGATCATCTTGCATGTTCTTCATGTGTCTGGTACGGTGACTATGGGGTAAAAACACAGAGAAAAATTATTTATAAGCAAATTCTAAGGTTCCTGCAAACATAAAACAAATGCTGAGAAGAAAAACTGCAACAAAATTAGGATTGGGCATCGAGAATCGATTAATTAGAACCAGTTCTAACCTTTTATTCCTTCAGGAATTATTTACATCTTTTAATTTCAGGTTTCTAGTTTCAAAGCCTAGTCCTCCGGCTGGAAATATAAGCTGCCTAATATCAGGGAGGAAGAATCCACAGGGGTGTGAACAACCATCTTTTATGCTGAAGGTTTGGCTTAAAGGAAGTAGGGGCAGGAATTGTTAAAGAACCCACATGTGTGTCAAGTTTCTTAAAGCTAGTTTGTGATGAAGCATTAATTATTAAGTATTAAATCTATGGGAAACATATTCCAGGACATTGCTTTTTTCTTTAAATGTTTTTTTCTGTACTATATACACTCTTTCTATATTGTCTGTTGTATTTTTATTATTAATGGCATCTTGCTTTAACTCTTTGTACTCTATACAGGGTACTGGAACCAGAATTTCCCTGAAGGAGTGATCCCAAGGGATAAATAAAGTTGAGTCTAAGTGCAAGTTTAATTAGAAACTAAAATTAACAAGCCCACCAACGAACTGAGAGCCTCGTCTTTGCAGCGTGTTGTACAAAGGTAGGTTCTCAAAGGGAAACTGTTCCACCTATAAATTCATAGCAAAGCTTCTTCAGGAAAAATCGGAGCCTTTTTTATAAAATCCTCCTACTTTATGTCTTAACAGATACCTGCCTTGATTCTTAAACGTTATGGATAGAATGGAGAGCACTTCAATTCAAAAATACTTTGTTAATCCCAAACGGAATTGCATGCAAGGGAATGAATACTTTTACACAATGCCCTTCTCAGTTTTGATTTGTAAAAAAATTTTTTTTAATCCTATAATTTTTTCTTTCCACATAGTCATTTAAACCACTTTGTGTTCGTTTTTCAAAATCAGATTCCAATAAAAATATATTTGTTGGCAACTTTAAAGTTAAAGGGGTGTGAATACTTTTGCAAGTCACTTTAGATTACACAATGATTCTTTCCTGCATACAGCAGCAGAAAACTTCACCCACACTTTCTCTGTAATTCCATTAACTTCATTAAAATGCTAATTTTATTGGTTTCTGGAATAATGATAACTTCCCTGTAGTTTCTGTGCTTCTCCTGTTAATACGGTAAAGCCCTGCAGAGCGTCCAGCACCAGGCTAGACGTGATACAGATAATCCAATGAGCTGCTGTCAGTCTGGGTTGCTGCTGCTGCTACTTTTAGACACAGCAGGCAAACCTGTGGCAAGCCGGGCGATCGGAAAGAAGGAGAAGATGATGAGAAAAAGAGAGCAGAGAAAGTGTGGACTGCTGGAAGAACTGTGGTGAACTGGTGAAAGAAAAGTGAAATGGTGCTCAAAGATGACCCTGCACATTTAGAGGATGTTTGGCTCAACCTGCTGCTGTGAAGCAGGATTCTCCACCATGAACAGAATCAAAAATAAATATGGATCCAGGCTCAAAATGAGCTCCTTGATATGTGCTTTAGAATGGCTTTGTCTCCATTCAAACCCAGGTTTAAAGCCTTGCAGGGCAGCATAAAGCCCACTGCCAACATTAAGACAGAAAAAAGAAAAAACAAACTTTCAGTTTAGGTGTTTTATAAAATGTGTGAATCAGGAAATTATCTATATATTAAACTAAATGATTGTTGTTCTCAACTTCAAAAAACACTTTAGATTTTAAAATGGAAAAATCTTCTATTTTTTTATATATATATTTTATTATTTAAAAATTCTATGTATAAGATGGATGCATAAACACCTGCTATTTATTTCAGTGTTAAATTCTGTTTAAAGTAACAGCTTATAATTGAAAATGTCTCTGGACCTTTACTGGTTGATGATTTTCTTTATTCTGACCCCTCTGATTTTAATTGGTTCCCCCTGGTGGAGTGAGGCAGTGAACCTGCGTGGGGCTGACCTGGGCATATGCATTGAGGAAGACTTGGCTTCTGGATGCCAGCTGGTCAATGTTAGGAGACTTCGCCAGGGCGTCGTCATAGCAACCCAAAGATGCCCGCAGATCATCTGCTATGATGAAAAGGACGTTCCTCTTCTCTGCAAACAGACAATCAAGGTTTAAACTCGGAAACATTTTAAATAAACGCACCGTTAGAAAGTTAACAAGCCTGGAAACCAGTGGAGCAGCTGACAGATCCCAGTTACTTCCACTTCTGCTAAAGTTATATTCAGAAGTGTCAAAAATCAAACCCACAGAGTAAGAAATCCGATTAAAGTTAACAAAATAAAAAAATAAACTTTCTAATAAAATCTAGTTAAAGCTATTTAAGCTAGAACATTGACATCATCCAGAGAATTAGTGCTAAACTACATACGGACAGGTTTATATTATTAAAATAAGGAAGCCTGTGAGGTTCAGTTTGGTGGATTTACCTCTTCTAGACGTAGCAGGTGTCAGTAAACAGAGGAGCAGCAGGAAAAGCCACGTAAAAACTCCCAGATTCATTTCTGCGCTGCTTTCTGACCCACTCTGTCTGCTGTGGACATTATAAACACATCCAGGCAGGCTGCTGCTGTTTAAATAACTTCCTGATAATGAGTCAGCAAGGTGCTGCGTGCTCATTGGTCCATTCGGCAGGAGGGGTGGGCTTTACTAGGTAATTGACGCGTCAATCATTTAATCAGCTACCAGTTTATCCACAATACACGACAACATTTTTTATTTCTTTACAGATTTTTAGGGAAGCTACTTGGCTTTTCTTATTTTTTCCACATTAACAAGAACATTTTAACAATTTATTTATTTAAAATGTTGACAAGAATCTCATGTCTACGCAAAAAAGAACGTTAACAATAACAACGAAAAGAGGTCTCACTATGAGCGAAATTTGATAAATATAAATCTCAGTCTTTTTTTATTATTATCTTAACCTTCTACATTTTAAGAACAAAACTTTTACGCTTTAGACCAAATTTCAAGTGCTGGAATAAAATGTGAATGTTTCACACAATTATTTCCAAGTTGATTATGAAATGAAGAATAAAGGTGGCTGATGAAAACATTTTATTTTACTATTTTGTTTATTATTCCATTTTTTAATACTTATTCAAATATGAAGATGTTAAACATCAGAATTGTGCCAACTGTAATAAGGCTGGTATTTTATCCTAGTCTTCCTATAATTATTAATCAAAATATTTCAGTGTGTTTGTTAAGTGTAGAGAACAAATGTGTAAATTAGTATTTTAAATTAAAGGAGTGTGACAAACGGCTTTAGGGAGATTTTTTTTTAGAAAGGAAAAAATATCTAAACAATAAACTTTATTTTGTTTATCAGTTGGATATTTAAAGAATTGATAAAAGCTTACGCCAGTTTTTCTTTATTCTGACATGGTTAAAGGGTGAAACGTTGTTGTTATGCCAGGTTATTGGGCAATTTGTTGTTATTAGTATATTTAAAGTCCCAATTTTAATCATGTCTTTGTTTAGTTGGCTTTTGATTTTATTTTTTCCTTCATTCGCTAATTTCTTTATTTTTTTTTTGTGTGTCCTTTAAAACACATATTTCTGCATATTTCTTTTTCAAGTAAATACTGGTAGTTGTAGATAATTTTCTCTTGTGTTTTAATTACTTAAAAAAAAAACTTTTCTGTCCTGTAAATAAAAAGAAAATCAGAAATTTTACTTTAAGTAATTAATTAGAAAATAAATGTAAACTATTAGGATATATATATATATATATATATATATATATATATATATATATATATATATATATATATATATATATATATATATATATAAGTTTATTTAACCGTATTCAATCAATTATTGTAAAGCCCCACCGATTTTCATCGACGTTCGTACTCCAGTTCGGTAGGTGGCGGTAAAAGCACCTGACGTTGCTTTGCCAACCGCGAGTCAAACTCTAAATGAAAACGATCAACCTTTTTTTGCGGGGTGAGCCCTGTTTTAAAATAGACGATCTTTGATCACAGCGGCTCTCGATGGCGAACGTCTCGACCAAACGTGAAATATCCAGCGCTGAGAGCGATGAGTTATCCCGGGAAGTTAAGAGGGTGAAATCGGACGACAAGAACGGAGAAGAGGAGGGAAATGAACCTGAGTGGGAGAACGTTCTGTCTGCGTTCACAACATCCAGCGTGCTGAGTGATTCAGCCCGAGAGAAGATAATGTTCGTCCATGGAAAGGTGTTTTTATCTGGGATTTCTCTGAAATTTTTGTGTTTTTCGTTTGGTTTGCTCCGGAAATTACTCAAGATCAGTTCAATGGTCGAAATAAGATTTTACCTTTCATTTTTGTTGAAAGCTGTGCGATAAAGCTGTAGGGGCATGGTGTCCACTTCCGATTTATTATTTCAAAATAATAGCCTATGTTGTCAGGATACGATAGAGTATTAGGGCCAGGATAGAGATTTTTTTATTTTTATTTTGAGAATGAAGTCGTAACATTAGGAGACAACAACCCGTTTCAGAAAGAAAGCTTGAAGCTCAGACCAGCAGATGACGACCGACCAATTCAACCAATCAGCAACCTGAGTCCACTTTGACATGCTGCCCAATTTGATGCCTGTGCTAAAAGATTTCATTATTTGTCAAACCAGAGCCAAAGTATAACTTCACATGATGATCAACATTCCTCATTTTAGGGTAGAACGTTCTTCTTGTCATAAAATACAACTTGGAGTTGTCATAAAATACAACTTGTTTCTCGTAATTTTAACTCTTTATTCTCTTAATATTAAGACTTAACATAATGTTACGACTTTATTATCATAATATTACAACTTTTTTCTAGAAATATAAAAAAAAAATCTCTATCCTGGCCCTAATACTCCGTCGTATCAGGGGTTTGTACTGATGATATCATATCTTGAGATCCAGGCAGAAACCGAAATGTTGAACATGTCTTCAGATTGCTGATAATGATGCTGTGGTGGTCCTGGAGAAGACCCCCATCAGAGAGGACTCCCTGGCTGAGCTCTTCAGGGGCTCCAAGCTCAGGCTGGAGATGAAAAATGACATCTACAGCTCCTATCGCCTCCAGGCCCCCCCTCACCTCAATGGTAAATCCACCGAAGGATGAAGTGCCTCCAATATGATAACTGTCGATAGAAATGTATCCATAGGTGTCTGACTTTATAAGTACGGGTCAATAAATTTAAGATTTCCTGTTTTCAGATATTCAGTTCGGAAGTTATGTTATAAAGTTGCAACTTTGCTAAAATAGAAGTACAAATCACGAGTTTACAAATGTCAATCTACAGCCCTGATGAGCTGTTCCACTCCTTACCAGTAGGTGGCAATAATGCACCTGAAGATTGTTCACTACAAATCTTCAAACGAGGACAGGAGAAAAACAAAACAGTCTGTTGAACGTTATACAGGTAATGCATTGTACCATCAGCTCATTTGCACATTCGCAACCAGATATAGATCCAGGTACTAAAAGTACTTATTTCTATCATTAAATAACAAAAAAAAAATAAAATAAATGACAATACATATCTTTAAAGATTGTTATATGACTATTCTGAGACATTTAATGCTTTTTTACATTTTACTTTTTTTTTTTCATTTTACTTTTTTACAGCTTGTCTGACATCATCATGGGACATGTTCAGAGTAGTCCGGCAAAATAGGATTAAACCAGGTTTATCTGCATTTTAGTTTTTTTCTTTCTTTAAATTACAAACTATATAACTTGTGCTTAACACAAAAGGAAAGCATGAAACTCAATGTCATAATATCCATATTGGGCTATTTTAAATGAGTGTCTGAACGTCTCGTGGATGAAAAAGTAGTGGACTCAAAATTTCCCAAAATGCACCTTGAAAAGTAGTGATCATTGCCACTAATCAATTTGTCCTGGAAGTACGATCCGTCCTTCACATGCACAAACAGATATACATCCGGGTCTCCATAAATAATGGTATTATGGTACTAAAATTACTTTTTTCTATCCCTAACTCACACATTGCCAAACTGTATAGACGCTGCATTGATACTGTCTCACAGAATACTGACACCTGCTGGACATTTAGAGACACTACAGGCAGCTTATTGGACAGACTAAACTGAATTGATTTGATGACCTGGAGCAATGATATCATTTAGATTATTGTAGGTTATATTGTATTATTTCATATGTATGTTTAAATTGAAAAATATTTTTAGATATATTTAGATGCAGTAAATAAATAATGTAAACATATAACGTGAAAATTTAGGGGGAAATGTGAATGAAGATGCTTGTGGACAAGGATTTTAAATAATGTTTTTAAAACAGTAAGTACATTAAAAACAGTAAATAAACTAAGAATCGATTTGAAATTAACTTCATTCAGAGAAGTTGAGTGATAATTGTGAGGAAAAGAATGACACAATGAGAATAAAAACACAATGGCTGAAACATTTCTATTCCTTTTAGGCTGCTCCAATATTCTTGATAGTTTTAATGATAAACCACAAAAGATGAAAACATTTTTTTTAGCAGATGCAACATGTTGAGATATGTTTTTAAACACAGTTTAGTGAGTCAGTCAGTTAGAAACAACTCCTGTATCGCTCACATGACTCTTGAAACAACACGTGCACCGATACAGTGTTTTGCTCTATTGGCTCCGATGCACCGATGTATTGGGATTGCTGGACCCATCACTAGCTAATACACATCCTTAAAAAATTTTTTATGACTTTTGTGAGAAAATTTTGATACGTTTAACATTTTCTTCATTAAACTGCTTCTCTGACATCATGGGACATGTTCAGAGAAGTCCGGCTAAATCTGATTAAACCATTTTTATCTGCATTTTAGTTGTTTCTTTCTTTAGATTACGCACTATATACCATAATGTTAACATGAAAGGAAAACATAAAACTCAAAAAGACTCGATACGAAAAAGTTAGCTCCCAGAAGTAGCGTAGGATCCCAGATCGGGCAGAGACGAGTGATAAAACAGAAAGGATTTTAAGGCATTTATTTTCTCAGGAAATACTTTATTAACCTTTAACACATTATATTTTAGTACATTTACTATTTTTTAGGAAAACGTAATTTAGGTATTTTTAGCTAAATAAAATCAAGGGCGACCTGGATGTATATCAGGATGCGCAAATGAGCTGATGGCGCATGCGCAAGAGGAATTGTCCTTTCCCGGATGGATCGGGTAGTGCCAACCATCCATGATCACTAGACGAGCGGATAAACCCGCAATGCTTTTCCTAGGAGAGCTCTCCTCGCAAAGCATCATGGGATTTATTGTCACAGTGACTCGCTAACACTGATATCTATTTATTCACTGGATTGCTGATAAAAAACTGAAGTCACCCACCGCCATCTTGGTACTCCCCACTCTCACAGAGTCGTGCCATGAAAATGCCTGTAATGTAATTACCATAGCAATGTAATCAATACATTTATAATACATGCACATCATCAACTTAGCACTTTTTAATAATAATACTTAAACTTTATTGATCTCACATTGGAGGAATTAACTCTCTGCATTTAACCCATCCTCTTGGGGAGCAGTGGGCTGCCATTGTGCGGCGCCTGGGGAGCAATGTGGGGTTAAAGGTCTCGCTCAGTGACCCAGAGCTGCAGTCTGTGGGAGTGGGGCTTGAACTCAGAACCTCAGGATTCCACGCTCTATGCCCTAAGCGCCAGGCTGCCACTCCCCCACGTACATGTAATATACATGTATTGATTACATTATTATAGTAATGACCTTACATTACAATAATTTTGTATGCCGCGACTCTGTGAGAGTGGGGAGTACCAAGATGGCGGCAGGTGACTTCAGTTTTTTCGTCCTATCGGCAATCCCGTGAATAAATAGAGATCAGTGTGCATAACTGTCGTTCTATGGTTCTCTTTGACATTTTCTTCCCAGCCCATGCTGCTTGATGAAGAAACTTCAGCTACATTACTGCCACCAACTGGTAAGGAGTGTAACGGCTTCATCAGCGGTTGTAGATTCGAACTTTGTTGTTTTCAATCTGTTGTCTTTCTTTTGTACTTGTAAATTCGTACTTGTATTTTTGCAAAGCTGCAGCTTTTAATTGTAACTTTTAAACTTTTATTTTTACAGATGTAACATTGGATGTTACATATTCATGTTTATTAACTTATATTTACCTATGAATAGGCAATTTTACTACATTAACATTCTTTGGTCTAAAAATAAAGTATTAGTAATATTTTTTTATTAAGTTTGACAAGCAGGTTAAATTTTCCTGCCACTTCACAATCACTTAATGAGTTGATCAGCCGCAACCTTTGGGCAAGAAGAACACCTTTCCAGGACTACGCTAATTTGTTCACTAATTTAAACGTATCATGCCCTGCTTGGTGATGATTTTTCTGGTTCTCTTTCATCGCTCAGAGATCAAGACAACAGTAGTGTGTCCTGCCACAGAGAAGCACGTGAAGAAGTACCAGCGGCAGGAGAGTTTCCTGGTGGAGGAGACGGGGGAGGACTACCGCTCCATCACTCTGCCTTACATCCAGGAGCAGAGCTTGAGTCTGCAGGTCGGTCGCCTGCAAATCACAGCATTTTCTGTTAGATGTTACAGTTTGGGGTAAACATCCATGTTTGGCTTCCAGTGGGTCTACAACATCTTGGAAAAGAAGGCAGAGGCAGACAGGATCGTTTACGATGATCCACACCCTGAGGTTGGCTTTGTCCTACTTCCTGATTTAAAGTGGGACCAAAAACAGGTGAGAGACCAGAACCTTTCCCACCAACATTCCTCTACTGTCAAAAAAATTACAAATAAAAGAAGTCATTTTACATATAGTGCCAATTCACAACACACATCATCTTAAGGCACTTTACAGTTCACCAGATCATACAGTCAAATTGTTTCAAAGTTTTCTATCTAAGGAAAACCAGTTGATTGCATCGACTCATTGACTTGAGCGCAATCCCTCATACTAAGCATGCTTGTAGAGACAGTGGAGAGGAAAAACTCCCTTTTAACAGTAAGAAACCTCCAGCAGAACCAGGCTCAGTGTGAGCGGCCATCTGCTGAGGCCGGCTGGGGTTCAAGGAGACAGAAGCAGAGATATAGGAAGAAGCAAAGACAAAAAACATAACTGTCAATCAGCTCCACAGGCGGCCCCGTCCAGGAAACACACAGCCAGGCAGACGAGCTCTGAGCCAGCTCCCATGTCAGAGGATGAAGAGAGCACATCCAGCCAGTCACAGTCAGAGAAACAGGACTACACTGGAAAACAGACAGTCTCAATCATCTGTAAACAAAGGTGTTGATGGCAGCAGCACAGCTGATATTTCTCTCTAGGATGGAGTCACAGCCAAACAGGAACAGACCAGATGAAGCTACTGTTACAAAAAACTTTAGAGAACAGCTTTACAGATTTAACTCAAAAATTCTGCAGAGTGGGAGAATTGAGATAGAATGAAGCAGAATGATGAAATAGGGGTCCCTATGTCCTCCAGAAGTCTAAGCCTATAGCAGAATAACTATAGAGATAGATCAGGATAACCTGAGCCACTCTAACTATCAGCTTTATCAAAAAGGAAAGTTTTAAGCCTAGTCTTAAAAGTAGACAGGGTGTCTGCCTCACGGACTAAAACTGGTAGTTGGTTCCACAGGAGAGGAGCCTGATAACTAAAAGATCTGCCTCCCATTCTACTTTTAGAAACTCTAGGAACCATTAGTAAATCTGCAGATAGGGAGCAAAGTGCTCTGTTAGGAACATAAGGAACAATCCTGTTTTGTATTGTTTTTTAATATGCTCTGATCAATATCTGGTGCAAGTCAATTTGATTTGTCCTCCTCCAGGTGGATGACCTCTACCTGATCGCTATAGCTCGTCAGAAAGACATCAAGAGCCTTCGAGACTTGTCCTCAGAGCATCTCCCACTGCTGCAGAACATCTTCCAGAGAGGAAAGGTATGCTGATGGTTCTTTGGCTCCCCCTAGTGGAGAATGTGGATGATTTAAAACAATCCAACACAAATGATGATGATCTGTTCTGCAGGAGGCCATCCTGCAGCGCTACGACCTTCCAGCCAGCAAGCTGAGAGTCTACCTGCACTACCAGCCTTCCTACTACCACCTTCACGTCCACTTCACCAAGCTGGGCTACGATGCGCCGGGCTGCGGCGTGGAGCGAGCCCACCTCCTCTCAGACGTCATCCAGAACCTGCAGGCTGACCCGCAGTTCTACAAAACTCGGACTCTGAGTTTCCCTCTGAGGGCAGACGACGGGCTGCTCAGCAGGTTCAAGGAGGCCGGGAGGCTCTGACGAAGACGCCGATCTTCCTTCAGGTGTCGGAGGTCCTCCTCTGCTGATGGCTCATCAGAACCGGATCTTCCTCTGATTTCTGTCATACACACTTTGTTTTAAACATCTTGTAGTTTAATGCTTTTTCATCTTAATAAATTTGACATTTTTCTAGGCTGAATTAAAGTCTTTTTTTATTGTTCTTTAATGTATTCAGCACCAAATTATAAGAAACTAGTGAGGGGGAAAATTGTATACGTAAACATCAGTCTGAAGAAAAAATGAACCATAGACATAAATCACAGGACGATATTTGAAGCTTAATTTGTTTTAAAATAAATGAAACATTAAAAAATCACCTCACCTTTATAATGATCAAAAGATCATTACTCATGTTGGTTTAAATCAGCTCTGGTAATATAAAGTTATTGTTCCAATACTGTTGCAACCAAGCAACCTGTTTTATAAATGGAAATAAATAGTCTGTTTTTTTCATGTTTATTAAAAAAAGTTAATGTTTTATATTTTTAAAGCAATTTTAATATTTTATTTTTTTCAAATTTATCTTGTTCAGATTGAAAATAAAACATCTGGAGGCGGTTTTCTTCTTGAGTGAAGAGTGAAGCTGCATTTCTATTGGTCTGATCGGACGATAGCAACATTTTATTGAGCTTTAAGATAAGAAAATGTGATCCGTAAAACAATTTGAAAAGAATGCAATTCGTAAAGCAATCTGAAAGATCAAATTTAAAAACAAAAATCTCAGTGTAAAAAATACACTTTTCAAAAATCCAACGCTATACCTTTAATGTACTAACATTAGATGTTTGAGAAACACAATCAGTTCATTTCTATGAGTTTCTGTTTGTATCAAAAATAAGCAGATGTAAAATGTCTAGATGTTGTGCTGTTGTTGCATATGTGTTGTCTGCATATGTCTATGTTGCATATGACAATGTTGCATATGACAGTGTTGTATATGTAGATGCTGTGTATCTCTATGTTGTATATGTCTATGTTGCATATGTAGACGTTGCATATGACAACGTTGTTTATTTAGATGCTGTGTATGTCTATGTTGCATATGTAGACGTTGCATATGTAGATGTTGACAGTAGGGGGCGTAATAGGCCAATGGACGCTAACTTTGTGGTTTTATGAAAGCCATTTATAACTGATAATACATATATTTGAAGGACATTTAAAATTATCAAAATGCCACCCATAATTCATAAAAAGGGGTAACTCAAATAATAGGTGAATAATGCATTTTGATGTTTAAAGTTATCAAAATATCACCCTTTTTTATTCAGAGGCTCTCGGGTATGGCCTCTTAGGCCCCCTAGTGGCAGAAAAATTGTTCGGTTGGTTGAGCTGCGATTGAAAATCCCGGTCTTCCAGACACTAGATACCATATAAAGCACTTTGAATTATGCCGATGCGAGCACACATTTATTCACAGGACAGATGCAGGGTCCCTTGGGGTTATTTTAAAGTTTTAAGCCTATAAATTAACGTATCCCCCCCGTCGCTATTTCAACCTACGCCTCCTCCTTCCTCCTTTGCTGTCCTAATTAATGCCTGAAGTAAATACGAGATTCACCGAAATCTAAACATTTCGAAGCTATTGAAAATGAAAAGACAATATTTCAGTAATTTCTAATAAACAAAAAAAAATCTACTTCCACTTTTTGTAATGGCGAGGGGAACAGGCATCACAGACCAACGATAAGGACCAACAGCTAAGAGCAAAGGCATTAACCAATGCAGCATTTAAATATGCAGCATCTACATATGCAGCATAGACATATGCAGAATCTACATATGCAACACATACATGTACAACCTAGATATTATGCAGATAACACATACTCAACAACAGCACAACATCTAGACATTTTACATCTGCTTATTATTGATACAAACCGAACCTCATACAATTTTTCGGCCACTAGGGAGCGTAAGAGGCCATACCCCAGAGCCTCTGAATAAAACAGGGTGGCATTTTGATAACTTTAAACATCAAAATGCATTATTATTGAGGCCTATTATTTGAGTTAACCCTTTTTATTAATTATGGGTGGCATTTTGATCATTTTAAATGTCCTGGAAAGATATGTAGCCTATTATCAGTTATAAATGGCTTTCATAAAACCACCAAGTTAGCGTCCATTGGCCTATTACGCCCCATAGTGTCAACATGTACATATGCAACATAGACATACACAGCATCTACATATACAACATTGTCATATACAACATTTTCATATGCAACATAGACATATGCAGACAACACATATGCAACTACAGCACAACAACTAGACATTTTACATCTGCTTATTTTTGATACAAATGGAACCTCATACATTTCCTCTTGTGATTTGATGAATATTCATTAAACTATAAAATCCAATAAAATGTTCTGCTACATTTACTGGAGAAACATGACATGGTTTGACAATAAAAGGTTTGCAGTTACCTTGTATGTAAAAAATATGATAATTATGCATTTTTCCTCCAGAAATTGCAAAAACCTAATTCCTTGCTGCCAAGTTTTTATTCTATCGAATCTTTGGTGATGCAGGATCAGTGGATTCATGGGAAAGTGTCATTTTTTCTTGTCAAAGTATTTGGTGGTTCATGTTTTATAACTAAAAAGAGGGGTTTTAGATTTCTCTCAGTCTGCATCCTCTATTAGTGCTTCCTAAATAGATCTGCTATAGAGTGTAAACATTTGGTCAATGAACTCGTTCATAAATGGAATTGCTAAACAAATATCAAAAAGTAATGCAAACCAAGAATAAAACTTTGAAAAACTAATTAGGAAAAAGTTTTGAGAGTAACTTTGCTGTTTTCTCCGATTTTTTTATGATTTATTTTTTTCACAGCTGGGATACATGCCAAATTCGCAAATGTCAACATTTTTAGGATGGAACAGCTGGGCACCGTGACGATAGTTTTTTAAAACACAAATATTCTGTGGTTTTACTGCAAGAACTTAATTGTACCTGAGTGCAGATCGCTTCTAGATCGATATCGTTGGTATAAATCCCCAGAAAGTCTCACCGTGGTCTGAGTTTTTGTGACAACTGAGGCCTTTAAACTCGATCAGCAACATGGAGACCCCTGCTCTTGTCCCTGGAAAGCAATGTGATGTTTAAAGTATATGAAAAAGAAACAGGAATGCAAATTCAGAGTTAAATTTTAGGGAACCAAACGTTGCAGCAGAGTTATCTTATATTAAAGGTAGCATATAGTGGAGGATTTTATTTTCCGGGTGGATCATAAAGTAAGCGGTTCTCCTAATTGTTAATCATTCTGGTAAAAAGGTTTAAGTTCAGCCGTCCTGCGTGCTCGATCCCGTTTCTAATTATTTTCAGTCTAACATAGTGGAAAAATTGCAAATCTTCTTTTGGAAAGTGAGCTTGTACGAGGGATGCAAACTTTTAAACACAGCGTGCACGAGGAGAAATGGGATTGTGCACGCTCTCGCACATGTTTAATAGGTGTTCCCCCTTGGGTTCAGGATTGTGCATGTGCAGATCGCTCCTAGATAAACATCGTTGGTATAAATCCCCAGAACGTCTCACCGTGATTTGAGGTTTTGACAACTGAGGCCTTTAAACTCGGTCAGCAACATGGAGACACCTGCTCTGGTGTCTGGAAAGTGATGTTCAAGGTATAAAAGAAACAGGAATGCAAATTTAGTTAAATTTTAGGGAACCAAACGTTGTAGAGGTGTTATATTAATATACTAACATTAGACGCGTTTGAGTAACACATTGATGATGATGTTATTTGATTAACGTTCATTAAATTGTAAAATCCAAAAAACTTGTTTAACTACATTTAATGGGAAAACATTAAATGAGTTGACAATTAAAGGTTTGTAGTTACCTTTATGTAAAAAAAAAATTATTATTATTTTTTTATTATTTTTCCTCCAAAAATTGCAAAATCTAATTCCATGGTGCCAAGTTTTTATTCTATCGAATCTCTTGTGATGCAGGATCAGTGGATTCATGGGAAAGTGTAATTTTTTCTTGTTAAAGTATTGGCTGGTTCATGTTTTATAACTAAAAAGAGGGTTTTAGATTTCTCTCAGTCTGCATTCTCTTCCATTGCTTCCTAAATAGATCTGCTAGAGTGTAAACATTTTTCCAATGAACTTGTTCATAAATGGAAATGCTAAACAAATATAAAAAAGAAATGCAAACCAAGAATAAAACTTTGAAAAGCTAATTAAGAGAGTAACTTTGCTGTTTTCTCCTATTTTTGTATGATTTATTTTTTCAAAATTTATATTTTCACCCATTTTTTCGAAATTGTTTTTAAACAGATTTAAATTTTACAATTTCTCTTTTTCAGCTATACGTTAATCAATTGCATTGTTCTCTAATCACATGTCCCAAACCCCATTCATTTCACTCCAAGCCCAATACTACAGCTTTGAGAACCTGGAATCACAGCTGGGATAAATGCCAAATTCTCAAATGTAAACATTTTTAGGATGGACAGCTGGGCATCATGACGATGGTTTTTTTAAACAGAAATATGTTGTGGTTTGATTGTCAGAACTTCATTTTACCTGAGTGCAGATCGCATCTAGATCGTTGGTATAAATCTTCAGAAAGTCTCACCGTGGTCTGAGTTTTTGTGACAACTGAGGCCTTTAAACTCGATCAGCAACATGGAGACCCCTGCTCTTCTCTCTGGAAAGCAAGGTGATGTTTAAAGTATATGAAAAAGAAACAGGAATGCAAATTCTGAGTTAAATTAGGGAACCAAACGTTGCAGCAGAGTTATCTTATATTAAAGGTATGGTGGAGGATTTTATTTTCCGGGTGGATCATTAAAGTAAGCGGTTCTCCTAATTGTTGATCATTCTGGTAAAAAGGTTTAAGTTGGGCCGTCCTGCGTGCTCGATCCCATTTCTAATTATTTTCAGTCTAACATAGTGGAAAAATTGCATATCTTCTTTTGGTAAGTGAGCTTGTACGAGGGATGCAAACTTTTAAACACAGCGTGCACGAGGAGAAATGGGCTCCTGCACGCTCTTTTTAAAAGTTTGCATCCCTCATACAAGCTCACTTTCCAAAAGAAGATTTGCAATTTTTCCACTATGTTTAATAGGTGTTCCCCCTTGGGTTCAGGATTGTGCATGTGCAGATCGCTCCTAGATAAACATCGTTGGTATAAATCCCCAGAAAGTCTCACCGTGATTTGAGGTTTTGACAACTGATGCCTTTAAACTCGGTCAGCAACATGGAGACACCTGCTCTGGTGTCTGGAAAGTGATGTTCAAGGTATAAAAGAAACAGGAATGCAAATTTAGTTAAATTTTAGGGAACCAAACGTTGTAGAGGTGTTTTATTAATATACTAACATTAGACGCGTTTGAGTAACACATTGATGATCCTGTTATTTGATGAACGTTCATTAAATTGTAAAATCCAAAAAACTTGTTTAACTACATTTAATGGGAAAACATTAAATGAGTTGACAATTAAAGGTTTGTGGTTACCTTTATGTAAAAAATTTTTATTATTATTATTTTTTTTTTCCTCCAAAAATTGCAAAATCTAATTCCATGGTGCCAAGTTTTTATTCTATCGAATCTCTTGTGATGCAGGATCAGTGGATTCATGGGAAAGTGTCATTTTTTCTTGTCAAAGTATTTGGTGGTTCATGTTTTATAACTAAAAAGAGGGGTTTTAGATTTCTCTCAGTCTGCATCCTCTATTAGTGCTTCCTAAATAGATCTGCTATAGAGTGTAAACATTTGTCCAATGAACTTGTTCATAAATTGAAATGCTAAACAAATATCAAAAAGAAATGCAAACCAAGAATAAAACTTTGAAAAGCTAATTAAGAAAAGGTTTTGAGAGTAACTTTGCTGTTTTCTCCTATTTTTGTATGATTTATTTTTTCAAAATTTATATTTTCACCCATTTTTTTTTTAATTGTTTTTAAACAGATTTAAATTTTACAATTTGTCCTTTTCAGCTATACGTTAATCAATTGCATTCTTCTCTAATCACATGTCACAAACCCCATTCATTTCACTCCAAGCCCAATAGCCTACTACAGCTTTGAGAATTTGGCAGCTACCTGGAATCACAGCTGGGATAAATGCCAAATTCTCAAATGTAAACATTTTTAGGATGGACAGCTGGGCACCATGACGATGGTTTTTTTAAACAGAAATATGTTGTGGTTTGATTGTCAGAACTTCATTTTACCTGAGTGCAGATCGCATCTAGATCGATATCGTTTGTATAAATCTTCAGAAAATCTCACCGTGATTTGAGTTTTTTTGACAACTGAGGACTTTAAACTCGTTCAGCAACATGGAGACCCCTGCTCTTCTCTCTGGAAAACAAGGTGATGTTTAAAGTATATAAAAAATAACAAGAGTTAAATTCTAGGGAACCAAATGTTGCAGAAATGTTATCTTATATTAAATGTATAGTGGAGGATTTTCTTTTTCAAGGTGGATCATCAAAGTTAGTGGTCCTCCTAATTGTTGATAATTCTGGTGATATGTTTAAGTTGGGCCGTCCTGCGTGCTCGACCCCATTTCCAATTATTTTCAGTCTAACATAGTAGAAAAATTGCATATCTTCTTTTGGAAAGTGAGCTTGTATGAGGGATGCAAACTTTTAAACACAGCATGCACGAGGAGAAATGGGCTAGGCACGCTCTCGCATGTGTTTAATAGCTGTTCCCCTTTGCGTTCAGGGTTGTGCATGTGCATTTGTTTTTTTAAGTGTAGAGGGCAGGTCTTTTCAAAAATATGCAAAAATCCACAGCTATACCTTTAATGTAGTAACATTAGATGTGTTTGAGAAACACAATCAGTTAGTTTCCTCTTGTGATTTGATGAACGTTCATTAAATTATAAAATCCAATAAAATGTTCTGCTACATTTACTGGAGAAACATGACATGGTTTGACAATAAAAGGTTTGCAGTCACCTTGTATGTAAAAAATATGATAATTATGCATTTTCCTCCAGAAATTGCAAAAACCTAATTCTTTGCTGCCAAGTTTTTATTCTATTGAATCTTTGGTGATGCAGGATCAGTGGATTCATGGGAAAGTGTCATTTTTTCTTGTCAAAGTATTTGGTGGTTCATGTTTTACAACTAAAAAGAGGGGTTTTAGATTTCTCTCAGTCTGCATCCTCTATTAGTGCTTCCTAAATAGATCTGCTATAGAGTGTAAACATTTGGTCAATGAACTCGTTCATAAATGGAATTGCTAAACAAATATCAAAAAGTAATGCAAACCAAGAATAAAACTTTGAAAAACTAATTTAGAAAAAGTTTTGAGAGTAACTTTGCTGTTTTCTCCGATTTTTTTATGATTTATTTTTTTCACAGCTGGGATACATGCCAAATTCTCAAATGTCAACATTTTTAGGATGGAACAGCTGGGCACCCTGACGATAGATTTTTAAAACACAAATATTCTGTGGTTTTACTGCAAGAACTTAATTGTACCTGAGTGCAAATCGTTTCTAGATCGACATTGTTGGTATAAATCCCCAGAAAGTCTCACCGTGATCTGAGTTTTTGTGACAACTGAGGCCTTTAAACTCAATCAGCAACATGGAGACCCCTGCTCTTGTCCCTGGAAAGCAAGGTGATGTTCAAGGTATATGAAAAAGAAACAGGAATGCAAATTCAGAGTTAAATTTTAGGGAACCAAACTTTGCAGAGGTGTTATATTAATATACTAACATTAGACGTGTTTGAGTAACACATTGATGATGATGTTATTTGATGAACTTTCATTAAATTGTAAAATCCAAAAAACTTGTTTAACTACATTTAATGGAAAAACATTAAATCAGTTGACAATTAAAGGTTTCTAGTTACCTTTATGTAAAAAATTTATTATTTATTTAGATTATTTTTTCCTCCAAAAATTGCTAAATCTAATTCCTTGGTGCCAAGATTTATTCTATCGAATCTTTGGTGATGCAGGATCAGTGGATTCATGGGAAAGTGTCATTTTTTCTTGTCAAAGTATTTGGTGGTTCATGTTTTCTAACTAAAAAGAGGGTTTTAGATTTCTCTCAGTCTGCATCCTCTTCCATTGCTTCCTAAATAGATCTGCTATAGAGTGTAAACATTTGTCCAATGAACTCTTTCAGATAACCAGAGCGTCTCTGTTGGACCCAGCAGCCGTCTGGATGAACCAAGCTGCAGAAAAAGAAAGGCGGAGGCTGTCACAGAGTTGGACAACAAGAAGTTATTCAAACAGAGTTGCAGCAACTTCAGCCGCCTCACCGCTGGACAAGATCAGTCTGTGTCCGTAGAGTTTGTGAGAGAGTACCAAAAGGTACCAAAATAAATACCAAAAGTACCAAAATACATATATATATATACAGAAGAGCTATATGTGTATATATTTTATCTCTTTTTTATATTTATCTTTATTATCTTGTTTTGTTGGATGTGTGCATAGATATATAAAACTGTAACTGGAGCGTGTAACAAAAGTAATTTCCCTCTGGGATTATTAAAGTATTTCTGATTCTGATTGTGAAAAGGGAAAGAGCAATTCTACTGGACGGGCACCAGCCAGCATAATAGAGATAAGCAGCCCCAGTATCAGCCTCAGGGAGCCAGAGGAAGAGCTGGAACCCATTAGGGAGAGGAAGAGAAAGGCCGATGTCCCTGAAGAGTCCTCTAAGAAGAGGCAGAGAGTCTCTGAGGCAGAGCAAGGCACCAGCAGCTCGGTTTCTGACAAATGTGAGCCCAACACTGAAATAAATGCACCTCAGCAACTCCTGAAGTGGGAACACAAACATCCTTCCCTTTTCTGCTTAGGCTAAAGACAAGCTATTTTACTCCTTCTCAGTTTTAGTGTTAAGAGAGGAAATGTTATAACTTCTATGTTTAAAGGTTTAATTCAAAGCCAGACAGCTTTTAATAGCAAAGCTAGAGCTAACAGTAATAACCCCCTTAATCAACCATTGGCAGTGTAAAGTAGGATGGTGGCAGTGTCATGCTGTGGGACTGTTCCTCTTTAGCAGGCACAGGGAAGCTGGTCAGAGGGCGTAGATTTATATCAAATTCTGAAAACCATGCATCAATTTTTTTTTACCTCACAGTTACTTGATGTGCAACTCTGACATCAGTTCCCATAAAACTCATTGGTTTGTGATTAGAGAGTAAATGAAGGTGAAAAGTTACAGAAGAGGGAAAAGTTTCGCTTGATCCAGTATTAATGAACCATTTATGGGAAAATGATCTTCATATGAATAAAGAACTTGATTCTGAATCATTGACAGCCTCTGAATATTTCTAATGCTCAAATAAGAGAATAATTGCTGCTATAATCAGGTTAAAATAACAGAGTTCCTGCACAAATGGTTCAAATGGTCAAAGTTAAATTCAACTCAGTTTAAGAACTTGAAAAGTTTTCAATATTTATGAAAGTATTTGTAATTCAATCAGGTCGTCAGCATAGATATCAGTCAATAATCTGACAGTATTCACAGCTTTATTCTAATCAGCTGATTTCTCTGTTCACTCTTAGCTGAGTTTGAGAGAAAATATAAGCAGCTTGAACTGATTGGCAGAGGGGGCTTCGGATCCGTCTACGCTGGCCTTCGCCTGGAGGATTCATTACCGGTTGGTATTATATTGTGTTCTTGGCCTTCTGTCTGTCTTTGACTCAAATCTAAGCAGCATCCTGAAAGCATCACTGCCCATGTCTGCAGAAAGGATAAACACTTGTGCTTGTGTCCAACAGGTGGCCATCAAGTACGTCGACATGAAGATAGGTCAAATCAGACAGAGTGAAGTGAGTGAACTGGTTTAGAAGCAGCCGGCCTCCCAGTCATCTTAGTAGACAGTATTTCTCCTTTGCTGTTAGTCACACAATCAGGTCATTGTGGTTTTTTTAAGGTGGACGGTGTTCCCCTGGAGGTGGCCCTCATGCAGAAGGCCGGAGGTGAGCCAAATGCAGTGGGGGTGTTTGCTGCCGTCACCCTCCTGGAGTGGTTCCACGTGGATCAGGACCTGGTCATTGTGATGGAAAGGCCACCAGCATCCATGGATCTTGTGGAATACGTGAACTGGAGTGGAGGTCGCCTGGAGGAAGACATGGCCAGGGTAGGGAGGCTGGAGGTTGGATGTTTTTGCTACGTCTGCATTCGCTGGCAGACTAAGAGCTTTTCTGCTTTTTCCATTTAACAGCTGCAGCAACAACTTTGATGATGGTTTATCTTTAATAAACCATCATTTCTTAAATAAATGTGTAACATAATAAAAAGGACCCACTAATAATAACTAAATGAGTTCTTAACAGTGAGGAAATGTGATGGAAACTTCTTTCCTAGTTTGACTTGAAGATTCAGTTTTTATTTTATTCTGCAAACCTTTTAGATTAGGAAATAAATCGTACAATCATACAAAGGAAACCTGATTAAATACAAAAGGCATTTTCCAAAATGACAATAATTGTATTAGAGACAAATAAAAAATTCCAACCCACTGAGTGAAAGAATGTATTGTTTTTAAGTCTATTTTCTGGACTGCACCTTTAATTTTCTTACCCAGTGCTCATTACAGTCGGACCTGTAGAATGCGTCCCTTAAGTACAACCTGTCTGACAACATGGAGCTGGCTAAAATCTCAGAAATTAAAACATCATGAAGTTCATTGAAATCAAGTCAACAGATGAAAACCAAAGTTATTGAAATCTGTAAAGAAAACAAAGCATTTTGAAGAGTGAGAAACTTAGAGTGATTCTAGACAAATGGAGAAAACAGAGAGCAGTGGTGAACCTTCCCAGGAGGAGCTGGAGCATCCAGATTCACTGCTCAGCAGCTCATCCAGAGACGCCCTGCAGGCCTCGCTGGGGTCAGTTTGGGTGAGTGGAGAAAGGGGCGTCCATGGAAGAGTTTCAAGACAAAGAGAAAACAAAGGCCGCTCTCACGTTTGATCAAAAAGCAAACCGATGATCCCCAAGACTTTTAGCAAAACTATTTATAGGCTGATGAGTAAAGAAGGGAACTTTTAGGAAGATGTCTGTCAGGAAAAAATGTGCGGCGTTTCTACAGCCTTTTGGAACAAAACTTTGAGTGAGGAAAATCTGACTGTTAGAGCAAAAAAATAAAGGATGAGCAAAAGTTTATGGAGTGAATTTTATGACATTATTGTTGCAAGCAAATAACCTTTTTAGTTGAAGGAAGTATTAAAAAATGCATTTCTGGAATGAAACAGTTTGAATCAAAAAGTGTTTTTTTTAATGGGTCCCTCCTTCAGAGGAAACCCGCCCCCAAATGTGACCAGACGTGATCTGGGATAATGAAATTTGAAAAGAATGCAATTTAAAAAACTCAGTCTGACAAAAAAAAAAAAAAAAAAAATACATAAAATAAATCTTAAAAAATTGAAATAAAACATTTGAAAAAAATTATATCTGAAATCTAAATTTTAATTTCCTCAAAACCTTTTCTTAAAACGTTTTTCAGCTTCATCCCTTCATTGCTTATTTTTTCTCCCAATTTCAATTGGCAAAAATATGTTTTTCTTACAACAATAATGGAACAACATCCCCTCCATAAAAATCCTGTGCGCCGAAACAAAAGATTAACGCCTCTTATCATGAAGGCTTGATGTCAGCTGTCGCCACAAACAGAGACTCAACCAGTCTTTAGGTTGAGGGGAAAATAATCCATCTGGGTTTAGATACCTTCTCTCTCTGTCTCTGATCAATGGAAAATGCATTTTGTTTATAACTCAGTTGATCTTTTTCTAATAATAAATTTTGCTTAATGATCTGAATCATTTATGTGTAAAAAATAAATAAATAAAAACCAAAGAAATCTTTAAGGAGAGAATACATTTGTTAAAGTTTTATTTAATCTCAACAACTGAAGATGAGATCTTTAATGATAAAGACGTTTTTCATTGTTTTATTCCAGATTCTTATGAAGCAGATGGTGGACGCTGCCATAGACCTCCAAAATAAGGAGATTTTCCACCGAGACTTAAAATGTGAAAACACACTGGTGGAAATGGGATCCCAGGAGCCTCGAATCCGGATTATTGACTTCGGCTGTGGAACCTTCCAGACGACCAAAGTCTACAAACGTTTTAGTGGTGGGTTTCTACTTTATTAAACATTTAACTGAGATCCTCTTTGAGTCATTTCCTTTAGAAACCAAATGGACGAACAAAGCATAACAGTCTGCTCTTACTGCCTGTATTCCAGGTACTCTTGCATTCGCCCCCCCAGAGTGGTTCAGCTGTAAAAAATACAGACCTTCTACGACCACAGTTTGGCAGCTGGGCATCATCCTTTATCGAATGCTGCACGGGCGTCACTTTGACACCAGAGTCTTTACACGAGGCCTCATTAAGTTCAACAAAAACCTTTCGCAAGGTATAGGAACATAACCAGCAAGTGCCTTGCTAGTTACCGCCCGCCTGTACTTCTGACCATTAACCCTTGGCTTCTCTTTGCAGAGTGCCTGAATTTTCTGCACCAGTGTTTGGAAAAGGACAGTAGGAGACGAGCCACCCTGGAGGATCTCCGTTTCCATTCCTGGCTCCTGCCACTGAGGCCCGTCCCTCGAGCCCTCCTGTCACTGAGCCCCGTCCCTCGAGCCCTCCTGTCACTGAGCCCCGTCCCTCGAGCCCTCCTGTCACTGAGCCCCGTCCCTCAGGGATCCAGCCTATCACTGAGCCCCATCTATCAGGGATCCAGCCTGTCACTAAGCCCCATCTATCAGGGATCCAGCCTGGGCTCACTAAGCCCCATCTATCAGGGATCCAGCCTGTCACTAAGCCCCATCTATCAGGGATCCAGCCTGGGCTCACTAAGCCCCATCTATCAGGGATCCAGCCTGGGCTCACTAAGCCCCATCTATCAGGGATCCATCCTGGGCTCACTAAGCCCCATCTATCAGGGATCCATCCTGTCACTAAGCCCCATCTATCAGGGATCCATCCTGGGCTCACTAAGCCCCATCTATCAGGGATCCATCCTGTCACTAAGCCCCATCTATCAGGGATCCATCCTGGGCTCACTAAGCCCCATCTATCAGGGATCCATCCTGTCACTAAGCCCCATCTATCAGGGATCCATCCTGGGCTCACTAAGCCCCATCTATCAGGGATCCATCCTGTCACTAAGCCCCATCTATCAGGGATCCATCCTGGGCTCACTGAGCCCCTTCCCTCATGGATCCACTGGGCCTTTTTACACATGATACAAAATATTTTTTATATTATTTCAATATATATATATTTAAATTTCTCTCTGACTGTTGTGTGCGTGTTTGTAGCTCAGTCTAGCACCCTGACAACCACATCCTTCATTATTTTCTGAATCTATAAATCGACTTTATTGTGTTTGAGGAAATCCCACTTTCATCTTTTATAAAGCTGGTTACATTTTTTGCTTCTTTTAGCACCAAGAAGATTTTGTTTACAAGTTATTAAGATAAAGCTGGGTTTACAGTTCTAAACCAGGTTATTGTTGAGGATCTCAACCTTCCTGTACATAACCATCATATTATAATCCTAAAACTATCCATCTTCTAAGACGCTTCATCCCAAGTGGGGGTCACAAGGGGTGCTGGTGCCTATCTCCAGCTGTCTATGGGCGAGAGGCGGGGTACACCCTGAACAGGTCCCCACTCTATCACAGGGCAACACAGAGACAAACAATCATTCATACCTAAGGAGAATTTAGAGATTTACTTAGTTAATTTAGCCAATTAACCTAACAGTCATGTTTTGGACTGTGGAAGGAAGCTGGAGTACCTGGGAATAGAACCCAGGCAGCAGTGCAACTCACTGCGCCACTGAGCAGCCTATATCCTAAAGCTATTTAATTGGAGATATCAAGTTTGATTTCTCTGGATTTAATATTGATGATAAACTCAACTGGAAAAATCAGCTTTGTGCAAAAAGTCTAACAGTATTTCTATATTGCAGAAAACTAAATGTTTAGATTGGATAAACATGATCTATATGGTGGTTAAAGCTATAAGCTGCACCAGCCCTAATGAGAAAACTGCCCCCGCATTTCAATATAACAGCAGAAGATGATATAAAAAAGTCCTGAAAAAAGAAGGGGTTAAGAAGTAAAACTATCCTAAATTTTTATCTGTTGATGCCTTGAGATGACTTGTGTTGTGAATTAGCCAATAAAAAAAATACTAAATCATATTAGATTTACAGAATAAAAGATAAAAAAGGAAAAGATTTAGAAATAAATTAACGAATGAATAAATGAACAAACAAATAAATATATCTTAAAATAAATGAAAGATAAATATTTCCATTAATTAATTACAAAGTAGGTGGAAAAAATAGTTGCCCCCCCCTATGTTTGATGAAAGAAAAAATAATAATAAAATGGTCAAAGAAAAATAACTTCAATCTCACAAAAATAATAAAGAATTCTATGAAAAATAAATAAATTAAAATCCGATATAAATTTCCAACCATGTTTCAACAGAATGATTAAAAACATGCCTGGACTAAAACGATGGTTTCCTTGACCATTTTGTTGCCCAATCTGTTCAGTCAATCACTGTTTTTCAATTGTTTATATGTTTGAATTTTGTAAATAAAGTGTTTTTAAAGCTACAGTGTGTAATTTTCAGCGACATCTAACGTCCAGACTGCAGCAACATGAACATCTCCCCCCACCGCTTCTCCCCCCCAACAGTACGGCGAGCGTTACGGGACAAAATGTCTTCCACGACGTCCGCATCACCTACCTTCACAAGTGATGAGGTTTGTTTACATAGATAATTTTAAAGATAGTATTTCATTAGTCTGTGTAGGGTATACAGGTGCTGGTCATAAAATTAGAATATCATGAAAAAGTAGATTGATTTCAGTAATTCCATTTAAAAAGTGAAACTTGTATATTATATTCATACATTACATACAAACTCATATATTTCAGATGTTTATTTTGTTTAATTTTGATGATTACAAATGACAACAAATGAAAATCTCAAATTCATCATATCAGAAAATTAGAATATTACTGAAGACCAATAAAAACAAAGGATTTATAGAAATGTTGGCCAACTGAAAAGTATGAACATGAAAAGTATGAGCATGTACAGCACTCAGTATTTAGTTGGGCCTCCTTTGGCCTGTATTACTGCAGCAATGCGGCGTGGCATGGAGTCGATCAGTCTGTGGCACTGCTCAGGTGTTATGATAGCCCAGGTTGCTCTAATAGTGGCTTTTAGCTCTTCTGAATTGTTGGGTCTGGTGTATTGCATCTTCTTCTTCACAATACCCCATAGATTTTCTATGGGGTTAAGGTCAGGAGAGTTTGCTGGCCAATTAAGAACAGGGATACCATGGTCCTTCAACCAGGTACTGGTAGCTTTGGCACTGTGTGCAGGTGCCAAGTCCTGTTGGAAAATGAAATCTGCATCTCCAAAAAGTTGGTCAGCTGCAGGAAGCATGAGGTGCTCTAAAACTTCTTGGTATGTGGCTGCGTTGACCCTGGACCTCAGAAAACACAATGGACCAACACCAGCAGATGACATGGCACCCCAAACCATCACTGACTGTGGAAACTTTACACTGGACTTCAAGCAACGTGGATGAAGTGCCTCTCTTCTTTTCCTCCAGACTCTGGGACCTTGATTTCCAAAGGAAATGCAAAATTTACTTTCATCAGAGAACATGACTTTGGACCACTCACCAGCAGTCCAGTCCTGTTTCTCTTTAGCCCAGGCAAGACGCTTCTGACGCTGTCTGTGGTTCAAGAGTGGCTTGACACAAGGAATGCGACAGCAGAAACCCATGTCTTTCATACGTCTGTGTGTGGTGGTTCTTGAAGCACTCACTCCAGCTGCAGTCCACTCTTTGTGAATCTCCCCCACATTTTTGAATGGGTTTTGTTTCACAATCCTCTCCAGGGTGCGGTTATCTCTCTTGCTTGTACACTTTTTTCGACCACATCTTTTCCTTCCCTTCGCCTCTCTATTAATGTGCTTGGACACTGAGCTCTGTGAACAGCCAGCCTCTTTAGCGATGACCTTTTGTGTCTTGCCCTCCTTGTGCAAGGTGTCGATGGTCGTCTTTTGGACAACTGTCAAGTCAGCAGTCTTCCCCATGATTGTGTAGCCTATAGAACTAGACTGAAAGACCATTTAAAGGCTTTTGCAGGTGGTTTGAGTTAATTAGCTGATTAGAGTGTGGCACCAGGGGCCATCAATTTTGAACCTTTTCACAATATTCTAATTTTCTGATATGATGAATTTGAGATCTTCATTTGTTGTCATTTGTAATCATCAAAATTAAACAAAATAAACATCTGAAATATATGAGTTTGTATGTAATGTATGAATATAATATACAAGTTTCACTTTTTAAATGGAATTACTGAAATCAATCTACTTTTTCATGATATTCTAATTTTATGACCAGCACCTGTAGATTTCAGTACCGTCTTAGTTCATCTCTCTCAACTTGCCGTAGTTACTTTCGAGCGTAATGGGCAATCTCGCAATCGCTAGTTTGTTGGCTCTGCGCTGCCGTAGCGCAAAGATGTCTGCCTCCATGGCTGCGAGGCCCGCTCCTATGTAATTATAAATAATGAATTCTAAGGCAACGCAAATATTAAGGTTAAGAGGCTGAGCTCGTAGATGATGATAAATAACATAGTTATGTATAATATAATACATTTCTGACTGTATATCCCTGTAATTATTACACACTGTGGCTTTAAAAGTAAAAAAAAGTCCTCTTCAAATCCAAATCTTTTCTTAGGAATTTCTGCTGTTGGATAATAACTATTTATAATTTTATACTTTACTTATTTTACTTTTGGATTACACCTGAATACGTTTTTTTATTTTTTTTTTATTTTTATTATTATTATTATTAAGTCAAAAACATTTACATGAAAAAAATACTCTCAGAGAGGATAGCAAAGGTACGGAGCCCCTCTGATGTCAAAAATTTTTTTTAATTATGGCCACGAAGTAGTATTTCGTGGCCACGCAATAAGTTTAACCTGAGCACGAAATACTATTTCGTGGCCACGCAATAAGTTTAACGTGCGCACGAAATACTATTTCGTGGCCACGCAATAAGTTTAACGTGAGCACGAAATACTATTTCGTGGCCACGCAATAAGTTTAACGTGTGCACGAAATACTTATTAATAATATTAATATCATTCCTGCACAACTGGGTAAGCAAATCGAGCGCGCCTTCTCTAAGGTCTAAGGCGCGCTCGATTTGCTTACCCAGTCGGTCTCCGCCAGTCACGTGACATTTGTTGCTAAGACGCCATTTTAGGTGGAAAAGGCAACTGCAGCATAGCTAAACGAAGGACTAAAGGCCCGTTTACATAGCAGCCTGTCCAAGATAAGTCATTACAGTTAACATAAGCCTGAAAACAGGGGCGGATTTATTGATATTATTAATAAGTATTTCGTGCGCACGTTAAACTTATTGCGTGGCCACGAAGTAGTATTTCATGTGCACGTTATACTTATTGCGTGGCCGCGAAATACTACTTCGTGGCCACAATTAAACTTTTTTTTTTTGGCCATGTCATCAGAGGGGCTCCGTATAAAGGTGTACATGAACAGATAAAGATCAATTACAATAAAAGAAAAACAAAAAAGTAAGACAACTATCAGGGGATTTATCTCGGCAAACATTTAGATCAAACATAGACAGAGCGATAGAAATAATAAAAACAAAAAGGTGAACGCACCTAGAACAGCAAATGTTTGGAGAAATCAAGTCTCAATTTTTTGGCATATTTGTCTTTTTTTTTTTTATCTTTTTAAGAGAAGGAAAAAAGGTTTAAAAATCATTAATAAACCAATGAAAGGAAGGTTTAGCATTTCTCCATTTAGCACAGTGGATATGATATTTACCCAACAGCAGGAGGTTATTAATAGTATAAGAAACAGGCTGGGGAAGATGGTCCATATAAAAATGACATCATTTAGTGTAAAAGGGGGGACAGGGCTCGATTTTAACCATCGCCAGATCGCCCGGGGAAAGTAGTTTTTATTGCCGGGAGAGTACAAATTTCATTGCATTTGCCCGCCGGACAAGTGGAATGATAAAAAAATGTATATTTATCACTCAAAATCACTTTTAAATCACCGACATACGCTTTAAAAGAGGACCCAAACGCGCTGCCGGCGCCATTTTTGTTGTTTTGTACACATAGGGCCGGATCTATCAAAGGTTTGCGTGTATAAAAACGTGAGCTATTTCACTGCGCACGCTAAAAAAGTGTACAAACTGATCTATCAACAGCGTGCTGAAAGGATTTGGTTTTAAAACGTGCTAAATAGCGCCTCTTATCCATTTAGTACTTTTTCTGCAATGAATATGCAATATGGGGCGTTTACACGCAAAAGTGCGTCTTGTGGGAGGAGAACATGTAAATATATTAATTTAGCACTCGCAAAGTGATTTATTAAACCTGAAAGCAATTTTGCTAACGTTATCTGACTCTATATTTAACACGTTTCAAAAGAAGGTGCAAATGGTCTGTATGCGTAATTGCGCACACATGGCAGCGGTTATTGTCGCGAGAAGGAGACATCGAAATGAAGCAAGGAGACGCAGAGAACGCATTTTTTCACTCCGTGTGAATATTTTTGCAATGAACGAGGAAACGATCATCAAAATATATCGTTTATCCAGCATTGCCATTTTGGAGCTGTTGGGGGAACTCCGAATAGATTTGGAGCCAGCCACAAGGAGGACCCACGCAATACCAGATATCACAAAACTCCTTGCAACATTGCACTTTTTTGCATCAGGGATCTCCCAATCTCATTTTTCAGAAGTGCTGTCTGGTGTTCTAAATGCCATGTCGCCCTGACGCCCTAACGGAGAACCCCAACCTCTGCGCATGTGAAGCAACATGCCAATGCTGCGGGGATGCGTAGTCATCTCATCCACAGTCCCATTGTGAGCCATTTGGTATGTGCATTTTTCTACAGGCCAATACAAAACACCTGTTTTTTTTTTTTTGTTTTTTTTTTACTGCAGTGAAGTAGAAATTCAGCCACATACCACCTTAGGGAATAAAGGTTGCCAAAGTTTATATATATATATATATATATATATATATATATATATATATATATATATATATATATATATATATATATATATATATATATATATATTTTGGAGGGGGTGGGGGTGTCACTGTAAGATTAAAATTTCTTAATGCACTAGTTTGCACAAACTACAAACTACTTTGCCGCAAACCACAAAACACGCAAAACCATCATTTAAATAGGGCGTCTCCAACAGTTTTGCACCTGCCACCAGTTACGCAGTCGCTCTTGTTAAATCACCCGCAAACCATGGTTCAGCCCCTCGCGCAAAATTCCAGTTTGTGAGCGCAAATTACTGCACACAAAATTGGATCTTGATAAATCCGGCCCATACTCGCGTGATTTGAAAAAACCGCGTGATTTAAAAAAGCCGAGAGATTTTCCGCCAAATGGCGTAATTTTTGTACGGGAATTGGCGCGAATCAGACACACCCACCACCCACATAACCCTAGATTAAAATTTATCGGTCAGGTATTAGGAAAATTGGCATAATTGTATGTCATGCGCACAGTGTAAATATGGCTATCTTAAGACAGTCTTTTGTACAGTGATTCAGGTCATACAGTAAAAAATTTTCATAAAAATTTTTTCTCTTAGAAATTGGAGTGGTGCATTTAAATGATATAGAGCTAAACATGTTAACTTGGTGACCTGTTATGTTGTTATTATTATTGTCTTGTTGCTGCATTTATTTTGTCAGGGAAAACTAATCCTGAGTCAGTTAAAAGTCAGGGAATTCTGAAATTATGTAAGACTGTGGAAACCTTGTATAAAATAACTATGTATAATGATTCTCTAGAATGATTATCTATAATATATTATAGATAATATGATTATTTATAATATATTAATAGTATTATCTTGTATAAACATACTGTGACTCTAAAATAAAAGTTTTTCATTTGTGACATTGACTTCTATCTTGTGATTTATCTTAAGTTTTTAACCTGTCAAGTTTTTTTTTTTTTAGATTTTTAACAATTTATATTTTTCCAAGCACACAACAGTTTAAAGCAAAGTTTAGTTTGAAAAAAATGCAGGAAGGATTGAAAAGCATGTTAACACGGTAGACACATGCATATACACACTAGGAACCTGTTAACTTAAAAAAAATACTGAATTACAAAAAACATTTAAAAAACAAACATATTTCATTGATATATATGCAAAAATGAATATTAGGAACTATATTTATCAAACATTATACTGGACAAGTAAAAATTGTTTCTGGGCAAATGAAATGTAAAAGTCACTTACCCCTGTGTATATATATATGTATATATAAAACCCCAGTATATATATATATATATATATATATATATATATATATATATATATATATATATATATATATATATATATATATATATATATATATATATATATATATATATATATATTAATATATATTATATATATTTACTCCCCAAAGTCTTCCTCAAAATATCTCCTAAATTAATCTTTTCCTTAATACATTCAAATTCTCTCTCTTCTCTGGCTTTCATATTTATGACATTCCAGTATATGATCTATTGTTTCATATTTTCCACAGTAATCACATTTGCCAGTAGTATGCTTTTGAATTTTGAATAGTGTATAATTAAGTCCTGTATACCCAAATCTTAACCTTGTTATCACTCTCTCCTCCTTTCTGTCTTCCATTTCTTCTTTTTCCTACATGTACTATCTTCTAAATTTTATAAAACCATCTTCCTGTTTATTCTATCCTACTATCTAATTGATTATATTTTAAACTTAATGCAGAGCTTGAATCTGAATAAATTACTGTTTTTAATGGTTTTTATGTCTTCTTCCCATTGTAAAGCTAATAATACTGCCAACATTTCCCCTGTGTATACTGATAATCCACCTGAAATTCGTTTTCCTAGTTTTATACTGAATTCTGGATTTCTCCCTGAGCTTCCCAGAACTCAGTGCTTATATAACCAATTGGAAACACACCTGCACTTGAGTGGACCAAGCCAAAATTAAACAGGTAGAAAAAACAAACAAAGTCTAAAAAGAGAAACAAGAATAAAATTATTAATCTAATTTACAAACTCATCTATATAATGAAAGTCATTGTCTGCAAACTAATCAATGTGATACAAGATAACTCAAAAATTTACTTTAAAGAAAAACAAACAAAGCATTACTCCAACGGATACTCTCTAAATGGAAGACTCCAGCAAGGTAATCAATGACATAATCCAGCCAATTTAGCAGGAAATACTGGGACAAACAATGGTGAACAAAAGGGAAAACAAATACCATGAATATACTTTAAAACAGAGGTCTTCAACAGGGGGTCCGCGACCCCTAGGGGGTCCCCAGAGGTACTGCATGGGGGTCGCGAAAGTTTTGTTTGATTAGACTTTTTTTTTTTTTTATATACCCATACTCCGTCTCCCGATACGCTCTCGCCTGTGTTCAACCTTTCATTCATTTCAGCATCTTTTTCTGAATCCCACATTGTAGCATGGCATTGACAATTCACGTTTGCAGTTTGAAGAACACCGGCTTGCTTCTGATGATTTCCTTTAACCAACCAATGAGTGTTTGCGTTCTATGACTCATCCAATGACACTAGTTTTCACTAGATGTGGATGGAGCCAATGATCTGCATTGGATGGCGCACATGATGGGAAATAAATATTTAAAAACATTAAACAGAAGCCAAGAGTAACGATTAACGTTTGTTTTAAAAATGTAGGGAATAGAAAGTACAGATACTTGTGTGAAAATATAATGAGTAGAAGTCAGAAGTAGGAAGAAAAATGACTTATGTTTGGAGAGTATAGATACCTAAAAAGTGTTTCTAAGTACAGTAACAAAGTATTTGTACTTCGTTACTTGACACCTCTGATAGATGTGGTAACATATAAATTCATATTTAGTTTCTTTTTCTTATAGGGTTTCAATTACAGAGTCATTCAATTGGTTGGAATTTATTTATCACCACTGCAGTGTGTATTTCAAAATTAGTGTGCACATTCTGGTTTACCCTGTTCTGTTATGATTCTGTTTCAGTTGCTCTAGTCTAGTCCCTTTACTGAGGAACCAGCAGGTGGCTGAGGGGCTGAGCTAATTTGGACTATACCACATCAGTGCTATAGGGGGGGGAAATGGGGTTTTGCCTCATTTGGTTCAGTTAGGTTTGTGTATGTTTTGCCCCATGTGTTTCTTTTTTGAACTAATCAGCCACTATTTAAGTTTCTCTTTGTTTCAATAAGGCAGGTCGGCGTGTTTTGAAGCTGCTCTGCTTGTGGAGAAATGTCCTGGGCCGTGAGTAGTGAGGAAACAGGAAGCGATTCTTGTGGGATGGAAGAGGGAAATAGTGACAATGAAGGTTGGAAGATAGCAGCATCAAAAAATGAGAAAAAGCGGAAAAAACAGAGATCAGTTAAAGGGGAATCTAGTTCAGAACAATCCAGTGATGATCAATCCATACATTCCACAGCACAACAAAATGAATTCAAAGTCATATTCAAAGTCGTTAATCAGGCAGACTCTTTTACAAACTGGAATCCGGTTCACTTAACAAAAACCATCAATAAACTTGTTGGAGAAGTCAGAGGTGCCAGAATTCTGTACAGTGGAGACCTGCTAATTAACTGCAGAGACAGCGCCCAGCAAGGCAAAGCAATACGTATTAACAAAATTGACGGGATAAGAGTTCAGTGCAGCCTAATGGAGAACAAAAAGATCAGCAGGGGAGTCATTGGAGGAGTTCCTCTGAAAATTTCTGAAAAAGAGATTCTGGAAAACATAAGCGGTGCAAAAGTAAAAGAAGTAAAACGGTTAAAAACAACAAGAAACGGAGAAAGATCTGACAGTTTATCTGTACTAATTAAATTCGAGGAAGAGCAATTACCAAGCAAAGTATTCATCGGTTACATCAGTTACAATGTCAAAATCTACAATCCACCACCATTGAGATGTTTCAAATGTCAAAAATTCGGACACATTGCAGCAGTTTGTAAAGGGAAACAGAGGTGTGGAAGGTGTGCAGGAGAACATGAATATGGTAAATGTGGAAAAGAAGCTAAAATAAAATGCTGTAATTGTGGTGGAGAACATACTGCTGCTTATCGCGGCTGTGAAGCAAGCAAAAGGTCTGAAGAAATAAAAAAAATGAAATTTGAGCTTGGAATAACTTATGCTGAAGCTGCAAAAAGGATCCCATCTCAGTCAGAAAAACCCAAACCTACAGTTCAACACACGGCAAATTTCAAACCTCTAGAGAAATCTCCAAAAATTGATGAAGACTCACTAATTGTTAAAAAGACAAATTTTGTTCTTTTCATGGTGGAAGTGATTAATTGTACTGCTCAGACGACAAAAAAAACAGAAAAAATCAAAATAATAGTGAAGGCTGCAGAAAAATATCTGGATGTTAAAGATATGAACTGGGAGATGGTTGGAAGCATGATGGAAAGACCAATGGGACCATCAGAAACTGGCAGAGGTACGATGACCTAGAGTAAATTAAAATTATACGGGCAAATGTAATTTAGTATAATTTAGTATTATGTGGGTTTAAGTTACACAGGTTATTTTATTGTATTTTTTTTTTTTTTTTTTTTTTTTTTTGGGGGGGGTGAATCGTTTCCTGTTTCCTTGCTTTACTCCATATCAGTTGGTGGCGGTAATGCACATTTCACAAGTTTGCCAACCGCCATAAAATCTCATAAGAAGAAGAAGAAGAATAAGGCAGGTCGAAGACTTTGCATTCTGGGAGACAAACAGTGGTCGGGGATGGTCGTTTGGTGCATGGCGCGTGTTTTGAAGCTGCTTATGGAGAAATGTCTTGGGCCGTGAGTAGTGAGGAAACAGGAAGCGATTCTTGTGGGATGGAAGAGGGAAATAGTGACAATGAAGGTTGGAAAATAGCAACATCAAAAAATGAGAAAAAGCGGAAAAAACAGAGATCAGTTCAAGGGGAATCTAGTTCAGAACAATCCAGTGATGATCATTCCATACATTCCACAGCACAACAAAATGAATTCAAAGTCATATTCAAAGTCGTTAATCAGGCAGACTCTTTTACAAATTGGAATCCGGTTCACTTAACAAAAACCATCAATAAACTTGTCGGAGAAGTCAAAGGTGCCAGAATTCTGTACAGTGGAGACCTGCTAATTAACTGCAGAGACAGCGCCCAGCAAGGCAAAGCAATACGTATCAACAAAATTGACGGGATAAGAGTTCAGTGCAGCCTAATGGAGAACAAAAAGATCAGCAGGGGAGTCATTGGAGGAGTTCCTCTAAAAATTTCTGAAAAAGAGATTCTGGAAAACATAAGCGGTGCAAAAGTAAAAGAAGTAAAACGGTTAAAAACAACAAGAAACGGAGAAAGATCTGACAGTTTATCTGTGCTAATTAAATTCGAAGAAGAGCAATTACCAAGCAAAGTATTCATCGGTTACATAAGCTATAATGTCAAAATCTACAATCCTCCACCATTGAGATGTTTCAAATGCCAAAAATTCGGTCACGTTGCAGCAGTTTGTAAAGGGAAACAGAGGTGTGGAAGGTGTGCAGGAGAACATGAGTACGGAAAATGTGGAAAAGAAGCTAAAATAAAATGCTGTAATTGTGGTGGAGAACATACTGCTGCCTATCGCGGCTGTGAAGCAAGCAAAAGGTCTGAGGAAATTAAAAAAATGAAATTTGAGCTCGGAATAACCTACGCTGAAGCTGCAAAAAGGATCCCATCTCAGTCAGAAAAACCCAAACCTACAGTTCAACACACAGCAAATTCCAAACCTCTAGAGAAATCTCCAAAAATTAATGAAGACTCACTTATTGTTAAAAAGACAAATTTTGTTCTTTTCATGGTAGAAGTAATTAATTGTACTGCACAGACAACAAAAAAAACGGAAAAAATCAAAATAATAGTGAAGGCTGCAGAAAAATATCTGGACATTAAAGATTTGAACTGGGAGATGGTTGGAAGTATGATGGGAGGACCGATGGGACCATCAGAAACTGGCAGAGTTAAGATGACCTAGAGTAAATTAAAATTATATGGGCAAATGTGATTTAGTATTATGTTGGTTTAAGTTACACAGGTTTTTTTTTTTTTTTTTTTTTTTTTTTTTTTTTTTTTTTTTTTTTGGGGGGGGGGGGGGGTGAATCGTTTCCTGTTATCTTGCTTTACTCCATATCAGTTGGTGGCGGTAATGCACAATTCACAAGTCTGCCAACCGCCATAAAATCCCATAAGAAGAAGAATAAGGCAGGTCCGTTTTTTTTAGTTCTGTTAATGGTTATTTTGAGTAGTTTTTCTTTCTTTGACTTCATTTTTGGATCCATTTTGTACTTGTGACATATTACCTTTTTTGTTTTTTGGAAATACACATGTTCCTGACTGTCCTTACTGCTCGGTCCATCACAAACGGTCTCTAAGTAGCCAAGAAAGTATACACAACAAGCAAATGCATAATTTTCTCTATACCAAATTACTCACAAAGATGAGCCTTTAGGAAGAAAAAAACCCACTGTGAGGGGGTTTTATATATATATATATATATATATATATATATATATATATATATATATATATATACACACACACACACACACCGGTAACATGACATTGCTGTAGGCTTATTTCTAAGTGTCACAAGAGTGACACAAGCCTACAGCCCACACGTCTCCACAAATATCTGATCTGTGGGATGGAGGGGGAGGTGGAGTGGGGGTGGGCAAGGAAACAAGCCATAGAAAGCTGCATCGGTTTGATCCAAAGATATTGTTTTTATTTCCCATCACCTCTGCCAGTGTAGATACCCTGATCAGTGGGACATATTGCTCACATCTATTACTACCTGAGGTTGCAGGAGGCCCAGACCTGAAGGCCCCTTTCCATATTAGGATATGATTCAAAATGCAGAGGTTGGATCAGGAAATGATGTCACAACCAAGATAGCAGCATTCTTGCTGTGAGAATGTGAACAAGTGAAATTTGTTAAATGTTGTTATTCTAATGACAATCAGCAACAAGAGACAACCGTAATATTTCCCTCTGGTTTATGTGTTCAAAAATCTTAATTATTAGAGGTTGTAAAAGACTGCAATGAGATTAACCATCAGAAGTGTGCAGTATGTGCAGTAGCCATTGCTTGTTTTGGCCGATCTCCAGCATCTGACATGGGAGTTCGGTCGGAGCTCGTCTGCCTGGCTGTGTGTTTCCTGGATGGGGCCGCCTTTTACAGTTGCTTTTTGTATCTCTGCTTCTGTCTCCTTGAACCCCAGTCGGCCTCGGCAGATGGCCGCTCACACTGAGCCTGGTTCTGCTGGAGGTTTCTTCTTTAAAGGGGAGTTTTTCCTCTCCACTGTCGCTACAAGCATGCTTAGTGTGAGGGATTGCATTTGAGTCAATGAGTTGATGCAATCAACTGGTTTTCCTTAGATAGAAAACTTTGAATCAATTTGACTGGATGATCTGGTGAACTGTAAAGTGCCTTGAGATGACATGTGTTGTGAATTGGCGCTATAGAAATAAAGTAAATTGAATTGAAACCTTTACCTCTGAGCAATATAATTCAAAAATACCTCCCAAACCTGATTGAACAGATTTTCTCTCCCTCTACTACTCTCATATAAGGCCATTTTAGTCATTGGCTCTGTCTATTCCTTAAAACAGCAGATGTCAGGTGATTTCCAATGACTCAGTATTATCCTACATCCAGTTAAGCTTGCTAATCATATCCAAAGCCTCTGTCTTCCAGACAGACTAATGTTCTCTGGTAACACACCCAAAATACATAAGGCAGAAAATTTAGAGAAATTTAATTTGAAATAGATATTTCAAGAGAATGATAATTCCACCTGAAAGCTGATCATTTACTTTTTTTCACAACCAAAGAGCATATCAACTAAGGTGTCCACTTCTTTCTGGCATTTCCAGCAGGAATACTTATCTGTTCATTTTAGTTTGACTAATTTACTCGGGGGGGCAATATTTGCATTAGTAAACTTTTACTCTCAAGTCTTCTTACAGCCACCAGGGGGCACCAAAGAGACACAAAGTTTGCTGGTGCCTCAGATAAACTGATCTTAGAGGAGCAGCCCAAGAAAATTTAACTGCACACAGATTTAGCTAGTAATTGTCCCTTTAATTGATCGATGATTAAATATATATATATCAAACTAATGTAAGGCCTGAATTCATTGTTTTTTATTACAAAACAGAATGTTTTCGCCAATTCTCAAGAGTGAGATTGTGAAGTTTTCGAGGCGGCCCTGAACGCAGCACCGCGGAGTGGACGCCAGAGCAGGAGGCAAATAATCCAATCATCAGCCCACGAACCGCGCTCATGTCTTGGTTCCAGTCTCTGCGGGATGACTTCACTCTGAGGCCGTTTGAGATTCAGCATTCGCCGTAAGTATCCGCGCCTTTCAGCGCCTCTTCCACAGAGAGCTGCCGGGAGGTTTGATTGATTATTGATCGATCCATTGCTTTGATCCATCGCTGTCATTCGCTGCTGTCTGAGGATGAAGAAACAACGCTTGTTTTGCTGTTCGCCTCCTACTTTCACACAAGTTATTTATTTTCCTCATCTTTATTCCGAAAACTACAAAAGAGGATTAGGACCACTGAAAAAAAAAAAAAAGTTAACTGATTTAAAAAAAAACAAACATGTAATTTCAGTTTGATATGGGGAAAAAAGTCAGGATTCTGACTTTAATCTCATAATTCAGACTTTTTTTAAAATCAGAATTTTGACTTTAATCTCAGAATTTTAACTCTTTTTTTCTCAGAATTCATACTCTCAGAATTCATACTTTAATCTCAGAATTCTGACTTTAATCTCAGAATTCAGGCTTTTTCCTCAGAAATCAGACTTTTTTTTTTCAGAATTCATACTTTAATCTCAGAATTCATACTTTAATCTCAGAATTCTTACTATAATCTCAGAATTCTTACTTTAATCCCAGAATTCAGACTTTTTTCCTCAGAATTCAGACTTTAATCTCAGAATTCATACTTTTTTCCTCAGAATTCAGACTTTAATCTCAGAATTCTTACTTTAATCTCAGAATTCTGACTTTAATCTCAGAATTCAGGCTTTTTCCTCAGAAATCAGACTTTTTTTCTCAGAATTCATACTTTAATCTCAGAATTCATACTTTAATCTCAGAATTCTTACTTTAATCTCATAATTCTTACTTTAATCCCAGAATTCATACTTTAATCTCAGAATTCATACTTTAATCTCAGAATTCTTACTTTAATCTCAGAATTCTTACTTTAATCCCAGAATTCAGACTTTTTTCCTCAGAATTCAGACTTTAGTCTCAGAATTTAGACTTTAATCTCGGAATTCTTACTTTAATCCCAGAATTCAGACTTTTTTCCTCAGAATTCAGACTTTAGTCTCAGAATTTAGACTTTAATCTCAGAATTCTTACTTTAATCCCAGAATTTAGACTTTTTTCCTCAGAATTCAGACTTTAATCTCAGAATTCAGGCTTTTTTTTTTCCAGAATTCAGACTTTTTCCCCTCAAAATTCAGACTTTTTTCCTCAGAAATCAGACTTTTTTTTCTCAGAATTCACACTTCAATCTCAGAATTTTGGATCTTAATGTAGATGGGCACAATAAAGGAAGAGAAGTGGGAGCACTCAACTTCACTGACAAAAATGTGAGTTGTTTGGGAGGACCAGTAACACAATGGTGGAAAATTATGGAATTAGGTGAATTTTTACGTGCTCGAGGGGTCCCCGTTGATGCTATTTAATTAATGGAAGAGCAGAAGGTGATTAAAACAAGAGAGCTCATCTCTAAAACAGACATGGCTACAGCTTAATGCTAACATGTTTGTTAGCTGCCTGAATTCTGAGAAAAAAGTCTGACTTCTGACTTTTTTTTTCATACTGAAATAAAATTTAAAAATCAGTAAACTTTTTTTTTTTATATTTTAGGTGAGCCTATTCCTCTAAAGTAGAAAACAGTTTAAAGTTGTTTACCTATTATTTCACGCATGAAAGTTTTCATGTGAATTTTTTTTTTCCCCACGTGTTTCCCGTTATGACCACGGGCGTATTTTTGTTATTTTATGACCTGAGGCTATAGGGAAATAATACACATTTAGAGCAAGTCTTTTCTGCAGCTCCTCCTGGGTGGACTTTTGTTGTGTGCGTCCCCTGCAGAACAGCTCATGGTTAAAAACTAATGGAAGGAAGGGACTGTAAACGGTAAACTTTAAGGCGTGCAAAATATTCCCATATGAGTTATAAGATTTTTAGGGGTTTACTTCTCCAATTTATAGAGTCTCCAGCAGTTCAGTTAAACTCTAGGAGCTTCAATCCCAATGGAAGGATCCCACAGCATGATGCAGCCACCACTTCTTTCCATAAAAGACATGAAGCGGTCAGAGTGTTGGAGTTCTGCATGAAGGTCAAAAAGTTTGGTGTTAGACGGGGGCCAACGGGGGCCAGTTCCCCTATAGACCATGTCCTGGCCCCTGCTATGGCCCCTGTACTAAAGGCATAATACTCAGAGAAACTCTAATGATGATCTGTGCTGGAACAGCCATGGTTACTGATGGGTCTTTGGAGCCATTTAATTTTTTTTCTTTACAAATTATGTTTTACTAATTATTTAAACAACAGGGTGATAGCTTCAGTGGTATTGAGATCGGATCCCAGTTTTCATCTGCTAAATGTTTTTGTTTTTTTTCAAAACAAATGGAAAAAAAAAACTCTCATTTTTACAGCAGTTCTAATTCAGATTTTATAGAAAACTGTAATTTTAACTTAATTTAAGTAAAAAAATATGTGAAATTCATAAATTATGAATGCATATTGACCTAATAAGACATAGAATTTTCAATAAACCCAATTGAATATAAATTTTACTTCATGCAGCTCTCTTAATCTATTTGAATTCCTTGCCCCATTTTTTTATTTCATGCTTTTCACGAGGGCCCTCTCCTGGCCCCCTGGTACATTTTTGTCTAGCACCGCCACTGTTTTAGACTCTCATGACCAGATCTTCCACTACATGGCCGGTTCTAGATAGGGGCCATCTGGGGCCAGATCCCATTATAACTCGTCCTGGCCCCTGTTATTTTGTGTCTTCAGCAGGCGTAGAGCTAACAGAACTGGCAGCGTTGCGAGGCAAGGGCTCAAACATGTACGGCTGGAAGCCTTCTACACCAAACCAAGCTTCTGCCGCCCTGGCGTCCTCTTCCACAAGATCTTCATCCCGCTTTCCTCCTCTAAATAAAAAATGGATGATGGAGGAGACTCATCCACGACCTCCGACACTAAACTCTCCTCCTCTTGCATGTTTCCTCTGTCCATAGCGTTCCTTGACAGTGTCGTTTCTAAGTCACCAATTTAGTGCTACTTGGTCCCAATGGAATTTCCCATTGGGAACCTACTAGCACTAAGTTGCTAACTGGTTAGCAAGATGCTTCCCAGAAACCGGCCACAACCAAACTTGCTTGCAAACCTTCCTCCACAACAATCCCGCCCCCTTGATAAACAACCAATCACATTCACTTTATTCACTCGTGTAAAGTCGTGCACCACTCGGGAGAATTTGGACATGCAAAACAGCCGTTTCCCTATGTCTTAAACTAAAAGCAATCGATTTTTACAGACATTTATTTTAAAACATGACATTTAATCATTTAATTCATAATTTTAAATGCATACGCCATAAATTCCCTCTTGTTTGTGTGTTGAAATAAATTCCATTACAAACTTGGTTTTAAGGGATATTGAATGAACTTTATTTCATATCTAACAGTTTTCTTTATAGTCTGATGTTAAATTTAAAGTTCTGTTTGATTTCTGTTAAATTTCCCCTAAAAAATGCAGGTTTTTCCTCAATCTTTAGTTTTCCATCATGCGATTAAATGACATGTTTGATATATGTGGCATTTCACTTAATTGGAGGCGGAGCTTGAATTTCATCCAACTGAAAGAGGCTGATTTTTACCTGCTCTGACATTTTCTCTGCGGTTTCAGGGAATTTTAATTGAAATAACACATCCTTCCCAACTATTGATCCCTGCTGCTCTGTCCTTACCGCTCTGCTGTGATGTCAGACATGTGAGATCACTCAGTCAGTCACTTTCCAGCAGAACGCTGTGTGTGTTTGTGTGAATGTTTGAGCTCAGTGTTTGCTGCAGGCGGGTCAAGGACGGTTCAGATTAAACAGTTATCTTTCACATTGTGAGGACCTCTGTAATCCCAGGCAGAGACGGTGGCTGCTTCAGGACAGCGTCACACTGCCTGGCTCGCCGTCTGATGGTGGAACGTGGAAAACGGCCCATGATCTCATCATAAGATGTGATGGCAGGGCTTCTTTGTGCTGTAAGTAACAGGGACGGGCTGTCAGCGAAGCTTACTGTAGCCTCATAAATGATTACACTGCATCAGTCATCTGGATAGAGGTTTAGAGCGATCTGAGATGGACGGGGGTGATTAGAGGCCTGATCGGGTCATGTGTCAGCGGTGAGTCTGTCTGCAGCGGTGTTTTGCTCTCTGTGCCTCAGTGATAACTCTTGACAACTGTACGGCAGGTCTCTGTAGCTCCTCATGTGACAATGCTGTGCAAACTTTAACAAAGTGGGAACTCTTACCAATGACTGTCCAAACAAGGTTTCCCATGTTTCTTTGCTTTGATGGCAAAGGAAAGGAGATGATGTGGAGATGACGGAGAATCCAGCCTAAAACGCAGGAGACTAAAGGATGGCCTAACTCTGAGCTCCTCTGTCAGAGAACTGATTTCTTTAGAGCTGCAATCAGTACTCTAGTTGAGGGGGGGTGACATCCCCCTTCTTAAAAAAATCTTAAAAATTATCCCCTTTGTTAAATGACCTTCCCTCCATATCATCTCCTGTGACATTTTATTACTGAATGTGTAAAATTTCTACTATATACTATATATAACAGTAGTGGCAATAATATTGCTCCTTTAACATTTGGCGGGCTGTTGGCTCACGAGTAGTGTTGCACCTATACCAGTATCGGGCGGATCCCCAGTTAGTTATGCTTGAACACCTAAATTCAGCCAATCATATATCAACGGTCATCTGTCAATCAACTTTTTTCGGTCATAGTATCTTGATACATATGTCGCAGCTAATATACGCAGCGGTTGAAATAAGAATAATTTCCTTTCCCACTGAGTTCCGTCTCAGTGTTCACGGGGATGGACATCTGTGTCTTCAGCAGGCGTAGAGCTAACAGAACTGGCAGCGTTGCGAGGCAAGGGCTCAAACATGTACGGCTGGAAGCCTTCTACACCAAACCAAGCTTCTGCCGCCCTGGCGTCCTCTTCCACAACATCTTCATCCCGCTTTCCTCCTCTAAATAAAAAACATATGAAGGAGGAGACTCATCCACGACCTCCGACAAAAAACTCTCCCCCTCTTGCATGTTTCCTCTGTCCATAGCGTTTGTCAGGTCTAAGCACCTAAAACATCATACATACATACAGGGAAAGAAAGAAGGCACAGAGACAATTAATTTAGTTTTACTCGCGAGGAGAGTAGGAAGAGACTGCGGCGTTTACAAATCTCCAACCCACTCTGCAGGTCTTCAGCTTTCTCCTCGCTATTTATTGAAGTCAGAGGTTGTCCCTAATTACACAAGCTGAGGTTTAACTAAGGGAAAGGGAAACAAAAGGATCTTACTTTAAACATCAGCACATATTTTAAAACAAAGCATGTGGTTGTTTCACAGTTAAATTGTTCCAAGAACACATGTTTAGAAGAAACATGTGATAGAGAATGTTCAGGCCTCGTTCACAACCCGTCCGTTGCATGAACTTTAACTGGAACGATCTTTAGCAAGAGTTAATAAACAATGAATCACACCTTAAACATCATAATAGTTCATTAGTACACAACCCATGAAACACAAACGGAGTATAAATAAAATATTTCTAACAGCGTTCCTTGACAGTTTATTTTCTAAGTCACCAATTTAGTGCTACTCGGTCCAAATGTAATTTCCCATTGGGAACCTACTAGCACTAAGTGGCTAACTGGTTAGCAAGATGCTTCTTAGAAACCGGCCACAACCAAACTTGCTTGCAAACCTTCCACCACAACAATCCCTCCCCCTTGATAAACGACCAATCACATTCACTTTATTCACTCGTGTAAAGTCGTGCACCACTTGGAAGAATTCGGAAATGCAACTGTTGGAGCGGCCGCTTCCCTACAACTTTAAATGCAAGATGTTAAAAATTTTTTTTTTTACAATCTTGGTATAATTACTGCTCTAAGTGGGTTGTTCTGTCAGCTAAAAGCCTATTTTAGAGTCTCTATACTTCAGTTAACAATTAATCAATCACTAAATTAGTTGACAATTAATTCAATAATCATTTAATCTGATTGTTTCAGCCCTGCTTTATATAAGCGACTAAAATGGGACTCGAGTATGAGTCCCAAACTCATCCCTGGTCAGTAGAAACCAGCTTCTTAATTTTGATTTAGGTCTGTGCTTTGACTAGGCCACTTTGTGGTGTGTCCTCCACAAAATATTGCATAATATTTGTTCCTATTTACAACCATGCTACTATTTCTCTATTTTTATCAATTTCTGTAGGTTGTACGTTGAGAAAATGTCGTAAAATTTAATATCCATGCTTTGTTGTAAAACTAAACTGTATAATTGATGAATGCAAAATTAGAAATACGAGTGTGGTTAGACGCTGCAGCTCCAGTTTGAGGCTACATAATTCAGTCACACACTTCGCATCAATTGCTCGTGGGACTCCTGCTGCTTTACACACCCAAAAACTCACAGGATGGGCTTTAGTGAGCGAGCAGGTTTGGAGGTGAAGAAAGAAGTTTGCTTTTTTTATCGGCCCATAAAGCTCAGCTGGGACCCGTAATGGAGGGAAAGAAGAGAAGATCTTGGCTTGCTCCGTGCGCAATTTCTCTCTCGCCCACACACCACCCAGCGCGGCAGGGTTTGGGAGGGAGTATGATTACAGGCCTATTTACATTACAGCAAAGAGCAACAGGGAAGACGGCGGAGAGAGATTGGCAAGAGAACCAGAAGAAGGGGGGAGAGGGAGAGATGGTTTCCAGATGTGAGGTGGAATTCAGAGGGCTGCGAAGCGACTCCCGTCATCTTCCACTGGAGCAGCCTGTAATGGAAGCGAGTAGGATCAGCAGGAAACCACAAAACGCTGGAGGAGGATTTACTCTGCAGCAGCGTGGGTGACGGGGATCCCTGCCTTTCTAAAGGCTCTGTGTCACGTAGCAATGATAAGATGGAGGAACTAAGACGTTCACCCAATCCGCCTCACCGTAACACACTGGTGCCACTCTGAGCTTAGAGTTATAGGAACATCTTTACAGATAGCACAGCCATGCTCAGATTGTTAGCCACTGTGGTTGTTTTCAGATGAGAAATAGTTTAAAATAAAAAACAGGGGAAGAAAAATCCACATTCCACGATGCAGATGTTTACTGATCGATTAGGTTGGAGATTCATGCATCTTGGAGTCAAAACTTCTGGTTATTCTGATATGTTATAATGAAAAAAATATTTTGAGTGAGATCAGACGAATGCGTGGTGTTGTGAGAATAGATGATAATGAAGGCTATAAAGGAAGGCTGGCATCACAGCAAAGGCAGGAAGACATTCGACTCACGGCTGAAGTTCTATCTGTGTCACATCCAGGCAGGATAGATGATTTAGAAACAGAAATATCAGCTGGGATGTCGGCATGGAGTTCTCCATGTTGCTCTAATTGGTGATGTAGATCTGAAAAGTTATGGTTAGAGCCATAGAGAGGTGTCAGAGATACCTATATCTTTAACAAAGCCTTATACAAATATTACACTTTGCACTTAGCTGAAGGACGCCGCCCTGATTCCATGTCCAAATAACTGCCACCTACAGAATGAAGATTATATCTGTATATCCAGACAGTGGAGCTGTTTTAATTAGATAAACTATTGTGGAAAACATCAGTTCTGACATGCATCAGGCAGCTAATATTGAAGAGTAATAAACTCACACATCATCAATGATAATTATCCTAACAGAGGCCAGGGCCACATGCTCCTTACATCTAGAGCCTCCATTTAGTATAATAAGAAAATTCTATTTGGTAAGAAACCATTTATGTGGGTTCTATGGTCCAACTCTGCAATTAATCAGGTTGGGGATTTATTTGGACAAAATGGTTCAAAATCATTCATCGAAATCCAACAAGAATTTAATTTAGATCAAAGACAGCTTTGGAAGTTTCTAAAAATTAGACACTGCATCAAAGATTAATGGTAATCCAGAGCGCCTTCAGTATTCAGGTAGTAGTGGTAGGGCATCAAAAATCCTATAGGGTTATTAGAAAGGCTCAGTCACCCCAGTTGGAGGGGTCACATCTTCAAAACTTTTAGTTTTTGTTTTACAAAGGTCTTTTCCATCCATCTGACACGCTTGTCCCGAGTGGGGTCATGAGGGGTACTGGTGCCTATCTCCAGCAGTCAATGGGCGAGAGGCGGGGTACACCCTGGACAGGGCGCCAGTCCATCGCAGCAAACGTCTTTTTAAAGATGGAAAAAAGTTCAGCTTGAAAAAAATGTGAGGTTATAAATGGATGGATGGGTCATTTAATTTTTTTTTTATTTTAGCAGAATTAACCTTTTTTTTTTTTTGCACCATCCAGAGTTTGTAGCTATGATCTTTTAAGGGGTCATAGAATGATTCTATAGTGTATTTGGTCCTTAAGGTCTCTGAATAGGGTGTGTAACATCGGTTGGGTTGAAAATGGCATATTTGCTGTTCTATGAGCCCTAATGCAGCCTGGTTAAAAGCCCTAGAATGAAACAACAGGTTTTCTTCCTTTTATGGTATGCTCATGAATATTTAGATGAACTGTGAGCTGATTGGTTGGTTTACAACGTGTGAAGCTCCTGAGCAAAGACGCATCATAACAACAAGCACTCACTCACTGAAACATCAAATTGTTGACATGGTAGGGTGACCAGAAGTCCTGTTTTTCCCGGACATGTTCTACTTTTCATACCTTAAAAAATGTCAGAGGGGAATCTCAAAATTGTCTGGGATTTTGGTTGACTACAGTGCAGCACGTAGTTGATACAGGAGTGATAGAACCCGACCCGTTGACGGTAGGCTGGACAACGGCGCCCCCGGGGAACCAAATAAGGCAATATCCCCAAATTGACGTCCACATGGTGCTTCGTTTGAATTCGCCCGTTTTATGGTGGAAGTTTAGAATTGTTAGATTTGCAGAGAAAGGAGGTGTTGATAGGATTTGAACTTCTCTGTACGTCCATTTCACCCAGTGAACTATTATCATTCATCTATAACAATGGAAACTGGGTTTTCATTCTATGACCCCTTTAAAATAATCAGAAACTGTTCCAGTGCCAGCCCATAACATAATAAGAAACTGATTTAGTCTTTATGTTTTCCTAATAGTTCCTTAGATGAAGTCTGAATCTAAATGTAATCTCAGTAACTGTTGCTTCCATAACTGAAGCTCCTGCTCTGTGATGCTGTCATTTCTCCTCAGAGTTCCAGCATGTTAGAGTTTGCTCCCCTCCTGATCTTCTGTATTTGTGGCTCCAGACTGAGAGTTGTTCCAGGAAATGCCTAAATCCACTCCTCTCTTTCTCTCTCTCTCTCGCTCCCTCTGAAGGAAACTGGCCGACATTCCTCTTGGCTCTGTAAACAGAAAGTCATGGGATTGACATCTGCATATACACATGTAGAAGTGTGCACTCGTACAGTTGCGTCATGCTTGTGGATCTGTTTTGACTCGCCAGCATTGAGAAACACATCCAGGGGTGTTGGTTAGGTTTTTTCCTCACAGACTTCCACCTGTTTGGGTAAAGCGGTGATACAGATTGGGCAGCAGAGGTTGTAAATCTCCTTTAGCAGTGAATTTACATTCCTGTTTCTGCCCTGGAAGAGCGAGATATTTCCTTAATGGGTTACAGTGACCTGTAGAAAGAGACTTACATGTTAAACTTTTCCACAAACTTTATTGTGTTTTATTTAAATTTGATCTGACAGGAAAAGGATCTGTTATTTTTTTCTAAAGGTTTTCCCCAAATTATAATCTGAAAGTATGGAGTTTCTTTACAGTCACTCCCCTTTACTGAGTCCTCTAATTAAAATGGAGTTCAAAAACTCATTATGTACAGGTGCTGGTCATAAAATTAGAATATCATGAAAAAGTAGATTGATTTCAGTAATTCCATTTAAAAAGTGAAACTTGTATATTATATTCATACATTACATACAAACTCATATATTTCAGATGTTTATTTTGTTTAATTTTGATGATTACAAATGACAACAAATGAAAATCTCAAATTCATCATATCAGAAAATTAGAATATTGTGAAAAGGTTCAAAATTGATGGCCCCTGGTGCCACACTCTAATCAGCTAATTAACTCAAACCACCTGCAAAAGCCTTTAAATGGTCTTTCAGTCTAGTTCTATAGGCTACACAATCATGGGGAAGACTGCTGACTTGACAGTTGTCCAAAAGACGACCATCGACACCTTGCACAAGGAGGGCAAGACACAAAAGGTCATCGCTAAAGAGGCTGGCTGTTCACAGAGCTCAGTGTCCAAGCACATTAATAGAGAGGCGAAGGGAAGGAAAAGATGTGGTCGAAAAAAGTGTACAAGCAAGAGAGATAACCGCACCCTGGAGAGGATTGTGAAACAAAACCCATTCAAAAATGTGGGGGAGATTCACAAAGAGTGGACTGCAGCTGGAGTGAGTGCTTCAAGAACCACCACACACAGACGTATGAAAGACATGGGTTTCTGCTGTCGCATTCCTTGTGTCAAGCCACTCTTGAACCACAGACAGCGTCAGAAGCGTCTTGCCTGGGCTAAAGAGAAACAGGACTGGACTGCTGGTGAGTGGTCCAAAGTCATGTTCTCTGATGAAAGTAAATTTTGCATTTCCTTTGGAAATCAAGGTCCCAGAGTCTGGAGGAAAAGAAGAGAGGCACTTCATCCACGTTGCTTGAAGTCCAGTGTAAAGTTTCCACAGTCAGTGATGGTTTGGGGTGCCATGTCATCTGCTGGTGTTGGTCCATTGTGTTTTCTGAGGTCCAGGGTCAACGCAGCCACATACCAGGAAGTTTTAGAGCACTTCATGCTTCCTGCAGCTGACCAACTTTTTGGAGATGCAGATTTCATTTTCCAACAGGACTTGGCACCTGCACACAGTGCCAAAGCTACCAGTACCTGGTTGAAGGACCATGGTATCCCTGTTCTTAATTGGCCAGCAAACTCTCCTGACCTTAACCCCATAGAAAATCTATGGGCAGGGCCGTCACTAGGTTTGAGAGACATGGGTGGCTTAGCCCCTAGGTAAGATATTGCGCGCGCACAGCGCGCGCCGAAATTTTTTCAGTGCACTTTCTAAGGCGCTGTCTATAAATTCATTATTTTAAGAGCAACATACCTGGGAAACACTTCCCTCACTAATGCTACTTCACCAACTAAACTACACCAGTTAAAATGTGCTAAATTACAAAGAGTAAATGGTAGGTGCCATGCATTACTGCATAAATGGAAGAAGGCAAGTGGTTCGCCACTCATCATAATGGAAACCTTCTACAGAAGACAGTTGTCTAACCAACAGACTCCCAACATCTTCATAAACCCTTAACCTGGCCATTCATCTTTCCCCATCTCCCCTGCACCCACAACCTGTCAGGAACCCCTGTCTGCTTTGCAATAACCCTGTTTCTGTGTGTATGCTTGGTGTGTGTGTGTGACCTGGACTTTGGCATGTCTTTCTCTACACCTGGCACAGAGAGAAACACATATATGTGAGGAACTTAACAATAAATGCAGCATTATCTTTGATAGATTTCTGCTTAATCTAAAGTTTAACCACAAAATACAAGTTGCATAAATGGACAGTAGGCAATAGGCAATAGCATCATTGCAAAGAAGGATATCCTTGAGACTTTTTCACATCAGTCTGACAAAGTTTTAATGCAAATAAAGGAAGTATTTTTAAGTACAATGTATTAATGAAAACACAAAATCAACAGTATATGAAACGTACAACTTAGAACTATAGTCAACCCAAGGAAGCACTACCATATCACACAGTGTCGCCCTATCAGACTGGTGGCACATAGATATGGGAGAATTATCCTGCCATAATGCAAGAGCACATAACTTCAATTAGAGAAAAGAATTTCATCTTCTTGCACTCAAAACTTATAATGCTCACACTCAAAACATGCGCTCTCTCTCAAATATTTTCTCTTCTCTCAAAAATCTTTGTTTCTTCTCTCAGATTTAAACAGATATTTTCTATATTATCACAGATATTTTTTCCTCTCGCTTGCCTCCATCTCCGCTCTGCACGGGTCTCAGTTACGCTCTGCTTGCGGATTTGTTTTGCTCTCTCAGACTGCAGTTGGATCGTTGCCTAGCAACCTTTCCAGCCAATAGAACGACAGCCTCGGAAAAGGTGCGCTTGTTTAACCCTACGGAGTGTGCCTGTGCTACTACGCCACTTATAAAGCGTCAGCTGAAACTGCTATTTACAGTAGTTTTGTGGCTGATTGTTGTTTAGAAATAGAAAACCTGGTTTCATTTCTTAGTTTTGCCCTGGATTTTGTAGCGTTTGTGGACGCTACGTCGCTACTTGATCAAAACAATAACGTGGCTACAGGAAAGTTACTTGATAAATAAAGCAGCGACGCTACGGTCAAGCTACTTGAAAATGTAGTTAAACTAATAGCTTCGCTACATGTAGCGGCGCTACTGCCCATCACTGCTCCTGTGACAAAACTATTATAATGATGCTAGTAGGCTACAACAACATCGTGTTTTCCCACACCACTGACTTTGTTCACCATGGTAACGTAATTCCTACTGAATCAGACAAGCTATTAGGCCTATATTGTCTCTTTCCTCACTCCAGGTAAAGTGAAGAAAATGTAAACCGCTGACATCAAATGGCAAACTCACCGTATGTATCTGCACGCAACCATAACTTTCCTAATCAAGCTCGATGACTGTGTGGAGATTCAAAGGGCGCGCTGTTGCTGCACTGCACAGCTGCTATGGTCCAGTTGATGGCCGTGTACCACGTGACGTGACGCTGGACGCGGAGCCAATGAAGGAAATGAATATCCTAACGATATTAATAATTGTATAAATAATTGTGTTTGTAAATAAACTAACAGGAACTTATCTTCAGATTAACTTGCCTTCTTGGTGGCTCGTTTTCAGTGCTTTACTGCAATTGTTTGGGGTTATATGGAAAAAAAATCAATAAATAAAAAAATAACAATAAAAATCGCAAAATAATTATGGGGTGGCTAATACCAACGAAGGGATGACTTCAGCCACCCTAAAATAGGTCTAGCCACGTCCCTGTCTATGGGGTATTGTGAAGAAGAAGATGCAATACACTAGACCCAACAATTCAGAAGAGCTAAAAGCCACTATTAGAGCAACCTGGGCTATCATAACACCTGAGCAGTGCCACAGACTGATCGACTCCATGCCACGCCGCATTGCTGCAGTAATACAGGCCAAAGGAGGCCCAACTAAATACTGAGTGCTGTACATGCTCATACTTTTCATGTTCATACTTTTCAGTTGGCCAACATTTCTATAAATCCTTTGTTTTTATTGGTCTTCAGTAATATTCTAATTTTCTGATATGATGAATTTGAGATTTTCATTTGTTGTCATTTGTAATCATCAAAATTAAACAAAATAAACATCTGAAATATATGAGTTTGTATGTAATGTATGAATATAATATACAAGTTTCATTTTTTAAATGGAATTACTGAAATCAATCTACTTTTTCATGATATTCTAATTTTATGACCAGCACCTGTAATTCGTAATGTTCCCTTAAACCTTAGAGCTAACTTAGCTAAACTAAGGCTGGGCGACGTGTCGAGAAGGGAAACATATCATGATTTTTTCTAAAGAGATATTAGATTGTACGTTTTATATGGGGTAAAATATATGTCATAAAAAAAACTATGTGTTTCTGAATTTTTATAAATCTTTAATAATATATATATAATATAATTTAAGATTTGTTTTTGTTATGCGTTGTCATTTACATGCTTGTGACAGCAGATGTTTCATCTGTGAAAAAGCAGGTTTAGAAAATACGATTTTGGAGCACGACATAGATGACATAGATGTATGTCATAAAAAACATGTATTTCTGAATTTGAAAATGTTTGAAAATATATATGAAAATATATAAATTTAAATTTGTTTTATTTACACGTTTTCATTGACATGCATATGACAGCAGATGTTTCATCTGTGAAAATACAGGTTTAGAAAATAATATTTTGTAGCACTGCTGGTACAGTTCACAAATTTATGAGTAAAAATCACCTATTTAATAGTGGCTGTTTTATTGATTTTTATTATTTTATGTTTTTTCGTAACGTGTCGAAGGGAATACTGATGGAGTTAGCCATGAGCTGTAATCTGGCATATTACATGAACATCTTCATTGATATGCATTGCCTTTTGATCAGTAAACTCAAACTAAAATAGAATGAATCTCAAATTTACAAGCAAAAAACGCGAATTTAATGGTTTGAATCAAACTGAATGTTGCTAAACAACCAAACAGATGTGACCCCTTACTCGATCAGACATATTGTTGTTTCTTTGATGTAGGATTTAATCCAGATGGCTGAATGTGGCCCTAGATTTACTGGTGGCGCCGTAACTTCTTAATCTGCTGGTCCAAATTGGTCTGCTTTCAGATTCCAAAACACAGAGGGAGACTGGTTATCTAGTTACACTGCAGCGTGTCGGTGTCTTTCAGAGGTATAAACCTGAAGGTCACAAGTCTAGCGCCCCTAGTGGCTAAAAGTTAGTGTTGCTTTATAGAGCGTAAGAAGGCCTTTTAAAAAAAGTCATTAGACCTGTAATGCAAAACAGCAATAATCAATCTGGTCAAATGAGAACGAGATGTAACCTTTAGGACCACCTGCAGAAACTGCCCCGCTGTTGGAATATGTTAGGATGGAGAAAGACATAGTATCAACAGAGGGAACCATGGTGGTGGTAGCATCATGCTGTTGAGATCAAAAACTGATCACAGTTTAGAAAAAATGACTGAGGCTGTAAATGATAAAAACCTAGACTCAGGTTCTCCTTTCAAAAGTACAATGAAAGTAAATGTGCCGCCATAACTGCACTGTGGTGGTTTACATCCAAGTATATGTTGGAATGTTGGATGTTCTAAAACATTTCCATGCATTTCTTCCTCGACAAACTTGAGTCAGACCTTAATTAGCCATTTTGTTTGTGAGCTTAGAGGTAGGGATAGTTCTAAAAGCTGGAGGATTTGAGTTAGAGACGGCTGGCCTAGTTAAAGTCCAAAACTTAATCTGATTTTTGTCCAGTCAGACTCATTTTTAACTAACTTGAAAAAACCAAGAAAACAATGCTGGTAGACGCGTATCGCAGATGACTTCAAGCTGAAATTATAATTTTTCTCATCTAATTGTCTTATTTTAATTGCATAATATCAAATGATGTTGTTTTTTTTAGAGAAAAATTACTTGTTTCGCTGGAGGATCATCTTATTTACCTGTTAAAATTAACCCTTTATAGCGCAAGTTACCATTTTTGATCACTTGCATAACCCTAACAAATGGAGTTAGAGGTATACAAGGCTTCTAGTGCTCAGTGAGGTCTAGAAGCACAAGATCTATAGCCGGCCATTCAGCACAGATACTGCTACATTGCTTTACAACTTATTTTGGTATTTGACCAATTAGATGAGCCCTTGAATGATATATTACATACTGAAAATTATGATCATAAAGGTTTAGTAAATAAAACGCAAAAAGTGAAGTTAAAAAGTTAATACCTAGTTAACAATCATATTTACAGTAGGTTTATAAATAAAATAAAAAAAATGTGCCAGTATCAGCATTAATGCCTCTTTCACTCTGAGTGTTTTTCATGAATTTCTTATAGAAGCACTTTTGTTATTTCTCTTAATATATTCGGGCAGTTGGCTTTTCTTTTTATTACATTGACATAAATTTTTTTTCATCAAAGTATCCATATTTTTTGAATGTTACAAAGGTAATAAGGTCTTGTCCTGGATTCCAATAACACTATTGGCTTGAAATTTGGATTTTCAAAGTATTTCACTGAGTGCCCTATAAAGGGTTAAGGGAAAATATATTTATTATAAGAGATTTTGACTCATTTTTATATATCGGTTTTGAAACAGGTTACGACTCACGTGTCGACTAAAAACGAATCCAAGTATGAACGAGTTAATGTGGACCGCCAGTTCTGCTTGACGAGTAAATAAGCAGCAGTTCCAAGTGCTTTCCAGCTGTGGCCACAAAATAAAAACGACCCGGCATGAGCATTGATTATAGGTGACACAGTGGCCTCACTGGGCAGTGCTAAAAGCTTTGAATCGATTGGCCTAAATAGGCCACTGTAGTAAATTGCCTATACAATGTAAACAGAGATGCAGGATGCAGTCATGTTTGGTTTTAGGATTAAATTAAACTTATCTAAAGGAGGTCATTAGAGGTGAATCAAGATGGGGATGATTAGAACTTGGCAGCTGCTTGTTTTATTGTTGAGGCTTCAGGCAATTCATACTGTTCTAATCTGCAGCAAACTATATATATATATATATATATATATATATATATATATATATATATATATATATATATATATATATACGTACAGTATGTGTGTGCGAGTGTGTATAGTGGAATGACTGACTAACCCATATGTTAAAACCAACCAGCTGGGTTTGCCAGAGATCAGCCTTGATGGTTTATTGTCATCTCATAAACTTAATAGCGTGCATGTGTGTGTGCGTGTAAGAGTGAGAGGAGATTTCTCAATCCCAGCGTGCTGAAACCCATCCGAGTGACTGTGTGTTAGTGTTTTATGCTGTTGAAATGGAGCTGCAGGGCTCTGGAACTGATACAGACTGTTTCTCTTTATTTACCCTGAAACACACACACACCCTTACTCATTCTGCCATCATAGTGAGGACCATGTGTTGACTCCCATTGACTGATTGATTTATTTTCAGTCATTTTCAACCCTTTCTATGCCCTAACGCCTAACCTACCAATGCATGCCTAACCCTAACCCATTGACACCCTAACCGTTAACAAAATAGCATGTGATGACCGGCAAAATGTCCTCAGTTTGCAACAATTTGTCCTCAATTTGATGGTGGAATTGGAAAAATGGTCCTCACTCTGAGGGCTAGACAGGGACACGCACACACAGATTCTTATGAGTTGGACAGCTTCAGCTTGACTGAAGCGAAAGCTAAGTTGCACAGACAGTATTCAGTTTGGGCATGTTGGGATTGAGAAATTCATTCCAGTGTCAACATTCTTCTATGAACGGTTTGATGATTCATGAGATTTTTGTATTTTTCCAGGTTTTTGTTCTGTGTTTATGGGACTGGATTAAGTTAGGGTCATGCGACCGGGTGGTGTTTCCCCTCACTGAATAAATCTGGACCAGAAATGCAAGTGATGGATTAATGAATTAATCTGAAATTGGTGGATCTTATCAGCTGATTAATTGATAAGTGGCTATATTCTTAAAAACCTACGTTTACTATTCTAAGTAGATTTTCCCACAACATGAAGGGCTAAATATGACTTATTATAGGCTCATTTAAAAGAAATAGTACATAACTTTATGTTAATTTATTGAAAAAAAATGATTCTACATGATTCTTTTTTCCCGTTTTGCAATATTTGAATTGTGTAGTAGTTTGCCTCCAGCCAGCTGACCAGCTATGGTCAATACAAGCTTTGGAGTAGGGCGGTATGATCTGGTGAACTATAAACTGCTTTTGACATGTGTTGTGAATTGGTGCTATATAAATACACTGAATTGTATTTAAAATGTCAAAACAGATCCGTAATGAATAGAGGTAGACCGATACATCAGCCGGCCAATATTTTAGTTGTTTTTTTATGTTGAGAATTGTGTTCTGTTTGCATTTTCATTAAAATTGTCATTTACTTTAACATTTCATGTCCTTAATAAATTGAATTTCTATCAAGTAAATTAAAGGAAAAAATTAAAAGAAAGAATATCAACTTCTAAAATCGGCCCGAAAATCAGGAGCTCTCATCAGGGATCAGCTGAACAAAATTGTCTGCAACCCACGGCTCTTATGACGCTTTACAACGGCCCTTCATCACTTTGGCTTAAAATGATAAATGTCAATCTAATCGTTTAGGATATACATAATATAACAAATGCAGGTTTTGGCATTTTATTTATTGACAAATTGCATCAAATTTCCCCAAAATAAATAGATTCTAAATGGATGAGTTGATAAATTGTTTTTTTTTTTTTTTTACATCAGCTTATAACATTTTCATTAACACATTAAAAGCATTTTCTTTCTCTTCCCAAAAGGATTTTTCTTCATTTTAAAACCAAAACTTTAAATTAGACAGCAGCTCTTTAAAATGGGCAAATCTCTAGTTATTAAATATATCCTGTCTTTGTTGGGCTTCCTTAAGGTCTGTGAAAAATGACCAGGGATGGTAATTACATCATAACTACATTTTTCACAGAAACACCACTACCTACACTCGCCGACACTCTCATTCACACACACATGCGCATGCGCACGTAGCACCTGTAGCCTGCCAAACATTTGTTCATTACAAGTTTCCTCTTTACCGCGGCTAGCGCGAGATGACACACACGCAAAATAGTATGTACATTCGGTCCGAACATTCAGTTACTCACCATCTTAGCGAGCAGCGCGGTACCCGTTGTCTCGACACCGTAATCCACACGCATTGCAATAACCCCCACGTTACATTCAAACATTCCGCTCTACTCACATTCTGGTGCGTCAACAATTAGGTCCGGGAGGAAACCAGAGCCTCTCGGAACCAAAGTTCTTATACACTGATCTGGCAGTGGAGAGAGCTTTTGGCACCCGGAAGTTGAATGTTTTGGGGAAAATATTATTGTATTGTTGGATTGCAAACATGTATGAGTGTAAATATTGTCTGTGTCATTTCTAGTATTTATATTGTTGGTTTGGGAATATTATGATATTTTGTATGGGGATTTAAAAATGGGTTTTTAATACTTTTTGTAACATTATTTTCCTATTGGTTGATTTCTGAGCCAATTAGATGTAAGTTGGAGATTGTAAGCCTTTTAAAAGGGCAGGGCTTTTTCATTCTAGTGAGAGAGGGTGAGCTGAACACATGCTTGCTGCGAGGCTGTGTTTAAGGGAAAAGTAAGTGCAAGGAAGTTTGTATTTAAAGTCTTGGTTATAGTTTATATTCTGTGTTGCCTGATTGAGGCCGGTTTTCTTTTGCGTTTATTCAGTTTTTTTGTTTCTCATATTTTTGTATGCTCACTTCCGCACTGTAAATAAATACGCACCCGTCTTCACGATATTTTCAGTTGCCTAGTTTCCGTCTTCTTTAACCTTTATTGGTGAGGGCCAGTCCTGACATGAGCTGGGGGTGGAGAAGCCCCTTTCTCACAAGTGGTGTTCAGAAGTGGTGACAGTGGCGCCTAAGAAGTCTGGGAAGAAGACGACGACAACAGGCAGACGGGTTCAGCCCAAACGAAGTATGGCGTATCGGCGTCTACCCCAAGACCCTGTGGAGGAGTTGACAGCCGAAGAGGTGGAGGAGCATGATGCTGGTGAGAAGACCGGAGGAGCCGTGGGCGGAGCCATGGGCGGAGCAGATGGTACGCCGCAGACCCTGGACATGACAGCGCTGTACAGCCTGCTACAGAAGTCGATGCTGGCCCAGCAAAGTGAGGCACAAAAGCAAGAACTGAGATGGCGCAGCGTCCAGATTCAGCTCAACAATGTGCACGACGAGCTGGAGAGAGAGCGACGAAAGGCAAGTGAGGGGCAGCATCAGCAGCCAGATGATGACGGCGATGGGGCTCTGCTACAGCTGAGACTTCAACACAACCCAGTGGGGCCACCGGCAGGTTTCCAGGTACCTGCAGCAACACCAGCAGCAGGGGCACCAACAACAGTGGCGCCAGCAGTAGAAGCTCCCGCACCAGCCGCCGCACCACCACCAGCAGCAGCAGCAGCAGCTCCAGCGCCAGCAGCTCCTGCACCAGCACAGCAAGCAGCACAGCAAGCAGCACCACCCTCTGCAATGGGTCCAGCCACACTGACTCCTGTGTCCTGGACGAGGGCAGCAGTGCCAAAACTGGAAGAAGGAGATGATATTGAACAATATCTGACAACATTTGAAAGACTGGCCATGGCCTACAGGTGGCCGAGGGCAGACTGGGCCATCTACTTGGTCCCGTACCTGACGGGACGGGCCCGTGCAGCCTATGTTGCGATGGACATGAATGACACCTTGGACTATGACAAAGTGAGGGCAGCAATCCTCACCAAGTATGAAATCAACGGCGAGACGTACCGGCAGCGTTTCCGGGGGCCAGATGTGCGAGCAGAGGAGACCCCTCGGGAGCTCTACAACCGACTGATGGACCTGTACAAGAAGTGGGTGAGACCGGCAGGAAAGACTGTGGAGCAGATTGGAGAAATCCTCGTCCTGGAGCAGTACCTGCGCACCCTAGCTCCTGAAATCCGGGTCTGGGTTAAGGAGCACAACCCAGCCACTGGCCAGCAGGCAGCTGAACTTGTGGAAGCGTTCCTGGCAGCTCGACCGGGTCCGAAGGTGTTCCGGGGCCAGAACTACAGCCGACCAGCCAGCAATGGTAAGTCTGGGGTTCCTGGTGGGGGAGTTGGTCCTAGGGGGTTAGGTCAGGTTAGGCCACAGCACCACACCTACACTTCCCCTTACACCCCATCACCTAGGCCTCCTACACGCCCCTACACACCACCGCCTAGACAACCGACACCCGCAACTACCACACATAGGCCGCCTTTTACATGCCATAACTGTGGTAAACCTAACCACATTGCCAGAGACTGCCCGAACAGGAAGCCTCAGGGGTCCAGTTTTTGTAATGTCCCGAGAGCAGATGATGCTGTATCCAAAGTGCAGACAATTCCTGTAACAGTGAATGACGAGCCCACATTTGCGCTACTTGACACTGGCAGTACACACACCCTAGTCCAGCCACACCTGATTGATAAGTCAGCTGTATTGGTGGCAGAGCAGCTTAGGGTGTGTTGTGTGAATGGAGACGAGCATGTGTACCCTGTGGTAGATATTTGTCTGGAGGTTCAGGGGCAAGCCTTTTTTCTGAGGGCAGGCATTGTACAAGGATTACGGTATCCTGTAGTGCTAGGTCAGGACGTCCTTATTTTGCCGGATCTGGTGTTGTCATCAGTGCCTGTTAGCATGGTCGTAACAAGGGCCATGGCTAAGCAGTTTGCTGAGGAGGATGCTCAGGAAGAAGCACAGAGAGAAGTCTGTGAGATGTTGCCCTATAGCCAGTGTGACATTGACCCCCCTGTTGCCACGAAAACACCCAAGACACGTAGGCAACGACGACGTGCTAAGCTGCAAGGCACAGCAGATAAGGTTGTCAGCCAGTTGCCGAAACCTGTTGATGAAGATGTGTGGAAGCCTCCCCATAATCTTAGTGATCTGCAGAAGAATGATGACTCTTTGAAGGATGCATTTGCTAAGGTGACAGAAATTGATGGTTTGCAAACTGGTGTGGCTAAGGGGCTAACTGGTGAATATTATTTTGTGAGAGATGGCCTACTCTACCACCAACCTGAAGATGGCAGTGTAGAGCAGGTAGTTGTGCCGGAATGCCTGAGAGAGAAAGTGCTTGGTCTCGGTCATGATATACCCTGGGCGGGGCATTTGGGTACTGTTAAGACCCTAGAGAGAATTGCACAACGCTTTCACTGGCCAGGGCTCTATACTGATGTTCAGAAATACTGTCGCACATGTTCAACCTGCCAACTCACTAGCAAACACAAGGCTAGACCCTCTCCTCTGCAACCACTTCCCATCATAGGCGTTCCATTTCAGAGGATAGGGATGGACATTGTAGGACCCTTGGAAAGAACCAGGTCAGGACACAGGTTCATTCTAGTCATGTGTGATTATGCCACCCGTTACCCGGAAGCATTCCCCCTTCGAAAGATAACGGCAGGGTCAGTTGCAAGAGCACTGTTACAACTGATATCTCGTGTAGGCATACCACATGAAATACTGACAGACCAAGGCACCGCATTCCTATCCAAGACACTTAGACAAGTGTATAGTTTGCTGGGGATTAAGGGGATACGAACCACTCCCTACCACCCCCAGACTGATGGGCTGGTGGAACGATACAACCAAACCCTGAAGTCAATGCTACGAAAGTTTGTAGCAGAGAACGGCAAAGACTGGGACCAGTGGTTGCCATACCTCCTTTTCGCCTATAGGGAGGTACCACAGGCTTCCACTGGTTTCTCCCCATTTGAGTTGCTGTATGGGCGCCAGGTCCGGGGCCCACTGGATCTACTCCGTGATACCTGGGTGACCCCAAAACTCCAGGAGCCAGACACCGTGCTCTCCTATGTCCTGAGGATCCAGGAGAAGATGGGGAGGATGGCCAGCTTGGTGGAGGAGAACATGACCAAGGCCCAGCAGACCCAGGCACGCTGGTACGACCAGAGGGCGAGGCAGAGGAGCTTCGCACCAGGGCAGCAGGTTCTTTTGCTGTTGCCAACGACGGAGAACAAGTTGCTGGCCCGCTGGCAAGGTCCCTACACCGTGGCACGTCAGCTGGGGCCGGTGACCTACGAGGTGGAGATGCCAGGACGACGAAAGGGCAAGCAGGCCTTCCACATTAACCTGCTAAAGGAGTGGCATGAACGGGGGACGCCCAGCCTGCAGCTCCTGGTGCAGGACGTGGAGGGTGATGTGGAGCCGCAGGAGCAGTTCTTCCCTGCAGCTGCTGCACCAACTGACCCGGATGTCTCCCACCTGACAGTGCAGCAAGCAGAGGAGTTGCAGGCCATCATCCCGCCTGGCCTGTTTTCCGAGCAGCCTGGGCGCACGTCCTTGGTGGAGCATGACCTCCAGCTTAAAGACACTAATCCAGTGCGGCAGAGGATGTACCGCATCCCAGAGCGGTTGCTACCCGCTCTGCAGGAGGAGCTGGATGTCATGAAGCAGCTGGGGGTCATTGAGCGGTCCAGCAGCAGTTGGAGCAGTCCGGTGGTGCTGGTCCCAAAGAAGGATGGCAGCATCCGCTTTTGTATTGATTTTAGACAATTGAACTCTCAGTCTACATTCGACGCCTACCCAATGCCCAGACTGGACGATTTGATCGAGGGGCTTGGGAGGGCGTCGTACATCACAACCCTTGACCTCTGCAGGGGTTATTGGCAGGTGCCGATGGCCGAGGGGGCAAAGCAATACACTGCCTTTCGCACCCCTCAAAGCCTGTTCCAGTTCACAACCATGCCCTTTGGCCTGCAGGGGGCACCGGCGACCTTCCAAAGACTCATGGACCATGTCCTGGAGGGCATGGGGGGCTTCGCCGCAGCTTACCTTGACAACGTCGTGGTATGGAGCGCCACCTGGGAGGAGCACCTCCAACACCTGGCCCAGGTGTTCCGGCGCATCAGCGAGGCTGGCTTGACCGTCCACCCTAAGAAATGTTCCCTGGCCCAGCAGGAGGTTCGTTACCTGGGCCATATCATTGGCAATGGGGTGATCAAGCCGCAGAAGGACAAGGTCGAGGCGGTCCGAGACTGCCCGCGACCACGGACCAAGAAGGACGTCCGCTCTTTCCTGGGCCTTGCCGGGTGGTATCGGAGGTTCATTCCGAACTTTGCCGCCCGGGCTGCACCCCTCACTGACCTGACTCGCAAGTCGGGGTCGGCGAAAGTGGAGTGGGGGGAGGTGCAGGAGCAGGCCTTCCAGGATTTGAAAGGGGCTCTGATTTGTGAGCCTGTGCTGCAGAGTCCAGACTTTGAGCAGACTTTTACTGTGCAGACGGATGCCTCTGGGGTTGGGCTGGGGGCAGTCCTTCTCCAGGGGGAGGCAGAGCAACAGAGGCCGGTGGCTTACATTAGCCGGAAGCTTTTCCCCCGGAAAACAAGGTACTCAGTGGTGGAGCTTGAGTGCCTTGCCGTGAAATGGGCCCTAGAGACATTCAAGTATTACCTGTTGGGCAGAGACTTTTTGCTAGAGACTGACCACAGAGCGTTGCAATGGCTGGGGAGAATGAAAGACTCTAATGCACGTATTACACGTTGGTTTCTCTCTTTGCAACCCTTCAGGTTCACGGTGAAATACAGGGCGGGGTCAGAAAACCCGGTAGCAGACTTCCTGTCTCCCAGGATGGCGAGCCAACCGAAGGGGGAGGAAATGTGAAAAATGACCAGGGATGGTAATCACATCATAACTACATTTTTCACAGAAACGCCACTACCTACACTCGCCGACACTCACAGACACTCTCATTCACACACACACACATGCGCACGTAGCACCTGTAGCCTGCCAAACATTTGTTCATTACAAGTTTCCTCTTTACCGCGGCTAGCGCGAGATGACACACACGCAAAATAGTATGTACATTCGGTCCGAACATTCAGTTACTCACCATCTTAGCGAGCAGCGCGGTACCCGTTGTCTCGACACCGTAATCCACACGCATTGCAATAACCCCCACGTTACATTCAAACATTCCGCTCTACTCACATTCTGGTGCGTCAACAATTAGGTCCGGGAGGAAACCAGAGCCTCTCGGAACCAAAGTTCTTATACACTGATCTGGCAGTGGAGAGAGCTTTTGGCACCCGGAAGTTGAATGTTTTGGGGAAAATATTATTGTATTGTTGGATTGCAAACATGTATGAGTGTAAATATTGTCTGTGTCATTTCTAGTATTTATATTGTTGGTTTGGGAATATTATGATATTTTGTATGGGGATTTAAAAATGGGTTTTTAATACTTTTTGTAACATTATTTTCCTATTGGTTGATTTCTGAGCCAATTAGATGTAAGTTGGAGATTGTAAGCCTTTTAAAAGGGCAGGGCTTTTTCATTCTAGTGAGAGAGGGTGAGCTGAACACATGCTTGCTGCGAGGCTGTGTTTAAGGGAAAAGTAAGTGCAAGGAAGTTTGTATTTAAAGTCTTGGTTATAGTTTATATTCTGTGTTGCCTGATTGAGGCCGGTTTTCTTTTGCGTTTATTCAGTTTTTTTGTTTCTCATATTTTTGTATGCTCACTTCCGCACTGTAAATAAATACGCACCCGTCTTCACGATATTTTCAGTTGCCTAGTTTCCGTCTTCTTTAACCTTTATTGGTGAGGGCCAGTCCTGACATGAGCTGGGGGTGGAGAAGCCCCTTTCTCACAAGGTCATGTAATGTTTGTAGTTCTAAACACGGTTTATGAGTCTGAACTCGAGTCAAAAACGGCTCTGGATGGTAAAGGTTGCAGCCCCCTGGGTTAAACTAATAATCTTAATTAATAATTTTAACTGGATCTCTAGTAACGATGTTAGTGTGAAAACTTTAAAAGATGCAACAACTGGGTGATGGCTGACTTATTTTGGTTATTTTTTTAGCTGTAGACCATTTAGATAAAAGTGAGTTGTTGCCTTGGCTGTATGGGCCAGAGAAGATCTCCCTGCAGGACTCAGAATCAACCGTCAAAGTCAGCCTCTTGCACTGTAAGCACTGGGAGCTGCAGTGGCTTCTGGTGCCTAAGCTCCGTACTAATTGGGATTATCTCCCACAGGCTGCTGCGTGACTTCTAGGTCACAAAAAGTTACAGATAGGATTAGTTAAAGACCCTGTTTGGGTTCTTTTTAGACTGGAGAAAAGTATTAGCTCTGAAAGTGAGGATTTTTATTATGTTCTGTATATTTTGTCCTTTAAAGGTATTTACCGTAAATTCTCTAATATAGGCCCGGGCCTTTATTTCACTCAAGTGCATCGCGGTCCAGGCCTTTATTGGATAGAGGCCAGTATTTGAGACAGGCCTCTATTGCTATTTGAGCAAAACAGACTACCAGTGGAATGAATAAAAATGAGATTTTGTGTCTATTTGAACCTATAAAACACTAGGTTCATTTATTGAAAAAGTACAGTTACCATGTCTCGCTTGGTTTGAAGTAAAAAAAAAAAAATTAAAATCCTCCAATTCTGTTTAATTCTCCTCCTCAGTTTCCTCCTCCTCTTCATCTCTCCCTTTATTCTCCTCATCACTCGCGCTGCTCCTCATGTTGTGCTGCGTGTCTGTTCTCTTCCTCGCGCAGACGGGCAGCAATCAGGGCCTGTCGTTCAGCAGCACAGGGCTGTGGTACTTGTATGTTACTACCACAAGTATAATGTTGAGGTATGCCCAGAAAAAACGTTTATAGCCCCGGCCTGTATTAGAGACCGGCCATTATTTACCTCCTCTGACAGCGAGACCGGCCAATGTTAGAGACCCGGCCGCTATTGGAATACAGGCCAATATTAGAGAATTTACGGTATTTAAATGACAATAATACACACTAATCTAATTAAATAACTAACATCCACAGTCTAGTATTTCTCTACCTGAAGACTAACATGATCCATTATTAAGACAAATCTATATGTAAGCCTATTGGTGGAGATGAAATATAAAGATTAATGCACAATGAATATTAATATAGATATGTTTTATAAATAACAAGCAAATCTAATTTCCTGCTGACGTGAATATCTATAATCTGCTGTCCTGAGAGTAGCCTCAGTTTCTAGCTTTGATGTAACTGCTGCTGCATCTGTTGTCTGCTGCCTGGACTTTAACTCTTAATTAGTCTGTATGTGTGGATGCAGAACCCCTGAGGTAGTTTGAATTAGCTGTGATGACGGCCGCATGTTAGCATGGATGAGTTTCAAGCTGGATTATTTTAGAATTGGCTCTAAGCAGAACTCCACTACTTCCTGAATTTAAAGCGGCTCCTTTGTTTCCTGGATAAACTGATTATTCCAGGTGTATCTGGCCATTGCTGTCATGGTTACTGAGGACAGGCTGATGTATTTCTGCTGTCACAAAGCTGTAATTTAACACTGTCTACTGATTTAAATGTTGCTAAATAGAAAGTTATAATCTCAGAGTCCTTTACAGAAAACCAGATTGCATCCAGATTATTTTAATCAAAACAGTTTTTCAGATTTGGTCTCATGAAAGGCTAGGTTATACTCCTGCATAACTACTTTTCCCTGTGAAATTCAAATCCCAAACATTTTGATTTAGCCAAATGGCAAAAGTTACTTAATTTGATTAAACCAGCACCTTGCTTCCAATTTTACAAGAGCAAATAAGGTATGATATCATGCATGTGTGCAGGTTATTAGTGCTAAGTTAATTGGCTCCTCTTAGCCAAGTGTGGAAAAAAATTTTAAAAACGCCTTAGATCCAATTTATAAAAGATGCAAAAAAAAAAAAAAAAGACTAAAAAAGTTTCAAACAACACAGTACGAAGGTCTGTGCTCACCGAAACGGATGTAAAGTTTCTGAGGTGTTCATATTTAGCTGCTAAATTCATGCCTTATTAAACGTTCATATTACTTTGATACTAGTGATAGCAATGCTTATAGTTTTTAACGTCTATGTTAAAAAAATGTGATTGTTTGATTGTTTCATTGATTTGTTCTCACCTTGAGCATGTGTCCATTTTTGTGTTTGATACAAGTTTTTTTTGCTCCTTGATGTTCTGATAGTAGATTCTGGGGAGGATTCCCCAGAGTTTAGAGATGCTGTTAATTTATTCAATGAATATCAATTGGTCTTTTAACTCGTCAATCTGTCGCACGGTGACGATGTTCAGGCTGTATTCAGAAGCTGCCTCAATTGTTGCCATCTCATAGTTCTGTGGTACTGCCAGCTGATGGCGTTACTTCTGTTTATGTCTACTCATTGTGCCCAATGCTGAAATTCTATTTAGGCTCAGAAAGTAACTATTTAAACACCATCAGGACAGATGTTGCTGTATATAACCTGATTTTATTAAGGTTGAATGGTTTTTGTCTTTTTTTCTTCCTTTTTTTTTTTTTTTTTGGACAACCATATACAGGGGCGGATTTAGGAAATTTGGGGCCCTAGGCAAAGACAGGCAGGGAGCTCTCTGAATTGGGAAGCCAACACATAAAACAGATCCATTATACAGACACAGAAATTTTAATAGAATCGACATACATTATTTGTCCTATGTTTTGTCCCTTTTTTTCCTCTATATGTTTTGTACTCAAAAGGAATGAAAGATTTTTTTTCCAAGCACTAAGCTCCCTTAGCTGATTGCTCCTTGTGTTTCCAAAAAGGTGACGGCAAAAGTAAATAACCCAGTCCTTCTTTTCACTGTTGACAAGCCATGATCTGCTTATCTGTTCTCCATTTTTCATTTGGATGAAATAATAGCTGCATGAATCATGACAGCAGACAAGATAGAGGAGAGCAGGAGGCGGGGTTACCAATCTACTTGCTCTGGAGAGCAGAGTTCGCTGCTTTTATATGCTGTCGCCAAAGTCTCCAGTAACAGAAAAAAAGATTTGAAAATAGATTTGGCACTAGGCGCTTTTTTTAAATAAAAGTGCTAGAGAGGTCTAAAAGTTGGTAAATATGGCGACAAAAGTGCTAAGTTGGCAACACTGCTCTTCGTGCTGAGAAACACTTAGTATTACAAGAGTTCTGATGACATTTTAGCAAAAGGATTTTTATCAAAAACATAATTAATGTGCACAAATAAAGAATATTTGTATTAACCATTAGAGTTGTCACGATACTAAATTTTTCAACTCGATACCGATACTAAGTAAAATATTCGATACTCGATGTCATTTTCGATACCACAGGGATAAAAACAACGACTCCAAAATTCAACAGAAATTTTTTCATTAATAAACAAAATACAATAAATAGATAAATAAATACAATAAACAATATTTTGAGGTTGTATGCTGTGCACAATATTAAGCAAGCTTGATAAAAACTTAAAAAATTAAAATTAAGTGTCCCTTCCTTGTCTATGCTTTACACACATAACAATGACACCAGCCAAACCAGTTAAAAAACAAAAATAATTCTCAGCAGCTGCTCCTGTTACAGAAAAAAGTCTGAAACCGAAAAGTGCACAAAATTATTCAATCACACAGTGTTCAGAAAGTGCATTTTCCTCTAATTTGCGCATAAGATGAATGACTGTTTAGGTGCCACTGGTGGTAGCACTGAATCGATACTTTTGAAAATGAGTATTGTATCTGAATACAACTTTTCAGTATCGATACTTTTTTGAGTATCAATACTTTTGACAACCCTATTAACCATACATGTAAACAGAGTTTTATGGGGCCCCCAGGAAGTTGGGGCCTTGGGCAGCTACCTAGTATTGCCTAAAGGTAAATCCAAACCTGTTCATATAACATGATGATGCAATTTTTAATGATGACTTTTACTATGGCCTGAATTAGCTGTTTATCTTAAAACCAGTGACTGCTGTCAAAATGTTGTTGTTTTTATTTAATGACAATTATGTGTCCAATAAGTAGTTATATAATTGGTTGTAACTAGTGTTGCACCGATACTGATACCAGTATCGGAAAGGACCTCGATCCAGCACTAAAAGGCTGGTATCTGTATCATTGAGTACCAACAAATAGGGCACTGATACCATTTTGAGAGATTTTTGAAATTTCTTCAACTATTGTCACCCATTCCAGGTAGGCAATAAAAAGTTCTACTGGATTCACTTTGTATTAGTCTTTTTCCTGCTTTACAAAGGAAGGCAAACAGCTTGACAAAGCCATGATGGTAATTATTTGGCATTCAAGTAGTATGTAGGTCTTTATATATACACTCACATCAATTTCAAACAGATGGTATCGGTATCGGCCAATGCTGCACAGCCAGTTATCGGGTATTGGTATCGTGGCCAAAAAATGGCATCGGTGCAACACTAGTTTTAATCCATTAAGTTCCGACTATTGGTCCAGCGTTTATATAGTAGTTTATTTTATATATTTAAACGTGACAGAAAGGAAGACATCTTTAAAATGATAACCCTTTTTTTCTCACCACTGGGCCGAACTTGATGAAACATGAACCATCTCTTTAATTTCTGTTCAGCCGTGGCGCTGAAAGCTGTGGCTCTCTGGTTTTCCCACTGAAGTAACTGAAAGTAAAAGGTGACTGCTTCTCCAAATAGCTTGGCGTTTTGTTAGTTTACAGAAAATATGGAACAATAAGGTAATAAGAGGACAGTATCTTGTTCACACATGTCTCCTCCCGCCCTCACTCCTCCCTCTCTATCTTTCCTCCTCCCTGTCTGTTGCGTTACCAGTCGCTGTGTCTGGGAAGAGGAGGGAGACATGCAGCAGCCACTCAGTCACATAGTCCATTGTTTTTAATCCACTTCATTGAGGAGAACAAGGAACTTGTGCTTTTCGTTTAGAAGACAACAGGAAAGGACATTTTCCTGTTTTTGACCAAAAATCCAGACTTTTTTAAGAGAAAACTGCCTTTTTTTCCACTTTTTTAAAGTTTTCTATGATATTCTTATCTCACATTGTCAGTTGGTTGAGATGGTTTACTTTCCTTGCTGATTTTAACAGAGGAAAACAGATAAACTGACAGACGAGGAGAGGGTTCAAGGGGGGACAGTTGACCTCAGAAGTAAGGTTGAGAGAGAGCTCATTGCCTTACACCAGGGGAACCCAAGAGGGTGCTGGATTTGAGAACCAGACTACTGCAGATCAGGGGAAAGCGATCTCTTGAAAAGGGAGATATTCTGATTGTTTTTGGAGAATCATTTGGATGTTGCACCATGGCGGGGGTGTATGGATGCTTTAAGAGGCGGAGGTAAGTTTCAGATTGTTTTTCTATCTCTGCTTATCAGATTTAACCTGTAGCTCTATGTAGTAGCTTCATAGAGGTTTTAACTAGATCCTCTATGTTTTTTTTTTCTTTTTAAACCAACCCATTGACTGTTACTGTAATGGTAATCCTGATTTGAATGGTAATTCTGTCTGCAACTGTCATGCGGACACAATGGCTTGGTGTCAACCTGGATGAGTCGCAGCAACCTGGATGAGTCGCAGCTGATCTGAGGAACTGATTGAGTGAAACGGGATTTCATGATTAGTCAGAGAACGCCAGAAGCAAATTGGTTTTGTTTGCTATCTGTGATCCAGTAGAATGAGATGAGTGTGGTTTCCTGTAAGTTCCCTTGGACAGAATCAGGTCCTGTTGCTCGACTAAAGCTTTTCCACTAACCTGAAATTATGTCTTGAGCAGCTTATTTCTGTCCTCTCTGATGGAGATCCAGTGACTGTTGTTTTTTTTTTTCTTTGACTAAATTTAGTCCTACTGGCCTGGCAGCACGTTCTGACCTCAGTGGGTTAGAGTAACTATAGCCTGCAGTGAAGGACCTTTTTGGTAGCTATGCTGAGTAGCCGTAGTAGTGTCCATCACGGATGCCCCTTCCCACCTTCTTTGTTTTCTTTCCTCCTGTGACAGGGACAACAATGGGCGCCTTTTATGGCTCAAGCAGCAGCGTCGACTCAAACATTTTATTTGAGTGGCACGCAGAAATAAGACCGAAGCAAAGACGCTGTATATAAGAAAATAAGTTGCAAAGAGCCTTTGTTTTCCGTTTTTCATACCAACTTTTTACGTTCACAACAGAAGCGGGTACTTCCGTAAAGCTAAACTCCATAAAGGAATTTATTTCAATTTATTTATCGGCTTATGCATTTGTTCAATTTAATTTTACACATTTACTTGCATACGTTTTTGTATGAACAAACTGAAGCAGAAGGATGATAATTAGATCAAGATTGCTAACTACTCCTTGAAAAAAATGTATTCTCTCAATATTTCCTTAAACTATTTTTTAAACTTAAAAAACATTTGAACACCGCTGGTGTTTATCATTCAAATCATGTATTTTGAGCTCTCCCATAGAATACTGGCTGCTTTCGTAGCTTTTTTTTTTTTTTTTCCAACGTGAAGACCATATCATCTAAATAATGGACGACCAACTATGGTCCTTATGGCTGCATCGATGATCTAAAAAGTTGTGTTTCAAGGCAGCTTCTAAAAACTGGACCTGGAGTTGGTTGCAGTGACAAATCAAACCAGTGTGTCTGAAGTTGAGGGAGGTAGTAATGCCTAGTAATGCCCCGTTTTAAATATTAAGCTCAAATGTTATATCCATTCTGACATTCTTATGGCGTCTCAGTGTGTTTATGGTCTGAGACTGGTTATGTAACCAGAGTAGGCTTAGTTGGTACAGCAGGAATGGTGATGCAGCTGTAAGTGAATGTAGACTGTCCAAAGAGACTGATGGAAGTGTTTTTGTCTGGAGTCCATGTAGGGCCTGTTGCTAAGAGCTGAGCTCCCTTCAGTCAGGACGGGCCTGAAGCTGAAGAGATGGGGGGGGCAGCAATACCTTAAACAGTCTCTGAGCTGCTACCAAAACTAAAGGATGTACTATTTGAGTCTGAATGGTTCTGAATATACTCTCTTCAGTAGCAGTTATCAGTATTACATTATTGTCATTTATAAAATCAACATTAATCAATTTTTGACAAAACTGGACAAGATGTTTTGATGTGTAACTTTCTAACAGTTTAAATCTATTAATCAGATTGCAGGGAACGGATCGGGGAAACAACAGTGCTCTCTATCTTTTCCTCCACCTGTTGCTGCACAGCAACACTTTGCTGTTTTAAACAAGGCTCATACACTTCTCCGTCACACATACCACTTATTGAGATACTTTTTTCTTTAGATAAAAACACCCTAGTGGTAGACAATTTAAAAACAGCTCTATAAATGAATTGGAAAATGAAAGTTTGGTTTACATAAGAATTTTAAGCAGGAAGGGCCAAGGTTAACACCAGCCCTGTCCTCAAAATCCAAAATGGTTACTCCCACTTAAGCTACGGGGGATGTTAAACAAATGTCTAGATTCATAAGGCTGCAGCTCTATAAGTGAAACTTGATTTTAATCCTATGATTTCAGAGAGTACACAGTTCATGTATTTTAAATTTACCCTTATTTATTTAGCATTTTTTTCCACTATTAACTTTTTTCCCAGAATTTCTTATTGAATTTTCATTTTAGCATACAACATTGCACTCTGTGATGTTTACATCTAGGTCTAGAGTGTACAGGAAAAAAATAAGTCAGAATGGGAAAGCAACACCACCAAAACAAAACCCCTAACCCATACCAGCAGTAACAGTTATAGTACAGGCGGTCACTATTAACTTTTTAATAAAATATATTCCTTTACTTTATAATATTCCTTTGAGTTTTTGCGGCACTAGTGGCTCAATAAGCTGACAGGAAAGGCGGTATGAGAGAGGGGGAGAGACGAACTCCGGTCGGCCGCGTCTAGGACTAAGGCCTCCCTACAAAGGTCATGCGTGCTAACCATGTCATGATTAGCACACATGTCATGAATCTGGCATGATGGGCCAGATTCAACCATTTGGCCCTGAGTTTGACACTTGAGTTTAGGACTTAGGACTTAGCCCTGTTTAGCTTAAGCTTTGGCCAGACTTAGTTCAAGTTTTAGCCTAGCTAAGTTCTTGCTTTTGCCCAAATTCACTTATTTAAAGCTTTAGTTCCACATAGTTAAAATTTTAGCCTAGCTTAGCTATAACTTTGGCCCAGCTTCCCTTAGCTAAAGCTTTAGGTCAGCTTAGTTAAAGTGTTAGCCCTGCTTAGCTAAAGCTTTAGCCCAGCTTCACTTTGATAATACTTTAGATCAGCTTAGTTAAAGCTTTAGCCAAGCTTATGTAAAGCTTTGGCCATACTGAGCTAAACTTTTAGCCCAGGTTGCTTGGATAAAACTAGTTCAGCTTAGTTAAAGTGTTAGCCCTACTTAGCTAAAGCTTTAGCCCAGCTTTGCTTTGATAAAATTTTATTTCAGTTTAGTTAAAACTTAAGCCCAGCTTATCTTAAGCTTTGACCGTACTTAGCTAAAGCTTTAGTTTTAAAGCCCAGCTTGCTTGGATAAATCTTTAGTTCAGCTTAGTGAAAGTGTTAGCCCTACTTAGCTAAAGCTTTAGCCCAGCTACGCTTTGATAAAACTTTAGTTCAGCTTAGATAAACCTTTAGCCCAGCTTATCTAGAGCTTTGGCCATACTTAGCTAAAGCTTTAGCCCAGCTTTGCTTTGATAAAATATTAGTTCAGCTTAGTTAAAACTTTAGCCCAGCTTATCTAAAGCTTTGACCATACTTAGCTAAAGTTTTAGCTTTAAAGCCCAGCTTGCTTCGATACATCTTTAGTTCAGCTTAGTTCAGGTTTTAGCCTAGCTTAGTTCTTGCTTTAGCCAAGATTCCCTTACCTAAAGCTTTAGCCCAGCTTAACTTTGATAAAACTTTAGAACAGCTTAGTTAAACCTTTAATGCAGCCTTGCTTTAGCTCAAAACTTGGCCATGCTTTAGCTGTCGCTTAGGGATAGCTGTTGTACCTGGAATAGTTTAGTTTGTCTTCTGATGATTTTTACCTGACTTAACAGTAAATCTTTCTCATACAGAATATAAAGATACATTAAGTGTTCAACGGTGGAATATTGATAGAATCGTGTTAGCGTAGTACTGATGATGATCAATAGCTTGGTCACTGATCGTGTAATTTAACTAGTCCCACTGGTTCATCTTAGTCGATGATCCTCAGATGTATAACAGAGCCAACAGCTCTTATCAATGTGTCACAGCTCCAAGTTTCATTTTTGACTTGGATATTTTTTCCACTGCACTTTCCTGATGAGAAAGTTTTGAGGATGAAATTATAAATTAGCTTCTTGGCTTTCAAAGCTTAGCAACTATAAATCACTGTTAATTTGTTCACACTTCTTCTGCATCTTGTGATATCAATACTTCTTAAGTGTTCAACGAAGGGCAGGTCAGGTATCACTAGTAGAACAAAAACCACCATGGATTACTAGGAGGAAGGATCCGGCCTTTGGAAGAAAGACAGGAAACACACAGAGCTTCATTGTGTGAAAACAAAAGGAGGAGTAAGCAGAAATAAGAAACATTTCTAAAATGTATTCATGTTTTATGCTGAATAAAAACATATTTATTAATCTAGGCTACACTGTTCTGATAAGTTTGCATCTGTTTTTTTTTTTTCTTGTCTTGAAAAGCGTTTGTTATTGATAATGCTGTTATTTTCACACATTGAGATATAGAACTCCAGAATAACAACAGAAATTGAAAATGATATATTTCTTACTTTACAATGACTGGTCCAGTTCCACTCTTCTAAATTACACCCCATGCTTCTATTTGAGCTTTTAATAGAAAAGAAAAACTGCTGTACTTCTCATGTGGTTTGGGTCCTCCAAACCCTGCTGCTGCATTCTTAGGTTTTCCCTCCCCTATCATCTATTTTTAAAGAAAATGTCTAACTTTGCAGCTTTCTTTTATCTTGGACAACGGACAAGTAATGCAGTCAGTGCTTGAATTTAGTTTCTAAATTGAATTAAGTCCTGCTTAAATGGAAATCATGGGATTTTAACTCTTATAAGTTCTGTTTCCTTTAAATGTAGCATTAAAAAGGTGGTTTTAATAAATGACCCTGAACTGCATTTGATCTATACTTGCAGAACTAGTTTACCTTGTTTTTAATGGATTAGAATCCAGACTAATACAATCAGAAATTCTAGCCTGAGAAGCTAACTGCTCTATTTTTACTTATCTGAGGTTTTCCCAACATTCTTCAACAACTGGTTTCTGTGTTTTGTGTTTTCTATGTGCAATTGTTCCGCAATTAGTTTTGGAGGACAGTGGGGATTTCTTTGTCAATGTCTTTGATTGCATCATTTTGTGACCTTGCAGTGATTGTGTATTTATTGGACCCACTCAAATGTTCACAAATTGTGAACATATAGGTATGTCTTAATAATTATACAATAATGCTACGTTCAGACCACACGCTGCTGAAGCAGCAGAAGCAGCTGGTTTACATGCCAAGTCAATGGTTGACACGTATCAAAGCGCATCAAAAGGTCCTGCAGTGCGTTAGAGCAGCAGAAGCGACGCATATTGACTAGTGTTGCACCGGTGCCATTTTTTGTCCCTGATATGCATGTTTTCAATGCGTCTCTGCAGACCTGAATCAAATAACTGCATTTCCTCCTCAGGGCTTGCACGACCTGTTAATCACCCATTTATTTAAATCGGGTGTTTGGAGGCAGGGGAGCAAAACATGATGGATAATGGGCCAAGAAAGACTTTTGGCCTGGCCGACCATCACAACGAGTCATCGCCAATATGTCTGTCTGTTGAGGCTGCTGTATGCAGGTATATATGGAAAGTTGAGTGGATGGAAAAGGGTGTGATAGAGGAGGGCAGTTTGTGGGCATTCATCAGGTTAGGGCCATGTCAGACCATGCTGTTATATGTTGAACTTTCTATGTATTTTTTCAAATTTGGGCGTAAACATAGCATATTCATAACGAGTCCAGAACTTATGTCCACAACAGCCTAACTTATGCATAACGCACTACAGCGTAATGCCCATGAAATCAGCTAAAGCTACTCTCCTCAGGTGAATCTGCGCCCAGAGGCACCCAGAGGCCGGATGTCTTTGATCATGGTATTAATCTTGCTGCTTTTTACCACCCACCAAAAAAAAAAAATGGGCCTGAACGCAGGGAGTATCTATCACACTCTTTCTCCCTATGATGGGGATAAAGCCTGGAGGAGAACTGACTCCTTTGATCCCCTTTTACACCAAAACGCTGCCAATACGCCATTATACAATAAGTATTTATGAGGGAAAAAACCCGTTCAGTGGTCTTCTGGAACACGTCAAATACGTTGATATGCGTTGGAAATAGGTTCTTGATATGTTACTGCATAGGTTATCCTCAAGTTACTCTCAGGTTTTGGATAAGCTAGACGCCACAACTTATGAGTAACTTACACTTAACGTATGTCAACAATCAGATAACTTACCTGTAACTCATGACCCACGTATTGCATACGTCAAGACGTACTCGCCGTATGTTGACGTGTGCAAGTGTGTTTCAGCGTACTTCAGCGTCCCTATAACTTGTCCAACGTATGCCAGCATTGTTGCCAGATTTTTCATATGTCAAGTTTACGCAGGTCTAAATCAACAATGCGTGACAGGGCTTTAGAGCCAGGGCTTTAAGACCCGCTACATAAACGCTTCCAAGACATGCCAACAACTGTCATTAACCTTACCTGGGTTAATCTGAACAAGAGCTTGACTACGGTCTTCTTTTCAGAAGAAATTGACTTTCTAATATATCTCCAGTTTGAACTAAAGTTTTAATTTGTTAATCTGTTGGTGTTTGAAGATGATAACCTGTTTGGCCGCATGGTTCTGAGTGCTAAACGGAGCTGCTGTTCAGTAGTGATAGAAATGGCCCTCAGAAATAATTAATCAGATATCAGAGGTTACCTGAATAGTGATCTCTCTTCATGCCATCAGGGTTTTCTATTTTGATCTTTCTAGCATACAGGTCATTTAATCAAACTTCCTCTGTATAGATTCCCTAAAGAAAAATGTTCTTTCTTCCCTATTGTTTTATTCTCTTCCTTTCATTGGAAGTGAACTGTGAGTTTCCTAAGAATGACGGGTTCAATTTCATGAATAATTTCATTTTTGGTCCAGTGCTGAGGAAGTGCCAGGGTTGTAAACATGTTTTCAGTGGGTAATTTATAGCTGGACAATCATTTTAGGCAGAGACCAGTCTAAGGGGGAAAAAATAGTGAGCTAACGAAAGAAGAGGCAAAGGGAATGAGGAGATGCAGAAATGTTGGTTTGGAGGCCTGTTATCTCACTACATTCTTCTTATAGTTTGTTCTGTCCTTTTATGGCCGTCTGGCTCAAATTGAGCTTGTGGAGAATGGGAGATGGGTGTGGGGAAAAAAAAAGTCATGGAAAAGCTTTTTATTATCTAGCAGGAGACGAGTGGGAGGGGAAACGATTGCTAACAATGACTCCAACCTGGCAACTTTAAGATTGTATTAAATGACATGAAGAGGTTGTTGGAAGAAAGGGAGTTTCACCATGTTAAAAGAACTATTAAAAATTAATTAAAGAACTGCTACTGCTTAACTTTTAGTTTACAGAACCAAAATAATGACAAAAAAAAACTGTTTTGGTACAATAAAACAAAAAACAAAAGTTTTTCCAGATTTTCCTCCTCTATATTGTGTTAAATAAGGCAGCTTTTCTCACAACCCATTAATACCCACTTCTCTTCTTGTATGTGATCTCCTGTGTGAACTGCATTTATACAATGCAAGTGTCCTGCATGCGCAGTAGAGGAAGTGATGACGTCACAAGCCAGCGTGCGCTTTGTTTACGGGAGTAAACATGGATGATAGTGCCAGAGGGCATCGAGTGATCTTTCCAAACCTTCAAAATACAATCTTTTCAATATAATTACTTCGTTCCGCATAATCCTCCGCCTTGGTTGTTGTTTTTCTTGCCACTTCTGAGTAGCAAGACGCAGAATAGTGACCTTTGTCGGATATTAATGGCGTACAGGTCAGATAAATGCGACCTGGCCGTTCAGACACATGTCGCATTTGAAATGATCAGTTTTTTTTCGGATTCAGGACCACATAGCCAAGTGGCCTGAGTCGCATTGGAAAAAAATCGGATCCGTGTTTTTCAGACTGCCATGAAAAGATCCGATGCAGGTTGCATATGGGCCAAAAAAAATCGCATTTTGGTCACTTCAGATTGCTGTGTGAACGTAGCCTTATATGCAAACGCAGCAATGGTTCTGAAAATGATTGATATGAGGTGGCAACCAATGAGAAGAGCTTTAAAAGGATGGGTGGGACTTATTGTCAGCATTCATCCCTGGTTCTAATCAGCACATTTGTGCAACCTGAAAACATCTGGGTCCCCATCTATTACACTTTATGGAAAGAAACAGAAAATCTTTTTTTTTTCTAGCTAATTCTAAAAACCATACTTAATAACATGTAAAAAGCTAACAATTACTTTTCTAATAGAATACAGGTGCTGGTCATAAAATTAGAATATCATGAAAAAGTAGATTGATTTCAGTAATTCCATTTAAAAAGTGAAACTTGTATATTATATTCATACATTACATACAAACTCATATATTTCAGATGTTTATTTTGTTTAATTTTGATGATTACAAATGACAACAAATGAAAATCTCAAATTCATCATATCAGAAAATTAGAATATTGTGAAAAGGTTCAAAATTGATGGCCCCTGGTGCCACACTCTAATCAGCTAATTAACTCAAACCACCTGCAAAAGCCTTTAAATGGTCTTTCAGTCTAGTTCTATAGGCTACACAATCATGGGGAAGACTGCTGACTTGACAGTTGTCCAAAAGACGACCATCGACACCTTGCACAAGGAGGGCAAGACACAAAAGGTCATCGCTAAAGAGGCTGGCTGTTCACAGAGCTCAGTGTCCAAGCACATTAATAGAGAGGCGAAGGGAAGGAAAAGATGTGGTCGAAAAAAGTGTACAAGCAAGAGAGATAACCGCACCCTGGAGAGGATTGTGAAACAAAACCCATTCAAAAATGTGGGGGAGATTCACAAAGAGTGGACTGCAGCTGGAGTGAGTGCTTCAAGAACCACCACACACAGACGTATGAAAGACATGGGTTTCTGCTGTCGCATTCCTTGTGTCAAGCCACTCTTGAACCACAGACAGCGTCAGAAGCGTCTTGCCTGGGCTAAAGAGAAACAGGACTGGACTGCTGGTGAGTGGTCCAAAGTCATGTTCTCTGATGAAAGTAAATTTTGCATTTCCTTTGGAAATCAAGGTCCCAGAGTCTGGAGGAAAAGAAGAGAGGCACTTCATCCACGTTGCTTGAAGTCCAGTGTAAAGTTTCCACAGTCAGTGATGGTTTGGGGTGCCATGTCATCTGCTGGTGTTGGTCCATTGTGTTTTCTGAGGTCCAGGGTCAACGCAGCCACATACCAGGAAGTTTTAGAGCACTTCATGCTTCCTGCAGCTGACCAACTTTTTGGAGATGCAGATTTCATTTTCCAACAGGACTTGGCACCTGCACACAGTGCCAAAGCTACCAGTACCTGGTTGAAGGACCATGGTATCCCTGTTCTTAATTGGCCAGCAAACTCTCCTGACCTTAACCCCATAGAAAATCTATGGGGTATTGTGAAGAAGAAGATGCAATACACCAGACCCAACAATTCAGAAGAGCTAAAAGCCACTATTAGAGCAACCTGGGCTATCATAACACCTGAGCAGTGCCACAGACTGATCGACTCCATGCCACGCCACATTGCTGCAGTAATACAGGCCAAAGGAGGCCCAACTAAATACTGAGTGCTGTACATGCTCATACTTTTCATGTTCATACTTTTCAGTTGGCCAACATTTCTATAAATCCTTTGTTTTTATTGGTCTTCAGTAATATTCTAATTTTCTGATATGATGAATTTGAGATTTTCATTTGTTGTCATTTGTAATCATCAAAATTAAACAAAATAAACATCTGAAATATATGAGTTTGTATGTAATGTATGAATATAATATACAAGTTTCACTTTTTAAATGGAATTACTGAAATCAATCTACTTTTTCATGATATTCTAATTTTATGACCAGCACCTGTATATGTGTTTACATCCCCTGTTTTATCACTACTCAGATATGTCCCAGAAATGGGACCCTACCCTACTTCTGCAAACAATGTTTTGCATTTCATTGCACTATTATAGTATATAATGCCTCATCTAAAGAAAGAGTAAATTAAATGAAAATTTAGTCACAAAGTTGAAGATTTTCCCCCCCCCTATAGGTTTTATAGTGTGCTAAAGATGTAAACACCTTTAGCTTGCTGATTAGGTCTGATTGGTGAACCCTTCTTTCTGTTCTGCATGTTTCCACCCCCCAAGTCATTCAAGCTTTAGCTGCCTGGAAAATACCTTCAGAATTCCTATCTGTGTCACTTTATCTGAAAATGAAAGACTTTCAGTTTGTTATAAACTCACCAATTTACTGGGAGCAACTTCCTCTGCTCTGTTCTTCCTCTGCATGTGTGTCTGAAAATGAGAATAATATCCTTTATTTCTCTCCTGTCTGCAAAGCCACAAAAAAAAGAAACATTATTAGGTTTCCAAAATGGAATCCACATGATAAAATGAAGCGATACTTGCAGCTTGTAGGTTACACAGAAAGAGTGAAAATCAGAACATCCAACAAGGAATAAATAGCAAACAACAATTTCATTCACAAACATTGCTGGGGAGTTCACCATTAACCGCTCTCACATGGCCTCAGTGTCAGGGTGGACAACTGTAGGCTGTGTTCAGTCTGAAGCTCCTTAGTGTGATTTAATGGTGTTTTCTCTGGTTAAATCAGCCAAAACGATGATGGCATGATGTACTTTCCAAAGCAGGGGTCACCAATTAAAAATCAGCGGGGTCCGAATAAAGAAAACCATCAACCAGTAAAGGTTGATTTTTAATTATAATCTGTTACTTTAAACATAATTTAACACTGATATAAAATTAGTTTTTTTATGCATTAAATGAAAACTAAAATTTAAAAATAGAACATTTTTCCATTTTATTATCTAAAGTGTTTTGGAAGTAGAGAACAACAGTTGTTCAGTTTGGTATATAGACAAGTTCCTCATTCACATATTTTATAAAACACCTGAACTGACCGTTTGTTTTTGTTTTTTTCTTCTTTTTTCTGTCTTAATGTTGGCAGTGGGCTTTATGCTGCCCTGCAAGGCTTTAAACCTGGGTTTGAATGGAGACAAAGCCATTCTAAAGCACATATCAAGGAGCTCATTTTGAGCCTGGATCCATATTTATTTTTGATTCTGTTCATGGTGGAGAATCCTGCTTCACAGCAGCAGGTTGAGCCAAACATCCTCTAAATGTTCAGGGTCATCTTTGAGCACCATTTCATTTTTTTTCACCAGTTCACCACAGTTCTTCCAGCAGTCCACACTTTCTCTGCTCTCTTTTTCTCATCATCTTCTCCTTCTTTCCCATCGCCTGGCTTGCAACAGGTTTGCCTGCCTGTGTAAAAGTAGCAGCAGCAGCAACCCAGACTGACAGCAGCTCATTGGCTAATTAGTATCACGTGTAGCCTGGTGTTGGACGCTCCGCAGGGCTTTATCGTATTAACTGGAGAAGCGGCGCGAGTGAAGTTAGACGCTGTCGTCGGCAGTGATGGGAGTAACGGCGTTACCTTGTTTTTGTAACGAGTAATCTAACTAATTACTTTGACTGTAACTATAATGCAGTTACCATTGCGGACACCCCATTACTGCGCGTTACTCAGGTTGCACAATGAACCTTTTTTCATGATAGGACTTGTGTGCGCCTTGTGATGAGAGAGGGGAGGATGAGATTGGCTGATGTATAGTGAGATTCCGTCTGTCAGTTGGGTAGGTGGGTGTTTCTGCTGGCGGGTGTTAACGTACAGCCCGCACAGAGAGATGGAGAGTGAGGAGGACTCCAGCAGCAAAACAGCATTTTCCAGATGGAAATACCGGTGTTACGTCGAGCTGCGTTTCCCCATCACATACGGTTTCCCCTGCATCTCCGCACAGCGCAGGCGGCACGATTCACCGCGCAAGCGACAGGAAATGCGCATGCTCTATGGAGAGCGTGAACGATCAAATGATAGCATGGATGGATGGATGGATGGATGGATGGATGGATGGATGGATGGATACTCTGCCTTTTCAACCTACTGTATTTTTTATTTTAAACATTATTTGATGGCCTTTGTGGCAGGGATGGAGATCCATATTTTATGTCACACACAGAGTATACATCTAGATAGATAGATGGATAGATAGATGTTGCAGTATCTATAACAACCCAAACACACAGGATTTCAGAATTAGACATCCCCAGGTATTAATTTCATATACTCACCAGATCTGAACGCCCTGTTAAAAAACTTCACATGGCGTTCCCCCTGATGTCATTTACGTTGAGTTGCAATAAATGCAAAACTCTCTGCAGGTTCTTGTCTTTGTCGTCCGCTCTATTCAGCTGGCTTTAGAAACACACGGCGAGAAGGTGGGGGCTGGGTAATGAGGGTTACGGGGGCGAGAAACGCAAAAGTAACGCAATAGTTACTTTTACTAGTAACTAGTTACTTTTATTGAGGATTAACTCAGTTAGTAACTCAGTTACTTTTTCGGAGAAGTAACTATAACTAATAACTTTTTCAAAGTAACGTGCCCAACACTGGTCGTCGGTCAACATGCAGTAATTTATAAATGTTTTAAATCAGGCCTGGATCAGCCAGCAGGTGGATCCGGACCGTGGTCCGCAACTCCATGACCTCTGTTCCAAAGGTTTTTATGTTTAAAAACTTCAGCTAGATTTGCTTATACTTGCTTCTTTTGCAGCTTTTTATCTGCTGCTTGATGTTATTTTTTCTGTGAAGCGTGCATGGCACGCAGATTTTTCCTACACAACTGAGCAACAAAACGGTTAATATAGAAATCCTGCATATGAATGGAAAGCTGCTTATCACTTTGACTATGTTACTTGTTCTATCCCACAAAAAGTGCAATGCATTCATTTCAAGTGTTTATCAAGAAGATGGAAAACATGTAAGAAATTAACATAACTTACATTTGACGTTTACCTTCAACAGAAACAAATCCAGCCAGGTTTGTTTACGTGCTGCCTGCATCTGCACAGCAAATACAATGTGGTTAAAAAATAAAGATCCAAACCATTCGTTAGATCCACAAAGATACAAAAATTACAGGTCAACTTTTTTATCTTGAAAAAATGCCATATTTTTACATTTATGTTTGTTAATACCACCCAAGTGTCCGCTGAACAGGTTATACTGTAGAGGAGCTTTTGATTGACATTTGGTTTCCCATTTGTGACAAGGTAGGAAACAGTTGGAACAGCTTAAAGCCAACGAACGTTGATAAGTGGTGCATTTAAGAAATTTGGGGACCAAGGCAAAGGCAGGCATGGGGACCTTTAAAGCTTAACTGAATAAACATTAGGGGAGTGGAAAAGAACCATTCTGGCAATATATCATGATTTTTGGCTGCCTGACATAATATCGATCTGTCAGTTCCTAGTATCGATTTAAAAAAAATAAAACATCTTTACCTAAAACTGAGGGAAATGGGCTACCTTCCTCTCCATGTCATCAAATTGACTTTAATCTCTAAAATCTTATTTTGCAAGCCTAAGCAAATCTTGCATTGAGATCACTATCCGATGACCTAAGAAATACCCAAAGCCTAAAGTTTTTTCTGGAAATTCAGTGTGAACCCCCCCCCCAAAAAAAATTAAATAAAACTACTAATGATTCCTGACTTGGGCTATGGAACAAAGGTACAAAATTTTGAATCTTTATCAAAATGACCCATAAACTTTTCCATCTTCAGTGGGATATGTAAATACTTTTCAATATAAGTGGGAAATCTTCTATTCAACAGTTTTGATGCTCACTTTGCTTAGCTTCACACAAATTGACCCTGCTTAAAGTCATAGGATAACAGCCGTTCCAACCGTTGCATTTCCGAATCACTTTTCACCTCTAGAGGGCAGAAAACAAACGGGTTTAGACACCGTCCAGTAATTGTCAAAATAATGGCTGGGACTTGTAGAGAACACAAAGACATGCGTTTATACAGTTGATTTAGGGGTGAGTCCTTTAAAGAGGCTTGGTTACTACTAATCCTTAAAAAAAAAACACAAAAGGCATATATCCATCTTTAAATAATACAATATAAGGCAAGTAATCATCCATATAGTGTTTACTTAGTCCTTTTTGAGCCTAAAAAGAATCAGCAGACATAGATGCTGTCTCCATCTGCTGGCAGTACTTAGTATAACGTAGGTCAACATGGCACCTTATGCACCTTCATCAAACACCAACCCTCATATTGTTTTATAGTCACTACTCATGTTTTATCCCTCTTGATTCTGAAAAAAAAAACAAAAGTAAAACACAAAACTAAGATATAACATGCCAAACAGGTGTTAAACTTTCATTAGAAAGCCTTTTTATGCAAACATGGTGGGCTACTGGCGTAGAAATTTGTAAAGACATACTCGATAACATGGCTTCTATTCTGTAAAGGGATTTCACATCAATTTAACTAAAATTTAAAATCAAGAAAATGTCAACAATTACAAATTAAGGGAATTTTATGCATAGGTTTTTTTTTTTATACTTAGAGATCAGCTTGTGAGAAACCTCAGTCAGACATTATGTCAGACATTTGCATATCTCAAGCGATTGGAGCAGACAGTCAGCACTATAAAGCTGCGCTGCAGAGAGTTTGGTAACACAAGCTCCATTGAGGGATTAAGACTGGACAAGACTGGATTTGCTTTACGTCATAAGTACAGAAATCCTGCAGACAAAGTCAAGCTAAAGTCATCAGGGACACCAAAGTTCACTCCTCACTTCTAGTTACTTCAACCTTTTTGTACACTGGAGAAACAATCTTCAAATAAGTAAAAATGTCGTAAATTATTTGGATTTACCCTTGATTTGAGTAGGTAAATGAGGTGGTTTGCCAATGGAATGAGTATATTTACTCTTAAAATAAGATGATTAGATAATATGCACTTGAAATAAGACAATGCAATTTTGTTTTCTTATTTAAAAATGTAAATTATCTTGTTCCATTTGCAAAATGTTTCTTTTACCTCCTAAATCCAAGAACAAATGCACTTATTTAAAGAAAAAAATTACTTAACTAGATTTTAGTTTTTTCCAGTGTAGACATCATTGGTCCAGATTTGGACCCGCCCGGCTCTGCCTTAGATTGACAATTCATAACTGACAGACGCTGAAGCACAAACGGTTGTGTTTTGGCTTGTTCACTCCTTATTTATACTGCTCCAAACTCAGCTTGTACAAAGACATGCCTGGTGGGAGCATGTTTATGATGCAGGTGTTAATGAGGTTTTTCACAATGCGCTAATAAAAGAAAGCCCCATACTGTTCTGAATACCTCCGTGTGGTAATCCAAGCTCATGTAATAGAACACACACATGCACATTCTCCCTCATCCACGGTCTCATGGATCTCCAAATAAAGCTAACGATGCACTTGGGAGTATTTACGCTGCGTGCAAACTAATGCTTCGGAAGGATTAGGATCTGATACAAGACCAAGTTGGTAAAAGGCTGCTTAGGAAACTGTCACGGAGTGACATAAAACTGGAAAAAAAGGGCGTATTAGTCAGGATATGAAAGTAAACACTCCTTACAACAGAACAAATGCTTGTGCTCTGTGATTATTGTAGCTTTATTGTGTCATTGAGTTGTGGCGTGGCTGTAGATTTTCAATGCATTGGTAAAAAGAGTGAAATGTGTTCCTAGAGTCAGCAGCTTTCCAAGGTCTGTTACACCCATTTTTATATGTCTGACTCTGAAATGTTGGTTTTTGGTTGCAAAAATACATATTTTCAGTCATTCACTTTGTCATCTTTACACTGCATTAGTGCAACATTTCAGTTATCGCTCCACAGGCCTTTCACTATAGCTTTCTGGAGTTTTGACCCAGTCGTCTGCTGGGAAAAACCACTGAGGCAGAACCAGGTTTGCTTTTGTCACCTTTGGTCACAATTTCTACCATTAAGGCAGACTGGGGATCGTCCGGCAGGTTTTAACTTGGGCTTAACACCAATACACACGTTTGAACATGAAAGAGTATAATTTCCGTGTTATGACTCCAATAACACTTTTAAAGTGACTCCTTTATCTTGTTATTGGTGTTTTTTATCGATAAAATAATAATTTGATAAATTAATCAGAGGTCAGATCAGATTAAGCCTTTATAAAACCAACCCGGTTCATTATAAGGGATTAAATTGCTGGATTAAAACCTAGTATTTGATCTAGCTATCTAACAGAGTGAGGTAAAATTTCTATTTAAAAAAAAAAAAGTGAGCTCTTCTTTGCTTATAAGGTTCACTCTTGGGTTCTGTTAGGAAGTCTTTGTTTACTGTAAGTCTGTTTTTCATTTAGACTCTCTCTCTCTGTCCAAATATTCTTCTGTTTATCTAACAAACTCTTCTTTCCTTTCACACTGCTTTCCCACAACCCCTCTCTCTGACCCCAGTCATTCTTTCAGTCTTGTTCGCCTCTTCTTTTTTATTTCTCCGTCTTTATTAACTGAAGGGCTGAAACTTTTCTACAACTTCGCAAATCCATCTTTCTTTCTGTGTTTCTTTTTTCTCTCCTTTTATTGCGTCCCCTCAGATGAAGCGGAGGATGTCACCGTTGGGAGCCCCCTTTGGGAGTAGGCACAGGTCAGTCACTTTGACCCCCCCTGACCTCTAGACTTAAATCAAACCCTCATCACCGCATCCAAAAGAGTAGAAATTTCCCACACTCTTCCTATCTCAACAAATTAACGTAAAGTTTTAACTTGATATGCAAAAGTTAATGTAAACAAATGATCTTTTCTTAGAAAAATGTGGCTATAATAGCAAAATACAAAGGATATCTATGGTTCAGATTTTTAAGGGTCCGATTAAGGTTTATGAACTATCTAGAACAGCTTATGAGTTCAGTTCAGTTAAATATTTGATCAGTCTCCAAGGGACATTAAATGCAACTTGCAGGGTTTTGCTTCAACAAGTTGTTGTGTGTGTTATTGACTGCAGGCAGGAAAGATCTCCTATAGAGGTCTGTCTTACAGCAGTTTAGGAAAAGCCTCTGACCAAAGACACAGTGTGGTGACCGACAGTCTAAAGAAGAGGATGTCTAACCGTAGCATATCGGCTGACGGTATTTTTTGTTGGGGTTTTTCCAGATTTACTGAAAAATATGTGAAGCTGTCATGCAGTTAGCGCACGGCCTAGTTATGATGCAATATGTTGTTTCAGCCATTATTTATACAGTACAAAAGAGTTTTTAATTTCATTTTTAATTCCTGTATTTATGTATTAGATCAAATATAAGCACTACGATTAAAATGGAACAAGCAGACCTTCCTGCATAGCATGGTTTTGCTAACCTTCTGCCAGACTCTATTCGCCAAGGTCACCAAGAACAGGTCATTTTAATTTAGCATAAACTTTGGAAACTATTATTTTTGTGGCTGTATAGTTGTTGTAAAATTACACTGGTGGATATGTGTGATACAATGGTTGTTGTTTTTTTTCCTGCTTATGCGTAGCAAGACACAGAATAGTGACCTTTGTTGAGTTTTAATGACGTAAAGGTCGTATTTGAACAGATCAGATTCGTATCGGATTCAGGACCACATAGCCAAGGCTACGTTCCCAATGCAGCCTGAAGTGACCCAAATACGATTTTCTTTTGCCCATATGCGACCTGGATCTGATCTTTTCATTGCAGTCTGAACAACACAGATCTGATTTTTTTCCAATGCGACCCAGGCCACTTGGCTATGTGGTCCTGAACCCGATACGAATCTGATCTTTTCAAATTTGACCTGTGTGTGAAAGGTTAAGTCAGATTCATCGGACCTGAACGCCATTAATACCCGACAAAGGTCACTATTCTGTGTCTTGCTACGCAGAAGCGGCAATTGAAAAAAATTCGTTTTTATGGTCTCAAAAGACCGCTAGATGTGCGCCGGCACTACACCCATGTAAACATGGAGCACGCTGGCCTCTGACGTCATCGCGTCCTCTTCTGCGCATTGCGTTGTATGACTGCAGTTCACACAGGAGATCACATATAAGCCGCATATATTTGGAAATATAAACGGCAACGCAAAAAAAATGGGATTTCACAAAAAAAATCGGAATTGAGCATCAAGGCCTGCAGTGTAAATGTAGCCCAAGTGGCCTGGGTCGCGAAATCGGATCTGTGTTGTTCAGGCAGCCATGAAAAGATCAGATCCAGGTTGCATATGGGCAAAAAAAATTGGATTTGGGTCACTTCATGCTGCGGTGTGAACGTAGCCTTAGAGGCTGTGACACAATGTTAGCCTTCCTGTGTTTACTCTGAGGGTTCATCTACCCAGCATGCATTGGACAAGTAGAAAATGGCGACATCCATGGATGAAAAATGTAATAAAGGATATATGATTTTTGAAGTAACATATTACAAATGGCTATTTATAAGTTATTGGGAAAAGTAAAAAATTTTTATATTCAGCTGGTCTTGGATCCTTTACGATTTTTTCACTGTTTCAACAAGTGATATATCTTTCTACAACAGTTAACGGACAATCTCCCAAAATGACTTGAGAGTTCAGGGGCCCTTTAAACATCACTGCACCCGCCTCCAAAAATGAGGCAAAACTTTCATCCTAAAGTGGAATTTAAAAGCCATCCTTTGTGCAGGATTTTAGGTCAAAGCTCCAGTAATGGCTGAACGGTTGAGTGTCAACGTCTGTAATCTCATTTCCTTTCTCTTATCTTGTCTTTGCTCCTCATCCTTTCATATCATGGCGAACACGTGACATGAATGTCCGTGTTTGTTTCTGTCTGTGGTTGGGTATCTGCTTCCTTGATGTTATTAGAACCCTCCAGTTGTGTGTTGGTGTGTGTGTGGTGGGCTAATAGTGTGTCCCTGAGCATCAGACAGGAAATAACCAGCCCAGTGCAAGTAGCTCCCTGCAGCGGCAACATGTTTGTCTGAAGCAGTTTCTTACGTTGCTCAACAATACAAGAAGAATCTCAAACGATGCTGTGAACATACTTTATTTTATAGTAGTGATGATAATAAAATGTTGCATAGCTGATGAAACCCCTGGCTTTAATATTGCAAAGATGTAGCTGATTGTGATTGTTTAACTGTTACACTGATGAGACGCCCCCGCCATGTCAGCAAACCCTCTGGAATGTTCCTCCTGTTTCTATAACACACATCTTACAGTAAACACAGCTGACAAGAAGATTTCCAGAGAGTCATACTAACAACACCCAGAGCAAAACACTGTCCCCTTAAAGCTGCACACAATCTTTTTGTATTTTGAATACTTTCTATTTTAATTTTTGCACAATAAAACTTTGCCTAGATTTATTACTGGTGTTTTAATTTTCAAGGCGTAGGGAAGTTATATTTAAATGTCAAATCATTCTGGCTTAAATATCTATTGAAATGTACTCTTTATCAGACGATATTGATCCAAAATGTAGAAAATTTCTGTAAAAAAAAAAAAAAAAAAATCCTGTTTAAAACTCTGTGGGGTTTTTTTTCATTATCTTCTGCAGGCCAGTTAGTTATACGTCAGCCTGAACACCTAAATTCGGCCAATCATATATCTACGGTCATCTGTCAATCACCTTTAATCTAGAACCGCCACAATCGACTAAAACAGTGATTCTCAAACATATCAACCTTTGGCTCCAAAAATAACAATGCAACGGGCTGATGACCCCCAGAAATACATTCAATAACTTAAAGTCATAGGGAAATCATATCTAAATGTCAAAACATTCTGGCTTTAACATGTATAGAAACGTACTCTTTATCAGAATTTAGAAAATTTTTATTTTTAAAAAGAATCCTGTCTTAAAATTTGTGATGTTTTTTCTAGTTATCTTATGCAGGCCAGTTAGTTATACATCAGCCTGAACACCTACATTCAGCTAATCATATATCAAAGGTCATCTGTCAATCAAATGTTTTTGGTCATAGCATCTTGATTCTTATGTCGCAGCTAATATACGCAACGGTTGAAATAATAATCATTTCCTTTCCCATTGAGTTCTGTCCCAGTGTTCATTGGGATGGACGTCTGTGTCTTCAGCAGGCGTAGAGCTAACAGAACTGGCAGCGTTGCGAGGCAAGGGCTCAAACATGTACGGCTGGAAGCCTTCTACACCAAACCAAGCTTCTGCCGCCCTGGCGTCCTCTTCCACAACATCTTTATCCCCGCTTTCCTCCTCTAAATAAAAAATGTATGATGGAGGAGACTCATCCACGACCTCCAACACTAAACTCTCCTCCTCTTGCATGTTTCCTCTGTCCATAGCGTTCCTTGACAGTGTCGTTTCTAAGTCACCAATTTAGTGCTACTTGGTCCCAATGGAATTTCCCATTGGGAACCTACTAGCACTAAGTTGCTAACTGGTTAGCAAGATGCTTCCAGCAAACCGGCCACAACCAAACTTGCTTGCGAACCTTCCGCCACAACAATCCCGCCCCCTTGAAAAAACAACCAATCACATTCACTTTATTCACTCGTGTAAAATCGTGCACCACTTGGAAGAATTCGGAAATGCAACAGTTGGAACGGCCGCTTCTCTACGGTCTCAAAATCATCATAATTTTAGTGTCTCATACGATTTAAAGTCATATTACTGAGATGTCAGAGAAAATAGTGGAATAATCACATTTGTTCCACTTTATAGGACATGCAGTAACCTAGCACTGCTAGCTTATTTTAGGCTTTTCAGATGTTTATGAAGGTTATGCTTTTCCCTGCAATCAAATATATGGAGATAAATCAGGGCCAATCTATTCAAAAAACTTTTTTTTACTGAAAAACTAAAAGACCCTAACAAGTTATTTGAAAAATACTTAAAACCAAAAAGTATTTTCAAAGGATTTTAAACTTAAAATAGAAGGCATCAAACGAAAACAAATAATTAATCCAACAAAAAAAAAGGTGTTAAACTTAAAGAAGATTTTAAAAACTTTTTTACCGATTCAGGTCAGATTACTTTTGAAGTTACATTCAGGTACTGTAGGAACCATTTTCATTAGTAATAATTCTATATTGATAGGACTTTCAAAAATACCATGCTTCACTCATGTAAGGTTATAATACAGCTGCTGCAGTCAGTCTGGCTCTTATTCTATTCTTATTCTTTTATTATTCTTATTACGGTTTTCCATAAAATCTGAATTAGAACTCAAGAAAAACTGAGAAATTCAGATGTAAAATTAAAAAAATTTTTCTTTTTGAAAAAAACATTTAGCAGATGAAAAAAAATGAAATGCGTAGATCCAAAGGACCTATCAGTAACCACGTCTGTTCCAGCGCATATCATCATTAGAATTTATTTTAGTATTATGTCTTCAGTACAGGGGCCAAGACATGATCTAAAGGGGCACTGGCCCCCGTTGGCCCCTGTCTAGAACCGCCCATGTCCTCAAGGTATTGAAGCTGCATCCATAAATGTTCAAAATACTGAAATGAGTAGCTTTATTCAAAATATACGCATTTAAAACATGTACATCTCTGCCCTTTTAGCCTAAATCTTACTTCATAATAAATTTTAATTATTTACTCACAACCTACATATATGTACATGTACAAATTTTGGACATAAGCTTTTCAAGCATAACTGTACAAAAATCCAAACCTTTTGTGTAACTAGCGTCATTAACTAATCAGCTTCCTTCCAAAACTTTACAGGAAGTGCTGTACAGTCAGCCCTTCATCAGTCACCTCCATGTGACTCATTTGAACTTTGTAAAGCAGTCCCCATTATGCAAGAGGACAGTCAGGTTAAACCACGCCCTGCTGCTTCTGTCAGAAACTTAAAAGCACCAATGATCCTCTTACTGTAGCAGCGTCCCTGCTCTCCATCCAGCCTCACTCAGTGAACACTAACCAGGTACATCTTTACAAAGTGATCTCCAGACGGAGTGAGTTTGTGTTGGTGGTTGCCGAGCATCAGCTGCTTGGATGATGTAAACATTCTAATGTGGAGAAACAGACGGCTGAGCAGACCTCTGGGAGCAGGGCTGCGATGTTTGGACTGTAGAGGAAGATTGGGGAGATGACGTCTTTAGAAGCAACCTGGTTTTAAACAGGAGTGTATCTAAAAACAGCTTCCATATCTCTCAGCCTGTGACTTTTCTAAAAACAAAAACATTTGTTTACACATATAAAGCGTAGAAGTTATAATCATTTTCATACACATTATTTTTCATTATAGGATATTGAATTTATCATTTTAAATGTATTGTTAATATTTAATGGGATATTTCATTATTTAATTGTAAATGCAACAATTTAGTGGTATATTTAACATTTGAATCATTAATCAAAATAAATAGATAAATATTCAATTCATTGCTAACTCAACGGTGAGTTTATTACTTTCATTTTTCTGTAGTTGAGTTAGCGTTAGCTTGCATGACCGGCTCCATGATGCTGGTTTTCCTTCCGTATGAGCGCCACAAGCGTCACGTCACGTCACGTGACTAAGAAAACGTAACGGGATTGGCTGGGTGTTGGACACCACAATCCATTGCTAATGTCTGTGACCTGAAGTAACCCTTCCCTTTTTACACTGAATTTAGACGCCGAATTTAAGACGGTGAAATAGAGCCAGTTGAATCTCAGGAGGCTGAAAATATTGAGTTTGAATTTTGAAAGGTTGAATTTTTTTTATATGCATATTTTTTTAACACTGAAAAATTTAACTGAAAAATAAGTATTGAAAATGTAATCACTTTGAAATAGTAATGTGAATTTTTAGCTTGAAGAGAAAATAACAAATTAAATTTCAACTGTGTAGAAATAATGACAATGAATTTTTTTAGGTCAAAAATGTGTTCTGAATATATTTTAACACTGAAACAGTAAGTACAAACATACAACATTTAAATTTCAGTAGCATTTTTAATTCAAATCCAAGCGACACAGATTTACTTCCATAGTGTTCGTTATCCAAAAAGTAATGGCCCACCTAAACTGACAGGAAGGAAAAGGAAACATTTCTTTAGAAAAGTTTTACATCTTTGGAGGAGTTATGAACTTCTTAGCTTTGTTTTTTTTTTCACTTCAAAATAGCAGATTATTTTGGTCTTGTCACAGAAAATACATAGCAGTTTGTGGCTATAACATAAAGTGCAGGAAAGTTCAGGAGTGGGAACATGTGGGCACGGTTCTATGGATGTTATATCCATAAACACATATTGAAACCTGAATAATCACAGTAATCGCCATTGCACTGCATTCAGTTGGATTCAGTTGGATTCAGTCCAGCTGCAGCTGGACAAAGAGTGAGGCTTTAATTGTAAACTTGCGTCATATTTTAGTGAGTTTATCATGTTTCCCTGCTGCATGGCGCTCTGCTTTTAGAAAGCCATCAGGGATTTAATGTGATCATGCTCTAAGGACTGACACTCATCATCTGTGTCCCCTCAGCAGTGACAGCGCTGCCATGGCATCAGGATCTTCAGACTTGGTGACCAATCAGGAGCCTGCTGAGGTCCAAGAAGATTGCTCAGGTACTGATGCTGTATGATTGGGTGTCAAGCTGATGTTTGATTTTATTCAGAGTTATAAATTCTCTTATATTTGAAAATTAAGGGTTTCTTTAAGCATTTAGAATAATTGTTCTTTGTATTTTAATGAAACTTATATGCATTTCTGTAGCTTCCCAGATGCGCCAGCCCCCGCCATTCAGGGGCGGAGCTAGATGGGGGGCCAGGTGTGGCCATGGCCACCCTTAGCCAATCATTGGCCACCCCTACCATTTTTTTCCTTCTAATACAGACGGTGGCAGCAGTAATACTCAAGTGGAATAATTAAAACATGTTACTTTTTCATATATTAACAATTACTGGATATCAAAAACACTGTGGTTAATTATGCACATCAATATACTAACATTAAAGATGATAAGTACAGAATTCATGCTCTTTTCAGAACTAGATTTTGTGTTATATAAAATGATGTCTCTGAAAGTCATCTAGTAGTTTTTAGTGAAATCATAGATAAATAACTATTTTAATAAAAGCTTAATAATCAATTTATGTATATATTAGTGCTTGTGAATATCAATTTTATGCAGAACAATTGTTGACAATAGAAGATTAGTAATGACAAAGGAAGAGATGTTCGCCCCTGAACTCAAACCTGAAAGAATTTTATCCACTATACCTTTTATCTAGAAAGCACAGATGTTTAAATATATGCGTCTATTTGTTAGCAAAGGCTGTATGAAAGTATAGTTTGTCTTTTTTTAGAAAATATGGATGTTCTGCTTGCTAATTTTCCTGTTGCAATAGTGTAGATTGATCCTGAGGTTCTAGCGTTTATCCTCTTTCGGCCCCCCCTCAGTGTACGATGGTTATTTCCTGGCCGCCCTTATAAAAATTTTCTGGCTACGCCTCTGTCGCCGCTTCTCTAAAATACGTGGCTGTTATATTTATGCTCCTTGTCGTTCCGATAGAGCGGAGCAATTTTTCTGTTCATGATTTGATTTTTGAAAAATGTAGATTTTATTTATTTTTTCCACTAATCCAGTCCTTGTGTTTCCATCGCTCAGATCAGTTTAACACTTTATGTTCTGAGACGTCTCCTCATAACAGATAAACTAGCTCACTGTGTGACATCATCAGCTGCAAACATTTAGTTTGTCATATTCACATCATTTGTTTTAAATAGTATATTCACAGCGTGGGGTTTGTTGCCCTTCAGAAGAAGGTCACCTGCCAGAGAAGATGTTAGTTTTTGAAAGTAATATTTTTCATCCGAAATTTTTATTATTAAAGGAGAAAGGAAATTATGAAATGAGAGATGAAAAAAGCAAAGAGGTTCCAGTTTAGGCAAGGGGAGTTTATTTGTATAGCATCAGTACAAAGACAATTCCAAGTGTTTTACATGATTTAAAAAATAAAATAAAAGTAGTGCAGATAAAAAACATGATAAAAGCAGGAATTAGAACAAATAAAACAGTTGGAACAAAATCTTAAACTAATGATAACTCAGTTCAAAGTTTAACACAGTGTTAAAATAGGTTTTAAAACCAAGTTACACATAAAACATTACATGTGCAGACTTGATAGCATTTTTTTTTTTTACTTTTATATTGTAAAAACTCTCATCACACAGTCTTTATAAATATGAGCACAAAGATTTGAAAAACCAAACATTTCAATACATTTCATGATAGATGAATAGTCAGAGTGTCAGAAGTTATTTTTATGTTCCTGTTAGTGTGGCCCAGTCAAATCACAGATCAGGGGCGGAGCTAGAGGGGGGCAGGGAAGCACTGTATTCTAAAGACCAGAATACGGCAGATCCAACTTTGTGTCCTATCCAACAGAAAGTCGTGTCAGACGAGGTTGTTGTGTTTACGCTCATGCAAAAACCATTACTGAAAAATTAAGAAATAAAATACATTACCCATGATAGGAGTTCAGGACAGAAACTAGATAAAGGAGTGATTATCTTTGAGCTTCACAAAAAATAACGAGGGGCAGACAGAGCAGCGGAGCTTGGCGTATCTCTCTCACCTTTTTATGAAAAGAAGAAAGAAAAACTGCGATAAACTTGCCAGATCTATGCCTCAGTCAGCATAGAAACAGTCCCAAGACATTTATTGCTGCGTTTTTCTATTATTAACGTGGATCTCATTATGATTTCAATTTGTGACTTTATATATCTAAAATATAAAAAATGTATATATCTAAAATACAAATTTGTGACATTGACTTCTGTCTTGTGATTTATGCATATACACACCAGGAACCTGTAAACTTAAAAAGTACTGAATTCAAAAAAACATTTAAGAAACAAACATGTTTCATTGATATATATACAAAAATAAATATTAGGAACTATATTTATCAAACATTATACTGGGCAAATAAAAATTGTTTCTGGGCAAATGAAATGTGAAAGTCACTTGCCCAAAGGGCAAGTGGTAAAAATCCTTAACGTCAACCCCTGTGTCTATATATATATATATATATATATATATATATATATATATATATATATATATATATATATATATAATATATATATATATATATATATATATAATATATATATATATATATATATATATAATATATATATATATATATATATATATAATATATATATATATATATATATATATATATATATATATATATATAATATATATATATATATATATATATATAATATATATATATATATATATATATATATATATATATATATATATAATATATATATATATATATATATATAATATATATATATATATATATATATATATAATATATATATATAATATATATATATATATATATATATATATAATATATATATATAATATATATATATATATATATATATATATAATATAATATATATATATATAATATTTGTTTTTAATAAACTTTTTGTTTTTTTTAAATAAAGCATTTTTAATGCCATGATAACCACATTTAAGTAATTTTAATGCAATTTCAATTAAAAAATGATAATTTAATGATTTTTAATGACCCACGGAAACCCTGGGTGTGTTCAGGCCTTAATTGCCTCCCCCAGGTGCCCCCCCTTGGATGACTGACACATCATACTGTCGCACCAGATCACTCATGTATAGTAAAAAACAGTGCAAAGAAATTCATCCAAGTTAAAGCACAGTAACTTCTACATTTTCATAGATAAAAGTAAAAATGACCCAAAGCACTATTTAAAAGTAAAAGTTACTAAGTTACTTTTTTATAAAAAAAACTAAAAACTGTTGCTCTGCCCCTGGTCCAAACCCATTATGTTTCTCTCAAAGGTCACGACCTTCTCACTGTGTCAGTGTAGATCAGGTCCTTCGTTTTTGACCTTAGAGTCTGATGAATTCTCATCGCTGCTATTCTGAGTAGTTCTATTGTCATATTAGAGGCTGATTGTTGGGAAATCAAGGTTGAGTCAGTGACCTTACCCCGGCTGGCTGGCCATTTCCTGCCGCCTCCAGGTTTCAGCCCTTTGGTGTCATGTATTATGTGGAAAATAGCTCAGTAAATGACATGGCTGGGTGGTGTTTCCCCCTGATATTTAAAGCTGCCATGCAGAAAGGCCTCACGCTCACTTAGCAATGATGGGCATAATAAAACACATTTTAAAGAAACTCGTATAAGGAGAAATGTGCTTTAATAAGAGGTGATGTGATATAGTAAAGTAGGGCGGAAACAATTAATCAGATTAATTGTCATTAATTGGAATAATTGTCAACTAATTAAGTAATTAGTATATATATATATATATATATATATATATATATATATATATATATATATATATATATAATATAACTTTTTTTTTTCTTTAATGCAAAGCAGCTCAGGCAGATGCATCATCTTTATAATTAGTTGAAATAACTTTTTTTTTTACTTTTGTTTTCAGGGAAGAAGAAATCCAAGTTCCAGACATTTAAAAAATTGTTTGCCCGGAAAAAAAGGAAGGAGCCACAAAGTGCAGGAGTAGAAGATGGCCTGAAGGGAAGCCAGTCGAGTGACGATGTCAGCAAAGCTTCAGAGAATAATGCGCTCACTCGCTCAGAGAAGGATAAGGGATCTGGGTACGATCACGCATACTTCATGTTATCAGACAGGTTCTGTTTGAGTGATTTCTTAGGTCTGGCAGTAAACAGACCTGGAGGTTGTTACAGAGAAACAGGAAAATTTGAATTGCTTTCACAAATCCTAGAGGGTTAGAAAGTAAAGATTTGATTGGTTTCTGTTAATTGCAAAAAGGATGTACCTCTACAGATCTCACAAGTTTTAGCAGTAAGACATTATCAGTGCACTACTGAGGCTAAGTTATATTAAAAAAACTTAATTTCAGAATTTAGAATAGGTTAATGAACCCCTGGAATAATAACATTTTGATTTCAAATAGTTTATTTCCCTGTACGTGAGTGAAAATCAATCATGATTTCTTTCTAATGTGTTTCTTTCCCTCAGAGTCCATCTGCCTGATTAGAAAAAAAGCGTATGTGTTAATTTAGGAAAGGAAGATATTGTTTTAGATTGATCTTAGATCCTGGAAATCCCACAGAAGTCAGAGCATCCTGTTAACACTGTGTTTCCACAAGCCCTACCACTTCCCGCAGCCGCTGCTCTTTGCCTCACAGGATGTGTCTTGTTAAATTTTGCAGTGGTCATCATAAGTAGTCAACTTAACAGAATATCCTATTCCTGTATTAGATTAGCCTATTTACTAGACTTTTGTTTGTTTGTTGTCTTCTTGATTTTTTTTTTTCCATTTCTTTCTTCTAAAGGTCTAAGATCAGTTTGGGCAACAAGGCCTTGTCACACGACTCAGTTTTCGTGTCCGACTCATCGGAAGCTAATGAGGGTCTTGGGGCTTCTCAAGACAGCATTAGCGGGAAAGTTAAATCCCTTCAGGTAAATATGGAACGCAGCTGCTCTCACATATCTGTTAGACTGCAGAGGTTATCTGACTCTTTAGTTTACGGCGCAGATCGTCAGGAAATTATGTGAATGACTGTAGAGTGAAATTTGAAAAATCGTGTAAGTTTATCTTTAATCTGCAATTTAATTTGTTATTACAGCTCCATATATTTTTGTATAAAAGAAATACCACCATAGCAGCCTTAGGGTGCTGCTATGGTGGAGGTAGAGAGCATGACCCATATGTCGGCTGTCGCAGGTTCAAGTCCTGCTGACCTTTGCCGCATGTCTCTCCCCTCTCTTCTGACTCACTTTCCTGTCTACATACTTTCAAAAATAACAAAATAAAGAACACTAGAGCCTAAAATATCTTTAAAAAAAGAAAACAAATACAGCACCATTAGAATCGGACCTTTTTTAGACTTTTAATGTAAAAAGGGGTTTATTTATCAACTTAATTAAATTCCTTTTTTTTATCGCACCAATTCACAACATGTTATCTCTAATATGATATGGGAATTAATGAAAGGTCCTGATAAAAAATAACACCTAGGTGTTCCATTAAATTCAGTTTATTTATGTAGCACCAATTCACAACACGTCACTTCACATCACTCAAGGCACTTTACAGTTCACCAGATCATCCAGTCAAATTGATTCAAATTTTTCTATCTAAGGAAAACCAGTTGATTGCATCGACTCATTGACTGGAAGGCAATCCCTCACACTAAGCATGCTTTTAGTGACAGTGGAGAGGAAAAACTCCCTTTTAACAGGAAGAAACCTCTAGCAGAACAAGGCTCAGTGTGAGCGGCTATTTGCTGAGGCCGACTGGGGTTAAAGGAGACAGAAGCAGAGATAAAAAGGCAACTGTAAAAGGCGGCACTGTCCAGGAAACACACAGCCAGGCAGACGAGCTCCGAGCCAGCTGCCATGTCAGAGGATGAAGAGAGCAGCCAGTCATAGCCAGAGAAACAGGACTACACTGAAAAACAGGCCGATCTCCAACATCTATAAACAAAGGTGTTGATAGAAGCAGCACAGCTGATATGTCTCTATAGGATAGAGTCAAAGCCAAACAGGAACAGACGAGGCGAAGCTACACTGAGAAAAAGCAGAGAGAGCAGAACGTTAAAGATTGAACTAACAGATTCTGCAGAGTGGAAGAATAGAGATAGAATGAAGCAGAATGATGAAATATGACTTACTTTATTACTGAGATCAGTTTAATCCCATCCAAATGAAGTGACTGACTAATCAGCTTCTTTTTCTTTTTCTAAGACTCTGGTCCAAAGACTATAACACCTGTTTTATCTGCATTCAGAGGAAGAAAGTTAGCATCATCCATAGTTGTTATCTTGTGCTTTTTGCTTTAAATTTACCAGCAGAAATGCTGTCTGTAGAAATTCAACAGCAGAAATTCACATATGAAAATGCTGAACTGCAGAAATCCGACAGCAAAAATGAAACTCTAAAACTTTAGATACAAAAATTTGGAAATTGAACTGCAAAATTCATCTGCAGAAATTTAAGGCTAAAAAATTCTTCTGCAAAAATGTAACTGCAAATATTTGCCCCTTACCTTCTGAGCGTGGGAAATACACTGTTGATGACCAGAGCTGATTGACTTGTGGAAAGGAGCAGAACCAAAAAAAGAGACTGAATATTCATGGTACCTGAACCAGGTGTACTTTGGTGAAAGCATGATGGGTGGAAATGTTTGACTGATCTGATCAGAGCTATTTAGGAAAATAATCTAAGCCCAATCACTGGTGTGGCATCTGATCACAGGAGCATACTGGATTAGCTAAGCTAAGCTCAAATAGCGCTACAGACTCTGGACTTGCTTTAGTGCTGCTTGCTTTGGCTTAAAAAATATTTTAAGATAAAAACATTTTGATTAATTTTTCAGGTGTATTTCTACAGGCAAAATGGCACAGTTTGAAACTGTATTGTTATAAATCCAGTGTCTAAAAAAAGCTGATTCCAATGAGACTATGTTCTTTTAATATTTTAGCTTTAAATGTTAGTTTAGCACATGTTGCAGAGGAAACTCCAGCTCAGTCAGATTGGATGATGAACAGAAACTTTGAACTCTTGCTACAACTTTCTAATTTGTTTTATGTTTGGACTTTGACCGTACATATGAATGAAGGTGTTTGATTTGAACGTTCTGCCAAAGCTTTGGCTGCATGTTTTACATCCTTTTTTTTAGTAGATCAATTCTTCTTTTCAGGACTGCTCTGTCTTTAGTTATCCCCATTAACTTGGAGAATTTTTTTTCTCATATATTACAAAGCGCAGCATCCCCACAGCATGATACCGCCACCCCTATGTGCCACGAATGTGATTCTTTTCAAGTCCAGCTTTATGTATTCCACTTTCTACATTGTAGTCTGTGCATCGCCAATAAATTACTCTTAGAATCTTTAGTTTTTTTTAGAGAAGTTTTTCCCATTTTGGAGCATATCCCTTACTTTAAAATTGTAGGGAAATCATGTTTAAAAGTCAAATCATTCTGGCTTTAACATGTACATAAATATACTCTTTATTGTCTCAAAATTTAGAAAATGTATATTAAAAAAAAAATCCTGTCTTAAAATCTGTGGGTTTTTTCATTATCTTATTCAGGCCAGTTAGTTATACATCAGCCTAAACACCTAAATTCGGCCAATCATATATCAAAGGTCATCTGTCATCAAATTTGTTTGGTCATAGCATCTTGATTCATACACTATATTGCCAAAAGTATTTGCTCACCCATCCAAATTATTGGAATCAGGTGTTCCAATCACTTCCATGGCCACAGGTGTATAAATTCAAGCACCTAGGCATGCAGACTGTTTTTACAAACATTTGTGAAAGAATGGGTCGCTCTCAGGAGCTCAGTGAATTCCAGCGTGGAACTGTGATAGGATGCCACCTGTGCAACAAATCCAGTCGTGAAATTTCCTCGCTCCTAAATATTCCACAGTCAACTGTCAGCTGTATTATAAGAAAATGGAAGTGTTTGGGAACGACAGCAACTCAGCCACGAAGTGGTAGGCCACGTAAACTGACGGAGCGGGGTCAGCGGATGCTGAAGCGCATAGTGCGAAGAGGTCGCCAACTTTCTGCAGAGTCAATCACTACAGACCTCCAAACTTCATGTGGCCTTCAGATTAGCTCAAGAACAGTGCGCAGAGAGCTTCATGGAATGGGTTTCCATGGTCGAGCAGCTGCATCCAAGCCATACATCACCAAGTGCAATGCAAAGCGTCGGATGCGGTGGTGTAAAGCACGCCGCCACTGGACTCTAGAGCAGTGGAGACGCGTTCTCTGGAGTGACGAATCGCGCTTCTCCATCTGGCAATCTGATGGACGGGTCTGGGTTTGGCGGTTGCCAGGAGAACGGTACTTGTCTGACTGCATTGTGCCAAGTGTAAAGTTTGGTGAAGGGGGGATTATGGTGTGGGGTTGTTTTTCAGGAGCTGGGCTTGGCCCCTTAGTTCCAAGGAAAGGAACTCTGAATGCTTCAGCATACCAAGACATTTTGGACAATTCCATGCTCCCAACTTTGTGGGAACAGTTTGGAGCTGGCCCCTTCCTCTTCCAACATGACTGTGCACCAGTGCACAAAGCAAGGTCCATAAAGACATGGATGACAGAGTCTGGTGTGGATGAACTTGACTGGCCTGCACAGAGTCCTGACCTCAACCCGATAGAACACCTTTGGGATGAATTAGAGCGGAGACTGAGAGCCAGGCCTTCTCGTCCAACATCAGTGTGCGACCTCACAAATGCGCTTCTGGAAGAATGGTCAAAAATTCCCATAAACACACTCCTAAACCTTGTGGACAGCCTTCCCAGAAGAGTTGAAGCTGTTCTAGCTGCAAAGGGTGGACCGACGTCATATTGAACCCTATGGATTAGGAACGGGATGTCACTTAAGCTCATATGTGAGTCAAGGCAGGTGAGCAAATACTTTTGGCAATATAGTGTATGTCGCAGCTGATATAGGCAACGGTTGAAATAAGAATAATTTCCTTTCCCATTGAGTTCCGTCCCAGTGTTCACGGGGATGGACGTCTGTGTCTTCAGCAGGCGTAGAGCTAACAGAACTGGCAGCGTTGCGAGGCAAGGGCTCAAACATGTACGGCTGTAAGCCTTCTACACCAAACCAAGCTTCTGCCGCCCTGGCGTCCTCTTCCACAACATCTTCGTCCCGCTTTCCTCCTCTAAATAAAAAATGTATGACGGAGGAGACTCATCCACGACCTCTGACACTAAACTCTCCTCCTCTTGCATGTTTCCTCTGTCCATAGCGTTCCTTGACAGTGTCGTTTCTAAGTCACCAATTTAGTGCTACTTGGTCCCAATGGAATTTCCCATTGGGAACCTACTAGCACTAAGTTGCTAACTGGTTAGCAAGATGCTTCCGTTAAACCGCCCACAACCAAACAATCTCGCCCCCTTGATAAACCACTAATCACATTCACTTTATTCACTTGTGTAAAGTCAGTCACCACTAAGGAGTATTTGGAAATGCAGAACAGCCGTTTCCCTACAACTTGAAATAATATTTCTGTTCATATTTTAACGATTAAGGATTAAAATGAGGATGTTTAAATAAAGGACCCTGCTGCTCTTTTTGACATTCAGCCAAACTGATTCTAAGAGAGGCCAGAGAGCAACAGACAGGATTAAATCATCATACGACTCTAAACTCAGATGCATATCTAGAAAGCGAGTCCACTCAAACATTTAGAACTCCGAAACATTTAAAACAAAATGAACTTGATGACAAGGACGAGGCGGTGAGATCAACCAAATATCCGTCTGTCACAACAACAGTTTAAAAGCGGAAGATGTGACGTCCAGTGCTTTGCTAAGCTGTGTGAAGCAGGAATTAAGCTACTCCTTAAGGGGATTTGCTTTGTCCCTGCAGCCAAAATGAAGGGAAAGTGTTTGGGTCTATTTGCAGACCGGGGATAAAAAAAAGCAAGATGGACAAATGCTCCTGGAGAGACATGAAGCCGCTCTAGAGGACGGTTGCAGATGGGAGTAGAGATAAAGGCATTAGCATAAACTGAATTTAGAGAGTAAATGATCTGATGGAGATATTCTGGGCTTTAATCCTCGCTCTCAGCAAGGCTTCCTGTGTGATAAGCAGAATTGGGTCACCCCAGAGCCAAATATAAACACATTACGAAAAGATCAATATCTAATGAGCTGTTATTACACAGTAAACAGTGCAACACTGCTAGGTAAACATAAGACGTGTTTCCTCAGAGAAGCTTTTATTAGTTCTACATTTTAGATCAGGATGGATGGCTCCATTAGGTGCCAGGATACTTTATATGTCATTCATTAACGTGCCTCTTTCTAACCAAAGCATGCCTGCTTCAAGCACGGCTTTTGTTTAGGTGGATTAAAAAAAAAGCTGTGCTGTTAACAGTTTGCCTTGTGCCCACGTAAATAAGTCCTCAAGTTTCTGACAGAAGGTTGAATGGTGATAAGAAGCCTGTTTGAGTTTCTGTGATACCCATCAAGAGAAAATAGAAGAGCCTATCATAGCATTCAACTATCCTCCATTACCAGTAAACTCTTCCTAAAAGTCATGCCCTGTTAATCATTGTGCACGGCGCAGAGCAGTGACACTAACTGTAACCTCTGCTGTAATTATTAAACGGGAAGTAAAACTCTGGGTTTCCCTGTCATCTGAGGTCATGGAAAATATCTTAGCCTCAATTGAATCTGCATCATTTTAAACTTTAAACTTTATTTATCCCTTGGGATTACTCCTTCAGGGAAATTCTTGTTCCAGTAGCTTATATAGAGTACAAATAGTTAAAGCGAGATGCAATTAAAGATAAAAAATCTTTAAAGGGAAGTCATATTTGAATTTCACATCATTCTGTCTTAAACATGTATATAAATGTACTCTTTATCAGACCATATTGTCCCAAATTTAGAAAATTTCTATTTAAAAATTTTTTTTGGGTTATCTTATGCACGCCAGTTAGTTATACGTCAGCCTGAACACCTAAATTCAGCCAATCATATATCAACGGTCATCTTTCAATAAAACTTTTTCGGTCATAGCATCTTGATTCATAAATCGCAGCTAATATACGCAACGGTTGAAATCAGAATAATTTCCTTTCCCATTGAGTTCCGTCCCAGTGTTCACGGGGATGGACGTCTGTGTCTTCAGCAGGCGTAGAGCTAACAGAACTGGCAGCGTTGCGAGGCAAGGGCTCAAACATGTATGGCTGTAAGCCTTCTACACCAAACCAAGCTTCTGCTGCCCTGGCGTCCTCTTCCACAACATCTTCGTCCCGCTTTCCTCCTCTAAATAAAAACTGTATGACGGAGGAGACTCATCCATGACCTCCGACACTAAACTCTCCTCCTCTTGCATGTTTCCTCTGTCCATAGCGTTCCTTGACAGTGACGTTTCTAAGTCACCAATTTAGTGCTACTTGGTCCCAATGGAATTTCCTATTGGGAACCTACTAGCACTAAGTTGCTAGCGGGTTAGAAACAGACCACAATCAAACTTGCTTGCGAACCTTCCGCCACAACAATCGACCAATCACATTCTCTTTATTCACTCGTGTAAAGTCGTGCACCACTCGGGAGAATTCGGAACAGCCGCTTCCCTAAAACTTTAATGTCAGTGTTGCATTACCTACCCTGGAAGCTGGAGTTCTCTTGGCAAGGATGTAACTTTTTGATGAAAGGTGGTGGGGACTCTAAGGGTGGAGGCTGATGGACCTACAATTACTTGACATAAACGCTTTTAATAGGGTTTGTATTTTCCAAAATTTAGCTCAAACATATATTTATTGAATACTTTCCTATGGTTGAGAACACAAAACAACCAAAATATACTGATATGTATATTTATGGGTAGTTAGACATTAATGTATAAAAAAAAAGATGAATACCCGCCGATTCCGATGCAAAAGGCATTCCTCCCTAGTATGTAAACTATTTCAGTTTCATTCATTCATCCATCAGTCCATCCAGAAAAATGTGGATTGTTTGATGGATGTTTTCCCTTTCATCTTTATCATGGATTATCTACCTTCAAAAGCGGCAAAATAAAATGTAGAAATTTGTCTCACACAATGTTGAGAGCCAAAGTGTATGTATTGAAATTATTTGTGGGAACATGTCCCTACCAGTCCTTCGGGAAGTTACCCCCGTGTCTCCTGGTAATCATGCATTTAAAAACACACCAGAATCAATCTTGTACTTTAAGAAAGACTCAAAAAAGGAGCGGCCACTCATGTTGCAGTCTGATGGTTTAAGGCGGGGCAAACAGCTGTGTTAAAAAACAAGACATGGAAAACCAAGAGCTGAGGATAAACAGGGAAGCACTGGAGCTGCTCTCTATGGAGGCTGCAAACACAGTCTAAATACAGGATTTCACTGAATTATTTTTTCAGGCCAGTATTAATTATTTTAAAATCAATCTAAGCAATCCCTACTATGTGTTGCTTATTTTCAGGGGTGATTTTTCATGTGGATATTGCATTTTTCTCCCTCCATTTACATGATCAAAATGACAAGTCTCAATTTAATCCAAATACACCTTTATTGACAAATCAAAGAAGATATTGACAATGGATAGCTAAGAGAGGAGCGATGAACACATGCACACCAATATCAGCTAAAATGTTGATATATTGGTCTATCTCCAATAAACAATAACAATGCTCTTAGATATAAGTGAATAAGCCCAAAATAATTCTTAGATATAAGTATTGTAGATAGAATCTTGTATATTGACCCTTCATGAAAGAAATTGAAAATCGTGTGACATGTCTTCAACTTAACAAGAAAATGAATGGCGCATTGAAAAGTGTTTATTAGGCTCTGGAAGAAAGCCATAGACAGAAAATCTCTAACAAGCTCCGACAATGTGATTGACCTGCAGCTGCAGCTGAAGCAGGCCATCAGACTGGGTTCGCCTCCATCCCTGATGTGTGTAAAGAAGTCAGACGATGCTGGAACCATGTCTGAGGACGACGGCCTACCCTGCAGCCCACCTGATTTTACGCCCCTTCATTCAGTCAAGGTAACAGACATGAGTGATCAAAAGTTTCCTCTGCAGTTCGCCTGGATTCTGTCTGCCACATGACGGCTTCACTTTCAATCTTTGTGCTTTTCTCAGGGCAATGGTGACAGGAACAGCTCAAACAGTCTGCATAGGATCGATGGCGATGAACAGGTAACAAACCATTTTATATGTACCTAAACTCTGTGTAACAGCATAACCCTTCCATTGAGACAAATTTGAAGAAATGCCTGTGGTGGAGTCAGGACGAGAGACGGACAGTCTATTTGATATAAATGAATAATCCCAAAATAATGCTGACTCATAGGTTATAAGACGCTAACCTGAAAAATGCTATTAATCAATGCTTTTAATTCCAGCTGCTTACTCTATATCAGGGGTCGGCAACCCAAACTCCTCAAAGAGCCATATTGGACCAAAAAAAATAAAAATAAAAATCTGTCTGGAGCCGCAAAAATTTAAAAGTCTTATAAATGCCTCGTATGGAAACAGGGTCACTAAGTGTATTATCACACTATAAAGAAGGACTACATATGCTTAAATATATAATAAGCATTCAGGATTAAATGGTTTATTGGAGCAAATGTCACATAGTAGCATGAGGTGAGGGAGGAGCAGTGAACGCTATCACCACGTGAAGTTAAACGCGCACTGAAGGGTGGTTAGTTTTGTTGCATTGATGAAACTATAGAAACAGGATAAAGGAATCTTTCTATGGTGGATGTGTTTCTGTTAGGAGGAGTTGATTGAGTCGTGAGGAACCAAGCAGGAACTGACATCCATCAGAGCAGAGCTCTCTAACCCTGAAATCTCACATCCTCCGTCACCATCGTTCCTGGATGTGATTGATATTTTTAGGATTTGGGGAAAAAATGGAAGAAAGTGCACATTCCTGCATCAGAGCGCTACCTGTTTGATCTGTGGACGGTTTTCTATGCTTGCAACCAAACTAGCAGCAGTAGTGGAGATGCAATCCACTTGTTAAATCCAGAGATGGGAAGTAACGAAGTACAAATACTTCGTTACTGTACTCAAGTAGATTTTTCTGATATTTTTACTTTACTTTACTACTTATTTTTATGGCGACTTTTTACTTCTACTCCTTACATTTTTACACAAATATCTGTACTTTCTACTCCTTACATTTTTAAAAATTGGCTCGTTACTTTAGTTTTGAATCATTTCAATGGAGTTACCGTTATTATTTTTCACGTCATCAATACCAAATTCAATCTAATTGGATGGGAATCTACGTTGCATTTAATGCACCACTACAAGATGAATCGACAGATTCGGCGGTATTCATTCGCGGCAAATCATTGCAGCTTGGTGGCGTTGGCGTTAGCATAGTAGTATGGATGACGAGATGATTGAAAATGAACACAACGGAGATCTAGTCCTATTGGCAGACATCCAATTAAAATGTAGGCAACGGCATGAAAAAAATGGTTTCTACTTTTTACTTTTGTACTTTAAGTAAATTTACAAGCCTGTACTTTGTTACTTTTACTTGAGTAAAGAAGTTTAATCAGTACTTCCACTTTTACCAGAGTATTTTTTAACACAAGTATCTGTACTTTTACTCAAGTACGGAAAGTGAGTACTTTTGCCATCTCTGGTTAAATCTGTCTTTGCTCTCCTCTACTTTATCCATAAGTTCTGCAATCGCACATTTTCTCTCACTCCCAGCTTGATGGTCGGCTGCATATTTAGCCTTCCCTGGAAATGCCTTTCCAAATTTTTATTTTTATTTTTTGACAACCTCTCATTACAAAGCACAAATGCAGACAATCCTTCCGCATTGATAATGAATGCAAATTATTTTTTGTTTGACCTCCTGCACACCATATTAAAGCTAGCAAAAAAATAGAATTTTATAAATTTATGAAAAAGCTCCAGGAAGCCGCAAGGGGGACGCTAAAGAGCTGAGGGTTGCCAACCCCCGGCCTATGTTGAAATTGGTTAAAATTACATTATATTGGCGTCCATTCCCCTAGGACAATTTGTTAAAGCTCTATGCAGCAAAACGTGTCAGACCAACGGCAGCTCCTGCTGGTGAAGATAGTAGACCATAGAATTCTTATCATTTGGCCCATAAATATCATCACGATCAACGGATTGTGAAAAATCATCACTCTTTAATGACTTGAAACAGCTTTGAAAATGTTGGAAACAGCTGTGTTTGCCATTTCCATGTGTTGTGTGGTGTTGTGTTTGTTTTCTGTGCCCTATACTGCCCTCTGGAGTACAAGATTTACAAGTTCACAGCTCACGAAGCATGTTCTCACACTGTGCGACCCGACACTCTAATGCGATCTTACGACGGCCGACCAATTTTCAAACATGTTTGATTTTCTCCGACCTTACGATTCCTGATTGGGAGGTGGTCAAGAGGCTAACCCCCCCTGTATACTACACGACGCAAAATTTGCGCACGACTGGAGAATCGTCCCGAAAAGGGCAAAAAAAATCATACAGTGTATGCCTGGCTTTAAAGGTTATAGCTACAAAGTTAACTCCTCTCAGCCAGTAAGTTGTGCACTTTGTTGCCCCAATTTCATTCCAGACTGTTCAGAAGAAAAGCATAGACTTCTGTTTGCCCCCTAAGCCCCCTTTTTTTTTTTTTTTTGCAATTTAGTTTTTCTTTGCATTAACAAAAAGCATTGAGAGGGTAATTCACAAGAACTTGAGTCCGTACCCGCGTTCTTGTGAATTGAGAAACGGCCCTTGTTTCTAACTGAGGCTGTTAGCGGTTAGCATCAGGATAAAAAAAATAGGCTGTTTCTCAATTCACAAAAACGCGAGTACGGACTCGTGTCCTCGCTAAGTATGTTCTTGAAAAGAACGCAGGAAAGGACTTTTCGAGAACGGGAGCAGGCAGCATAAATCTGGGTCAATTGGAAGAGAAGTGTACTTGTGTCGTCACCACACGCTCTGCTCGTCTGGAGCTGCATTTCACCTCCTGTTGTTAATAGTCTCTAGATCAAAATAAATGCAATTTTTTCATTTATTGGGGGAATAATAATTAACACAGTCGGATAAACACAAATCAAATGAAAATTTTGCCAAATAGAATAAAAAACTTCCTATCAGAGCCAGGTCCTTCACACACGGCTATGCAGAGAGAGGGCTGCTGCTGACGGGCTAACGTTAGCCCTGGCTACGGTTAGCATCAGAGGTCCACTGGTTGGCGCGGTCCTCTTAACATCAGAACTTTTTTTAAATTACGCACTAAATCAGCAAATGGGCCATATATTGACGCCTACAACTATAATATTCTTGCCTCAAATTATCTTAAAATGTACTTTTATAGAACAATGGCAACAGAAAATAACTTTTAACTTAATACTCTGAGCTCTGTGAGTGCTAACCCGGAAGCTACTGTTGTCGCAGTGCATTGTGGGACGGCTGTCTCAAGCAAGGACAAGTCTGCTCTGATGCATGCTCATATTCTCAAATATATTAGAACTATGTGTTACAGTGACTGAAAGATACTTCACTCTCACTTTAAACCGTCATTCATCATCTTCAATTTGAATTAACATTAGCTTCTGCTAATGGTGTTAGCGCCAGCTATTCTAGTAAACAGTAGATCACAAGCAGATCTCATTTCTTTGCTTCAACAGATATCTCATGTGTAATTCGTTCATGAAAACTTTGAGGCAGTGACACAGTGTGTTTACAGCAGTCAAACACAATAAAATAAAAAAAACAACACTGCTAATGTTAGCATTCCTGTGTTTAGTCCATTCAGAACTAACTGCATCATCTACCTAGCCAACCCAGTCTCATGGGAAAATGTACCCCCACTACGTTGGTCCACACTGCAAAACGTAGTGGAGGTACATTAATGGCCATTTTTTTGTGGTACTGTTACGTTTCTTCTGCCTATACGCTTTCTATTGTTTTACGTCCTAGTCACGTGACTTTCAAGATTCCAGCTGGGAGAAGAAAAAAAATATATATATGGCTGACATTCGCTCATTTTTTTGTGGAAAGATTAATAACTTGAGTTTGTTTTTGCATTAAATTGAGTTTTGATTACATTTCTAGTGAGAAATGTATAGTTTGTTGCCAGAATATTTACTCAGGGAATGTACATATTCACTTGCTTGTTCGTTTCTTGCAAAGATTTTTCAAGATAATGTGAAACTGTAACATTTTGGTATAAACATGGCTGAGATTTCTCTAACTTTTAGTGGGAAAATCAATAAGGGGAAGGAAAATCATTTATTAAGAGGAAAGAAATTGAAAAATGGCAAAGGTGGAATGAAGATAAAAAGGAAGAAGGTTATATAAAGTACAAAAGTCAGTATTAAATAGAAATATTAATGAGAGAAACCGAAGGGAAGAAATAATAATGATCAGATTAAGAGTAGGTCATACTTATTTAAATGACAATTTATACTTAATAGGGAGGAAAAATAATGATAAATGTGAAGAATGTGGAGAGATAGAAAATGCAGATGTGTTGATGAACGGCAAAACATATGAACCTGAAAGGAAGAAATTGAAAAGAGGACAGGCCAAGAATGGAGTCTTAAAGGATTATTGGGAAATAAAGGAAATATAAAAGATATTTATAGATTAAGGAAAGCATTATTTATTTATCTTCAGAATACAAAATAAAAAAATAGAATTTAATAGATGTAAAACAATGTTGCTACACACTCATGAACAGTAGGTGGCGGTATGCCCGCCCCTTCCCTAGAGCCCGGTGGGATCGAAAACATTTTGAATGGAAATCAATGGGGAGAAATTAATAAACTTCTGGTCCCAGTCGCTCTCTGTCACTGATTCCAGATATGCTGGTTGTGTATTCAAATTGTTTTTCTTTTTTTTTTAGTTCCTCTTTGGTTAAAATCTGGTCAAAATCCATCAATGAGATCGCACCAAACAGGAAGTTAAATGCACAAAGGATCCGGTAGATTTCCAAATAAAACACATCGGATCTTAACCCATGATCCTTTTTTTTAACTAGTTTAATTAGTTTCTCCCGTATGCCACGACGTAATGCATTGATCTGAAAAACAACCTCAGACGCAACGCACGCAGTGGCGAGGGTTTGATCCGTCAGATGGAGTTAAATCACAAAGGATTCAATGTTGAATCGGGGCGGCAGCTAAATGCTAGGCGATGGGTAGCAGCCTAAACGTTGCAATTTCACATAATCCTGACGAGATCCGAAAAACGTAGCAAGCGGGTGATTATGTATGTTCACTAAGTAAATATTATGTAAATAAACCCTACACTTCTCGCTATAAATGTAATCAAAAACCCATTTAAATGCAGAAACTGATTGAAATTATTGATTTTCCCACTAAAAGTTAGAGAAATCTCAGCCATGTTTATACCAAAATGTTACAGTTTCACATTATCTTGAAAAATCTTTGCAAGAAACGAACAAGCAAGTGAATATGTACATTCCCTGAGTAAATATTCTGGCAACAAACTATACATTTCTCACTAGAAATGTAATCAAAACTCATTTTAATGCAAAAACAAACTCAAGTTATTAATCTTTCCACAAAAAAATGAGCGAATGTCGGCCATATATATATATTTTTTCTTCTCCCAGCTGGAATCTTGAAAGTCACGTGACTAGGACGTAAAACAATAGAAAGCGTAGAGGCAGAAGAAACGTAACAGTACCACAAAAAAATGGCCATTAATGTACCTCCACTACGTTTTGCAGTGTGGACCAACGTAGTGGGGGTACATTTTCCCATGAGACTGGGTTGACCTAGCATACGATGCTCAGGGGGAAAATGGCGACCCCCATGGGTGAAAAATGAGATCTTATATATAATTTTTACATATCACAAATAATTTTTCAGTTATTATGAATATAGCATATTTAGTTCAACTAGTTGTGGAGTTTAGTTCAACTAGTTGTGGAGCCTTTTAAGGATCTATTTAGTTTCTCTGCCGTTAATTTGGGTTCCAGTTACTTTTTAAAGATTTTATTAGCCTCTACAGGTTTGCTATTGTAGCTTCTGTGAGTAAAGTAAACAAAAATAGCCAGGAAGAGTTTGGGACTGTGTGTGTGGGGAGTTTTTTGTGTGGGACATGTGGCTCATGTGATTATGGTGGTGAAGATCTCATGATCTGAGTTTAAATATTGACCCATGGCTTTTGGATTTAGATAAAAGCATTCTTCATGTAGACGGACCTGCTTCCTTCTGAATCTACACACAACCACTGTCAGTTCTCATCATTTGTTCTCTCTTTTGCTCCGTTTCTATTTTCATTCTTGCAGGAATCATCTCCAGCTGCTCCCAAACAAACACTTTAGTCTTAAAACAAATCTGAACATTCTGCATGAACAGAACGCAGCTCTAGATGTGCTGAGAATTTAAGCGATCCTTTTCAGTCTTCCTGACTCCAGTGGAGGCTGGAGGCTCTGCAGCGCAGTATTACAAATGAGCATTTAATGATGTGCGGTTTTGGCAGCTATAAAATATTTGGCCCAATCGTTTTCCCAACTGGAAAGAGGGACAAATGGACAGCCGTAAAAAGAGACGGTCATTAAAAGTGTAGCAGTGACTTACTACAGAATAATAACTGTTTAAAAAGTATTCATTGCCCTGGATTGTTTTGTTTTTCTTAGTTTATGTAAAAAATAAAGCCTGAAACTTTTCACTTTTTGTAGTTTTATGTGTTAGATCAAAAGAATAGTAATAATTACTGGCAACCATAGTTATTTCACTCTATCAAAGAAGAAATACATATTTTTCTTTTTTTTATGACATTTCTTATTCAATGCATAATTTTAAATGTCATTTTTATTAAGTTATTTGATTGTGCTTTAAAAATAATATTGTAAGTGATAAAAAAAAATGTATGTTTGTATTATGAATTAGATAAATAAATAAATAAAATCTTTGTTTTTTTCTCTTTTTTTCAGACAAATATGCTATATTGTGGGTTGTTGTTGGTTTGGTTTCAAACCTTAATTTGCGTTAGTTTGAGGGTTTTAATAAGATACATTTTTTCTACTACTTTTAAAAGCAAAGAACATGTTTTAAAAGAGGAAATCTGAAGAAAATGTTTTTTTTATTCTAAAAGAAAAAAGGTATTAAAAAGAAATTTATTGTTTGCAAAATTTTTATTTTATTTTCCCTTTTTTTGTCTTTGTACCTTTAATGTTTTTTTTTTTTTTTCAACTTGTTTCGGGAGAAATGCGATTTGAAAATGGGATTTGAAAATAATCCGCAGTCCTCCAAATAAAATGTGAGAAAATTAAATGTAAAAAGTAAATGGATAAAAGAAATATATTTGAAAAAAAATGAAAATAAAAACAAATCTAATGAAATGTAAAAAGTAAATGGATAAAAGAAATATATTTGAAAAAAAATGAAAATAAAAACAAATCTAATGAAATGTAAAAAGTAAATGGATAAAAGAAATATATTTGGAAAAAAAATGAAAATAAAAACAAATCTAATGAAATGTAAAAAGTAAATGGATAAAAGAAATATATTTGAAAAAAAAATGAAAATAAAAACAAATCTAATGAAATGTAAAAAGATAAAGTTTGGAAAATAAAGTATTAAAAAAAACAGTTAAAATTTTAGTTTAAATGTGCATAGACACCATAAGTTACTCCGAAACCTTGTTTTGATTCAGAGGTTTTTTCAAATTTACTTTTTTTGGAAACTGCACTTTTAATAATATTGGATCACACTTCTCTCCATAGAAACATTTCAAATCGTAGTTTTGTTTTCTTCTGTTTCAGACAAATATGCTATCGTGGGTTGTTGTTGTTTTATAAAGAAATGCATAACACAGCACATTAGCGTGCTTCGGTAGCGCAGTGGTGGGCGCCTTACCCATGTATGAAGGTGTTAGTCCTCACATGTTCGAATCCAACCTGTGGTCCTTTGCCGCATGTCTCTACCCCTCCATCATACCCCGTTTTACTGTCAGCCTACTGTCCAAAAAATAAAATAACACTACCAATAAATCACTACCACAACGCAATGTACATAAAGATACGTAAAGTCAAGCACCCAGACTGCTTCTACATATATATCTTTTAAAAATGTTTTTCAGATTGTATTTTTATTGAAATAAGTTCATCGGTAGCTTGAGGTGGATAATTCTTCTTCCTTTTCTCTTCTTCCAGCTTGAAATTTACCTCTGCATTTAACCCATCTCCTTGGGGAGCAGTGGGCTGCCATCATGCAGCGCCCGGGGAGCAGTGTGGGGTTAGGGGTCTTGCTCAGGGTTTCAAAATTATTTTTCAATATTTCTGAAAATCTTTCTTTGACAGCATCTCTTTCCAACACAAACACTCATCTTTTGTGCAGTAAAGGGCTTCCATATGCTTAGTGTGATGCATGTATCTCTGAATGATGGTGGTTGTTTAAACGGATCCTCAATCTGCTCCTCTAACCTTAAATGGAAACCTGCATCCTGACCCACTCTTCCTCTTCATTTCATTTTTCTATCTTGCTCTTTTTTTTGTGCTTTGTTTTTCTGACCCCTTTTCCCCTGGTTTCCAGCCACAGTGGTTGGTATCACACTGACCTACTGTATGTGAGTCTGTGTGTTCAGGCTGCATTCCGATGGTAAGTTTTGCAGTCAGCATGTCTGCTTTTAGTTACAGCGTTCTGATTCGACACGCCTCTCTGGCTCACACTGTCATGTTTCTGTTTAGAGGTTATTTTGCTTTACATTTTATTCTCCACAAGCTAACCTCAACCCCCACTGCCCATTTGTAGGCTTTAACTGAATATAAAACACCTGTAACCTTAAAAATAAAAACTTCCCAAACCGGGATTTTGCTCTAATAGCCTTTTGGGTATGAGAGTGGATTTTTTCTTTTAAATCAGGGATTCTGTCTTTTTAAACTCGCCTGCATTGGCAGATAACAGGCTTCCCCAGAAGTAAATAAGAGGTTTTGCTGATAAATGCTGGTAAAGTGAGCCTTCTGTTAATAAGTTATGTGGGAAACACTTTGCTGAAACCTTCTGTCTCTTTCTGCCGCCAGCTGTCCTGCGCAGCCTCAAGCCGAGCCGGGAGCCCCCTGGTGGTTCCCGGGGACTTCAGCCAGCCGGCCAGTCCCTTCGTCTGTCTGGATAACTCTGCTGCAAAGCACAAGCTGGGCCTAAGAAACAAAGCCTGCAACAAGAGGAAACCTGCCCGAGTAAGACGTGCAGCGCCGACGATTATTTTAACACAAATGTTTAAAAAACAATTTTCTTATTAAATAAATGTATTTATTTTTTTTTAAAGACGCTTCTTTTAAAAACAAGATAACCTGCCCCTAGTGGTGGCATGCAAACCAACCCCATCCCAAAGAGGTTCACCACTTCGTCCGTTGCAATTTGCCTGTTTTCAAAACAAAAAACAAGGCTTTGTTAAGCTACTGTATAGAACCTCAAACTCAACGCTATTCCTGACATTTTGAATTGAATAAGCTTCTTGGATGGGAAGTGAAATGTATTCAATCTTGGAAACAAAGTCCAGTGGAGTGTTTTCAATTTTCTTTTTTTGGAATGCCCTATGGAGAACCAACTCTGCCTTATTTAGAAATAAATACAGAAAAAAAACCTCAATTAATAAATAAGTATACAAATAATTGCCCCCCAAAAATACAATAAACAAATAAATGTAGGTAGAAATAAATTATACAATGAGACATAAATGTATATATATCTCTTTTAATTAACTTCTTTATTTATTCGCCTTTGTGATAATTAGCTTATTTATTTATTGTCCATTATAATCTTCAGCTTTATTTAATACTTATTTTATTTATACTTATTATTTATGCTATAATATTTTTATCCATTTTATTCTTCCTTTGTATTTTTTTACTCTATTTATTTCTTCAACATTATTTATTTCTGCCTGTGGTTTTTATATTTCTGTCTGTATTTCTGCCTCATTATGCAAATGAGGAAGAGCTGTCTTAGAGGGTCATCATTTATGTCTCACTGTATAATTTATTTCTACCTACATTTGTTTATTTATTGAATTTTTGGGGGCTATTAATTGTATGCTTATTTATTTATTTAGCGTTTATGTATTTCTGTGTTTATTTTTAAATATGGCATAGTTGGTCCTCCATATTCATTCATCATTCTTTTCACCAAGTCCTCATCCCTCAGGTCTGCAGTTCTAATGCTGGCTTTAATCCTAAAGCATTTAGTTTCAGCTTTATTGTTTTCATTTCTGTCCTCCTTTAAAGCAGTTTGAGACCAATGTTTAAATTTATCTCACTGGAAAAAAGATATAGATATATTTTTGCTGCTTTATATTTTTAATGCTAACGGTTTCAGACCATGAGGAAAGGAGCCTGAAGCCCCAAACTTCCTGCTGAAGAGCTCAGCTGTTTGTTGCGCTGGTCTCTGATAGCTTGGGGACATAAAAGACAAGCAGAAGAATTTACTGACTGAATGTCTGCAAATGATGGACTTATCTCACTCTTAGTTTCTCTTTTTTTTTACTGAAAAGTTGTGTTTTGTTGTTTTTGTTTATTTTATGTGAAATGCATAAAAATGTAAGTAGACGTTGGTGATGCTAAAGCTGCTGTAACTTGTCTGTGCAGCGGCTGGAGCTGAAGGCAGAGGGTGACTCTGCAGTGGAGGAAGAATTGACTGTCTCCATGATAGAGGCTGAAGTTTTGGAGGAACAAGAACCACAAAGGGCCGAGGGTAAGAGCTGTTCATTTCTGATTCTCTAAACCAGGCATGGGGTAACCAGTTAAAAAATCAGCAGGGTCTGAATAAAGAAAATCAGTATATATATATTAATATATATATATATATATATATATATATATATATATATATATATATATATATATATATATATATATATATATATATATATATATATATATATATATATATATATATACAGGTGCTGGTCATAAAATTAGAATATCATGAAAAAGTAGATTGATTTCAGTAATTCCATTTAAAAAGTGAAACTTGTATATTATATTCATACATTACATACAAACTCATATATTTCAGATGTTTATTTTGTTTAATTTTGATGATTACAAATGACAACAAATGAAAATCTCAAATTCATCATATCAGAAAATTAGAATATTGTGAAAAGGTTCAAAATTGATGGCCCCTGGTGCCACACTCTAATCAGCTAATTAACTCAAACCACCTGCAAAAGCCTTTAAATGGTCTTTCAGTCTAGTTCTATAGGCTACACAATCATGGGGAAGACTGCTGACTTGACAGTTGTCCAAAAGACGACCATCGACACCTTGCACAAGGAGGGCAAGACACAAAAGGTCATCGCTAAAGAGGCTGGCTGTTCACAGAGCTCAGTGTCCAAGCACATTAATAGAGAGGCGAAGGGAAGGAAAAGATGTGGTCGAAAAAAGTGTACAAGCAAGAGAGATAACCGCACCCTGGAGAGGATTGTGAAACAAAACCCCTTCAAAAATGTGGGGGAGATTCACAAAGAGTGGACTGCAGCTGGAGTGAGTGCTTCAAGAACCACCACACACAGACGTATGAAAGACATGGGTTTCTGCTGTCGCATTCCTTGTGTCAAGCCACTCTTGAACCACAGACAGCGTCAGAAGCGTCTTGCCTGGGCTAAAGAGAAACAGGACTGGACTGCTGGTGAGTGGTCCAAAGTCATGTTCTCTGATGAAAGTAAATTTTGCATTTCCTTTGGAAATCAAGGTCCCAGAGTCTGGAGGAAAAGAAGAGAGGCACTTCATCCACGTTGCCAGAAGTCCAGTGTAAAGTTTCCACAGTCAGTGATGGTTTGGGGTGCCATGTCATCTGCTGGTGTTGGTCCATTGTGTTTTCTGAGGTCCAGGGTCAACGCAGCCACATACCAGGAAGTTTTAGAGCACTTCATGCTTCCTGCAGCTGACCAACTTTTTGGAGATGCAGATTTCATTTTCCAACAGGACTTGGCACCTGCACACAGTGCCAAAGCTACCAGTACCTGGTTGAAGGACCATGGTATCCCTGTTCTTAATTGGCCAGCAAACTCTCCTGACCTTAACCCCATAGAAAATCTATGGGGTATTGTGAAGAAGAAGATGCAATACACCAGACCCAACAATTCAGAAGAGCTAAAAGCCACTATTAGAGCAACCTGGGCTATCATAACACCTGAGCAGTGCCACAGACTGATCGACTCCATGCCACGCCGCATTGCTGCAGTAATACAGGCCAAAGGAGGCCCAACTAAATACTGAGTGCTGTACATGCTCATACTTTTCATGTTCATACTTTTCAGTTGGCCAACATTTCTATAAATCCTTTGTTTTTATTGGTCTTCAGTAATATTCTAATTTTCTGATATGATGAATTTGAGATTTTCATTTGTTGTCATTTGTAATCATCAAAATTAAACAAAATAAACATCTGAAATATATGAGTTTGTATGTAATGTATGAATATAATATACAAGTTTCACTTTTTAAATGGAATTACTGAAATCAATCTATTTTTTCATGATATTCTAATTTTATGACCAGCACCTGTATATACAGTATACAGCTAACTCTGTTTCTATCTGGGCCCCAGATGAGAGCGGCGATCAGCTGAAGCCTACAGTAGAAAGTGAAGAAGAAGAGGACGACGAAGACAGCGAAGCCAAGAAGGATTCCTCAGAATTCCCTCGGGTGGATAAAGAGGGAGAAGATGAGCCGGAAGCAGAGCAGGATGTTTCCCACGCCCCAGACGCTTCCTGTCCTCCAGAATCTCCCGTCTCCAGCCTCTCTGAGGAGGAAGCCTCTGATGATCAGCATGTTCACTCCTCCAGCTCCTCCTCATCCTCTCTGGACAGTCTCAGGTGCTTAGACATCACTTCCTGCTCTTGTTTCTCTGACTTGCAATGTTTTTTTATTGTTTTTTTAACCTCCCCTTAAATTGAACTTGTTTATTTTCCCTCTAGTGTCACACCAGAGCCCCCTGCTGGTCCGAGGGAGCATCTGACAGATCCTCCAGGCTTTTCAGATTCAGCTGATAACCAATATGAAAGTGACTCCTCTTCAGGAGAAGACATGGTGCAGGAAAGCAGAGAGGAGGACGGATCCTTCTTAGAGGAGGTGCTGAGCTCCTTGAAGGCCTCTCACTCCCCCGACGTGGAGATTAGAGGCTTTGATCTGGAGGTTGAGAAGACAGAGGAGAAACAGGTTGAAACTGATGAAAGAGTGGAGATAAAGGGAGAGGAAGCAGAAGTGGAGGATTTTGCTGGTTGTGAGGCTGCAGCCTGGTGTCCTGCCACGTCTGATCAGACCGCCGAGGAGAACGAGCAGCAGCAGCAGGAGGAGGAGGAGAGCGAAGAGGAGGAGGAGGTTCCTCTTAGTTCTCAGCAAGAGGAAGAGGTTGTGGTTGAAGAGGAGGTGAAAAGCACAGAGGAAGAAACTGAGGAGGAGGAGGAGATTATTGTGGAGCGATTCCTTCAACATAGCGTATGTATTTTTAGATATCGACCATAATGATTTAACTCCATTTAACCTATAAGCTCTTCAAATTTTTGTTTTAAAAAAATTTTGGCAGATTTTTACAGATTTATATTTCTTTTTGTTCTATTTTTTTTTAACTAAAATGTATTTTTCAGACTTTGCTTTCAACTTAAATTCTTTTCAGATTTTAAAATGAGATCTGGAAAACACATTAACACAATTCAAACACCTAATCTAAGAAAGATATTTAAGAAAATACAATTTATTAAATAAGTCATAGAATTAATAATAAAATCTGTTTAAAAAAAACATAAAAATACTTTATGAAAAAATTAAAAGCAATACATTTTATTTTACTTTTATTTTACTTATAAAATAAGTTAGAAAAATTAATTACAAAATCTATAGAACGTTTTTTTTTTTTTAAAGTAAAAACAATAATTTGAAAAAAATAATTTCAGAAAACAGATCTCTCAGACCTTTCAATAATCAAATAAACTGTTTAAAAACTGTAAAAAATTAAAATTTTAGAATATAAAATCAGTTAAAAGCAATTATAATTTCAGGTAAAAACTTAAATTTTTAAAATAAGAAAAATAAGTTCCTAAAATCTTTTATTTTACCAAAAGATTTTTCAAGGTTTTACATCTGTATTAGATTTTTTTTTTTATTTTTTTTTACTGAACGTGTTCTTTGATTGTAACAATAATGGAACAAATTTTACTCCATAGATTGGAGTTGATCTGAAATAGGATTGGTTCACCTGTTTGTTTGGCAAATAAAAACAAGTCATTGTTTTTATCACCTGCTAGAGACAGGAAACGATGATCTATACCTGAGGCTGCAGCCTGATGGTCGAATAAAAAGCTCCGCTTTACTCTCATGTCTTCCAGGACGAGGAGGAGGCAGAGGGAGGGGAATCGGAGGAAGAGAACAACGTGGTTTTATCTGAAACTGTAAGCCAGGAGGAGATGGAGGAGGGGCAGGAGAACCCGGAGGAGGAGAAGACAGAAACTGTTGAGGAAAGGTGGGAGGACAGGGAGGAAGAAGAAGGCGGTGCTAAAGTGGATGTGGTAGAAGAGGGAGAGGATGAAGAGGAACTGAGGGAGGTAGTCCATGAGTCGGAGGATGAGGAGGCTCAGAGGGGCTCGCCTCTTCAGGGAGCAGCTGAAGAAGATGACGCTGCCACAAATACAGACGATGGAGTACCTGCCAGGAGGGATGAGGAGGAAGAAATGTTGAAGGAGGACTCTGGACCTGAGGAGGAGGAGGAGGAGGTGATGCTCAGGGATCAGGAATCAGAAGATGAAGAAGAGCAAGAGGTGGAAGGAGGTGCTTTAGATGTAAATCAGGAGGAGCTGGAGCAGGAGAGGGAGGAAACCAGCCCCCTCATCTATGTGGATCCAGTAGAAGCTTCCTCCAAACCTCCTCCTTTACCTCTTTCAGAGTCACGCTCCTCCTCCCAGTCTGATGAAGCTCCCATCAGCTCCCCCAGTAAGACCAGCAGCTTAAACATCAACCTCGTCTCCCCCACCGCAGAGAAAACCGCCTCTCCACTGGAGCTCCGTCCGCCTGTCGCTGACCCAGCAGAGTCGGCTGAAACCGAGGAGCAACAAGAGGCTGAGAAAGACGAAGAAGAGCAGCGTTCAGAGCAGGAGGCCAGCCGTCCACCTCCTGCCGCCGTGCAGGAGGTACGATCAGAGAAGCCCACAGATCAGAGTAAAGCCCGCTTCACCGTCGCCCCCGCCTGGCAGAGGTTACAGAATGCCCCCTCTTCCCCGTCTGCTGGACCAGCCCCCCAGGACGGCGAGCTGGAGGCTGAGGGTTCGAAGCATCCGGAGCTGAAGGCAGAGCCCAGCAGCCCGGTGAAGGCTGAGCCGCTGCAGAGTCCAGGCAGGGGGAGGAGCTCAGGAAGCTTTACTTCCAAACTGCAAAGCTCCACACCGACTGAACCCCTGACTGCAGCAAGAACAGCAGGTGAGGGTCAGAACTCTGCTCAGAGAAGAACTCAGACAAGTCGTTTGATTAACACACACATTTTGAATGTTACATGTAGATTCTACACCGCAAGGGACTCATTTCAATAATATTGATATTTATGCTACGTTCAGACCGCCATGATAGAAGCAACAAAAGCAGCTGGTTTACATGCAAAGTCAATGGTTGACGCGCATCGAAAGGCCTGCAGCTGGAGCAGCGCATCAATGCATCTTCAAGCATCGGAGCATCTGAGGCGCATGACACGCCTCACAAGCAGCAGCTGCTGCAGTTATAAAAATGTAACGACGAGCTGCTCGACGCGCCGCATCAACCAATCAGAGAAGCTGATCTGGGAGCTGACAGCGAGACAGACACAGCACCACTCATCCAGATCGCTATGATCACTTCTATGAAACAGTTTATTAACGCCTAAATTAAATTTAAAGAAAACCTGTCGGTAAAATATGTTTGATTTTATTATCCTGGTGCCTGCTGTTTGGATTACGTTCATGAAAAACGCCTTTAGGCCGCTGCAAACATTAGCGGAGAAACCCCAAAGAAGCGATTGGGCCAGAGGCTGCTGTTAAAGTGGAATTACAGTGACAGCGCACGGCTCCGACAGAGAAATAATACTTGAAGGCAGGATCATAATCTTGATAAACTGACTACACAGACAATGTTTTCAGGTGGACTTTCTCACTTTAAAACATATTAGAAATACTTGTTACCCACTGATCACAGGAAATATAGCAAAGCCGCTCTCTGCCATTAAACACAGGAGCTGCAGAAGCATCAGACGCATCAGGACACTCTTTACTGGACGTGCTTCAGGAGCATCAAAGATGCTCTTAATGTGCATCTGAGCTTAATGTGCACAAGTATGAAGCATGCTGCTTCCAGTGCTTCTGAACGTAGCATTAGAAAAACACTTGAGACATTCTATGACTGTATTCTATGTATTGTTTCTGAAAAAGTTTTGATGAAAAATGTAGTTATGACCTATGATTTTATGTGAGAATCAGGGTAGATGTCACACCATGTGTGTTAGACAGGATGTTTCTCTATATGTGTACTTGTGCGTACTCATGTCCTCATGTGCTCGTGAAACGTCTTCAGCCGCAGCACTAGTACTGTTCCATTTCACAAGAACAGAAGACTTAGAACAAAGTCTCCGGATGTTGTTCTCACCCCTCCCTCTTTACCCAGCATGCATCATAACAGACTTGTCCGTTCTTGAGATTGACAGCTGTCCCAGCATGCACTGCAGCAGCAGCTTCCAGGGGTTAAAAGTTCTCTTTTCTGTTGCTGTCGTTCTATAAAACTACATTTTTAAATTATTTGAGGCGAGAACATTGAGCTTCACTATATGGCACATTTACTGATATAGTGTGTAATTTTAAATAAAGGGTCAGATCAGACTCGGACTGGGAATGGTTTTCGGCCCTGGCGTTTTTCCATCTACACCCCCCACCAAGACTTCTATAATGCGGTTTTACTGGCTTTGGTTAATAACACGGATGCAACATTTTTTACCTAAAGACAGCCATCCTAAAATGTGTAGATAAAACAATGCAATACAATAAACTATGCACGTAAGACGGGAAACATTAGACTTTAGATGCAAAACCCCATCATACACCGCAACATATTTTTGCAAAATATTTGAACATAAATTTGCCAAATATAAGAGGAACATTGTAGTTTGGACCCTACTGAAACTTCCTCTGTCAAAGACGATGTCCACATCAAATTGTTGTTGCCATGGTGACCTGCAGGACGATGTAAAGACTGGATGGGTTCTTACTGATTATTAATTCTAGTCTGTCTGCTAACTCCAGTTTGTTTTCTTTACCGCCTGCAGAGGGCGCTGCAGTGGCGGAGGCCAACCCCAACAGTCCTTTTGGAGTTCGGCTGAGGAAGACGACGGCTCTGCTGCGGCTCGGCTCAGAAGAGGCCAATTCAGAGGTGATGACGAAGCACAGGAATTAGAAAAATAATTATGCTAACTTTCCACTTCAACACATGATCATCGTCCTTTCTCCTGATTTTTTTCATTCAGCCTCAAGTTGAGTCGCCAACCCATATGCCCTCCTTTAAAAATGAGTCACCACAACCAATCAACAGAAAGCCCGCTCTCAGCCAACCAATCAGCAACAAGCCCGCCCTCAGCCAACAAATCAGCAACAAGCCCGCTCTCAGCCAACCAATCAGCAACAAGCCCGCTCTCAGCCAACCAATCAGCAACAAGCCCGCTCTCAGCCAACCAATCAGCAACAAGCCTGCCCTTCCTAAAAAACCAGAGGTCCCTGGAGACGCTGGAGTCAAACTGAGACGCATCTCAGGTCTGTGTCGCTGTCAGCGCTGCACGCTGCGCAGGTCGTAGCGCAGCTGCTTCCTCTGACCCGTCTTATCTCCACACAGAACCGGCTCCACCCCAAGGTGCTTCAGGTGGATCCGACCCTCCCAGCTGGATCTCTGTGGCCAAACAGAAACAGAAGGTCTATAAAGAAACCCCACTGAATGAGATCACAGTCAAGAAGGTAAATCGTAGTACTTGAATATGCTAAGAGTTAAGATAAGCTGCTGTTTTGGGTGTTTTCTGTGATGGATCAACATTAAAGGTACAGTGGAGGATGTTCTTTTTCCAGGTGGATCATCTAGCCTACGGAAACCGCAGCAGACCAAACCAGACGAAAGTGCGCATACAGCTCGGCAAAGAACTCATGCTCTTCCTCAACACTGAAGTCCTCAGACATTTTTCTTTCGTTGTTTCTTTCTTTGCACAGGTAAACAGCACATTTCTTCTTCTACGCTTGCATTATCGGCAGAGCAGACGCTGAATGCGCACTTTCATCTGGTTTGGTCTGCCGCAGTTTCCGTAGGCTCGTGAACTCGCAGGCGCGCGCTTTCAGGAAATCATATACACTACTGTTTATGCTCTAAAAACATTCTTAATGACTTCGTTTCGAGTAAATTCTGGACGCTACCCACTCAGGACACTTGGAATACATTGGACGAGCAGTATGGAGGAATATTGACACGTTTTTTGTGGACTTTTATGGACCTTTCTGTCTCGGGCACCATAGACCTCCATTATTTTAATGTCAGCAGACAGCAAGAAGCTTCCCAGATCTCCAGATGCATTTGAGATATCAAAAAAGTACTCCAGAGTGTTGTTCAGCATGGGGGTGAGTAGAAAATGAAGGCTAATCATGTTTTGGGTGTACTATTCCTTTAAGGCCGTCCTACGTCCTCGTCCCCATTTTCACTTACCAGTGGCGAGTCTGACATAGTGGTAACATTGAAAATCTTCTTTTGGAAAGTAAGTTGTATGAGCGATGCAAACAGTAATTTTTAAACAGAGCGTGCAGAGGAGAGATGGACTCGTGTATGCTCTCGCAAGCGTTTAATAGGCGTTCCCTCTCAGGAGTGGGTACACGGTTGTGCTTGTGCATTTTGTTTTAAGTGGAGAGGGCGGGTCTTTTAAAAAATTTGCGAAAATCCTCCATTATACCTTTAATGTTGCATGAATGTGATTTTTTTTAAATATTATTTCATAACCATTTGAAATCCACATATCCTTTATCCTATAATCCAATGATTAATAAAATATTCTAATTGAGCTCTTTTTGTCATCAGGAGGAACAGGAGAAAAAGCCGACGAGTCTGAGTAACATCAAATCGGTTGGAGCCTCCAGCAAAGGTTAGCGCCTGCAAACACAGCCTCTGCTGCACACATCCTAACTACAGCTGAAATGGACTGAAATCTTTGCACTTCCTGTTTGTGCAGCTTTGTTGTCTAGAGCAGGCGTTACCAAAGTTACAATAGCATCCATCAGTTATATGGAGGTTCAAAATAAATTATTGCATATATGAATATTATAAAACAAATGAATGTAACCTTTATTTATTTAATGTATTGTTCAAATATTAAATATGCAATTAATTTATAGAAAACCAAATTAAATAATGAATTGATCAACTAAAGTATCTAAATTACACTTTTAGATCCATGCAGAAAAGACAAAATGTAATTAAAAATGTTTTATTTATTTTTTAGTTTTTACGGCACTAGTGGCTCATATTTCTGACCGTAAGCTGACAGGAAAGGGGGATGAGAGAGGGGGAGAGACATGCAACAAACGACTACAGGTCGGATTCGAACCCAGGTCGGCCAAGTCGAGGATTAAGGCATGGGTCGTGCGCACTAACCACTACCCCACCTGTACGCCTATCATTAAAAATATTTATGAGAAATGTATAATTATTTCACTCTATATTTGCAAATAGTTTAAAGGAGGTCATTTGTCTTTACTAATGTTATTTTTGGGGTCAGCCAGAAATCTTTGGGAACCCCTGGTTAAGAAGACTTCTCACTGAAGCAATGCTGCCCTCGTGTGGCCAAAGCCAGCTAATGAATCTGAATGTTTTTGTGGAATAGAATAGAATAGACATTCCCTTTATTTTCACACAATGAGGAAATTCTGGTGTTTACAGCAACAAAAAGATTATTAAAAAATTTGGTCACACGCATGCGGACATTAGAAAAACGTATAAAAATAACATAATAGTGAAGATTAAAAAAATAAACAATAAAATACTGTACTGTGAAGTGTTCTAACATTATATAACTGTGCACCCGGAGAATAAATAACCATTATACAGCTATGAACATTTTTACAGTAATGGATATTTAAAAATAGCAGCAACATTAAAGATGTGCAAAATGACAGCAGCATGTTATTTAACTAAGATAGAAACTGTGCAAAATCAGCCTGAATGCAGCAACTTATTGAGGTTGTTGGGAACAGTGGTGGATATAAAGTCTTCCAGCTGCTGGGAGGAAGGATCTGTGATAACGCTCCCTGGTGCATTTAGGGTGCAGCAGTCTGTCACTGAAGGAGCTCTGCAGTTCTGCAGCAGCTTCATGCATGGGGTGGGAGACTTTATCCAACAGAGATGTTATTTCAGTTAGTGCAGGAGGTGGGAAACTAAATGATCCTGAGTCCAGAGGGCATCCAGTCACAGAGCTGGCCTTCCTGATCAGCTTATCCAGCTACAGATAAGCCACTGCTCCAACAGGCAGCTCCATAAAAGACGGCTGATGCTACAGCAGAGTCATAGAAGGTCTTCAGGAGCGCCCCCTGCTCTCCAAAAGACCACAGCCTCCTCAGCAGGAAGAGTCTGCTCTGACCTTTCTTATACAGAGCCTCAGTCCAGTTTGTTATCCAGATGAACATCAAGGTACTTATTAGAGTCCACTATCTCAATGTCCGTTCCCTGGATGTTCACCGGTGTCAGTGGGGTGGATCTGCTTCTTTTATTTGCTTATCTATCTGCTTATTTTTATATATGCAATACAAAGAGATTAAACATCACTACTATCAATGCAAAGATATGAAAAATATGCTAAATATATGTGCTAATGAAGATTCTCAGTCATCCAGGTCAGAGTTATACTGTAAATGTTTAAAAAACAATCCCCTGGACTTGCTTTCCAAGGTTTCGAGACATTTGAATTGAGAAAGCTTCCTGGAGGGGAAACGAAACGTCTTGAAACCTTGGAAACCAAGTCCAGTGGATTGTATTTTAAACTTTTACGGAATGCGAAATATATGGGATGTACGATGTGAGCATGTGGGCCTCAGTGTAAATTGCAGTAAATGTTTATTGTCCATCAGTGGTTAGAATATTACTGGTTACTGTCTGCACTGTTCTTAGTCTGTTGGTTGTTGTTCTAATGTTGCTGTAGCGCCCCCCTGAGGGTGAAAGGTCAAACTGTCCAGAGCCAGGGTGGGACCAGTCTCTGGTGATCTCCTTGGCTCTGCTGTGGCAGCGGGAGGTGTTGCTGTTGCCTCACCATTATTAATAATCATCATTTAGTCTAAATCTTTATTTTTTTCTTTCAGTTGCCGTAGAAAAGGAGAACAGAAGGACCCTCTCTGTTGCGACCCCAGTACCACCTCAGACACCCAAACCCCAGGCTCCCCCCACCCCAGCGAAGCCCACACCCCACACAGAATCGCCCCGGATGCCCCCCTCCTCTCCCGCTCCAGCATCCATACCCTTGAAGTCTCCAGCTTCCACGACGCCGTCTGTTCCCTCCAAACCCCGCTCACTCACCTCCCCGCCCTTTTCACCATCGGCCGTCCCAGAAAAGCCCGCCTCTAGACCCTCGGCGCTCTCCCGGCAGGGGGGCTCGCCTTCCACTACTCTGCCGCAGGACGAGCCACCCTGGATGGCGCTCGCCAAGAAGAAGGCCAAAGCCTGGAGCGAGATGCCGCAGATTGTTCAGTGACGGGTCGATGCTGTAGGCTCTGGTAGATGACGCTGCGTTTGGCTTCAGGCTTTCTGATTGGACCTGCAGCCTCTGATTAACCTCTTGCTTCGCCACCGCCATGCTGTCCGGATGCTGTATCCAGATTACTTTTAGCCCTATTGCTGTCAAATACGGTGCCTAAAATGAGATGAATAACAGGAAACCACTCAGCTGTAAATGTTAACTTTATCTAAATCAATAGACCAGACCAGGTCTGCTAAGGACGCATGAGAGGAAAACATCTTGGCGGCAGCAGAAAGACGAAGGGGAAAGGTCAGGTTCATCCTGGAAGGAGCGGACATATTACAGAAAGTCTTCCAGGATCACTAGTTGCTCCCTAACATTATTTACAGAAGCTAAACTAATGATTGCTGCATCAGCAGGTGCAGGTTATTCATTCTGATGTCAGTAGATTCTATTTTTACTGTATTTTCATTTTTTTTTTCTAGGAGTTTCTGTTGTTTTCAGTTCTTAAACCACAGGATACATGCTAACATCCCACAGACGTGATCTCTCCTGTCCAGTAGTGAAAGGGAGCGGCTTTGCACCACCACTCAGTTTCAGTGATTAGGGTGATGGTCAGGAGGAGAGCAAGAGACTTTATGTCAAACCGTAACTATAAATGTGTTCCATTTTTTTATTTTGTATCGCCTTTGGAGAAATTGTCTTGTACATAAAATGTACAGTTAAAAAAAAAAACGATAAAAACAAATGAGTGTGTGTGCGTCTTCCTTTTAGATCTGTTTTGAAGGAAAATAAAACGTGCATTACAAATGTTTCCCACAAGAGGGGGGACTGAGTCTTTGTTCAGCAAATCTTGAGTTTATAAGTCCAAAGTCTGAAAATTAAAATTTTCAAGTCCTTTGGAGTCTTTTTAACAACTTTGAAATTAAATTTTAAATGTAAATAATTGACTGTGTGCTTTTTAGAGTACTTATTAATATTCACAGATGATAAAAACCAGTGCGACATTTGCAAATAAGGTTAGCTAGACTCAAAAAATAAAAACTAAACAACGATCTGTTGTTCTTTGGTCAAAATTATCAAAATATCCATATTTTTTTAATAAGTTAGATAAATTATTTCAATAATTTCTGATTCAAATAATTTCTTTGCAATTTATTATAAATTGTTTCGCGGTTCCCAAAGTAGGGGTTTGGGGGCCCCCCTAGGGCATTCATGAGACATCTCTATATCAGTAGCTGTATTTCCATTCAACTGAAATCTAAATTTTAAGCAAACTTTTAAAGGGTTGAAGAAAAATCAAATTGGAGGCGTTTCCTTTTTGTTAGAACCGAATTACCAAGCACAGCAAAGCGTAATCATATGTCGCCACGCTTGGCTTCAGTAAACAGGAAGTAAAGGCTGCAATCCACTGATCTCCATTGATTCACTGAATTGCTGATAGGCTGAAATAAAATGAAGTCACCTTGGTATTATTTGCAATACTAGGCATTTAATTGGCACAGGTTGTGCTCTTTATATAGACTGTAGGCCCCCACAGAGAAATGATACTTCCAGATACAAACTCTTAAAAATTTCAGAAAGGTTTAGTTTCTTTTACTTTTTCAAAAACAACCGACTGTGTGCCTCGTTTGCCTTTTTTAGTTGTACTACATACTCCCTGCTTCACGTGGCTGTGACCAACACCAGGGGTGTATTTAGGAAATTTGGGTCCCTAGGCAAAGACATGCAGGGGGCTCTTTGAATTGAAAAGACAGACCCATTATACAGATAGAGAAATTTTAATAGAATAGACATACATTATTTGTTCTAGGTTTGGTCCCTCTCTTCTTGTCCCTTTTCTTGTTGTTTTCCTCGCTATATTTTGTACTCAGCTGACTTTTCATGCTGTCTCAAAAGGAATGAAAGATCTTGTCCAATCACTAAGCTCACTTAGCTGATTGCTCCTTCCTGTGTTTCCAAAAAGGCGACGGCAAAAGTAAATAACCCAGTCCTTCTTTTCACTGTAGACAAGCCATGATCTGCTTCTCTGTTCTCCATTTTTCATTTGGATGAAATAATAGCTGCATGAATCATGACAGCAGACAAGATAGAGGAGAGCAGGAGGCGGGGTTACCAATCTACTGGCTCTGGAGAGCAGAGTTTGCTGCTTTTAGATGTTGTCTCCAAAGTCTCCAGTAGCAGAAAAAAGACACTAGATTTGGCACTAGGTGCTTTTTTGAACCAAAATTACTAGAGGCGTCTGAAAAGTCACTAAATATAGTGATAAAAGTGCTAAGTTAGCAACACTGCTCTTCGCACCATTTGTTTTCAAATGGTTTGCTGCTGTCTGTTTGGACCTTTCTGAACATGTGAAGCAAATGGACTGATCCAATATGGTGGACACTGAAGGCGGGGGCTGAGACACACTTAATATCATAAGTGTTCTGATGGCATTTTAGAGAAATTATTTTGATAAAAAAATAAAATAAAAAAAAACAATGTGCACAAATGAGGAATAGTTGTATTAACCATACATGTAAACAGAGTTGTATGGGGCCCCCAGGAACTTGGGGCCCTGGGCAACTGCCTAGTATTGTCTAATGGTAGATACGCACCTGACCAAGACACCTAGCTGAAGAATTTTCAGCTCAGAAAAGTTTTGGTAGAAGATTGAACGTGATGTCAATTAAACTTTATTCTCTTAATACCCCTGAAGCTCTGGCTTTTCCGAACAAATTGTTCTCACTCACTCATTTTTCACTCAGTTGAAATAAATTATACATCAAAACGTAGGGATTTTTGTCAGGATTCAGGAAATATAACCCTCATTTGTATGGTAGTTTTTAGTAGTTTTACTACACTGTCTTGCTTGTATTAAATAAATCTTATAAAGTCTTTGCATTTGATTTTCATACCCTGCATGTTTAGAAAACAGAACAGGAAGCTGCAACAACTGAGCCGTCTACTTGCATTCTCCAGATGTCTTTTCTGGGTGAGTTAGGTAACGCTGCTACTGGCTGGCCTACTTCTGGCACCTGCACGGTCCCATTCACATGGAGGCTTCAGCCAAGATTTAGGATGCGCGTGTGCCTGTGCCAAGTATCCATGGTGATGACTAGTAGTAGTTGACCTTCTCATGTTTCAGGTTGTATAACCATAACCGCCATTTGGCAAGAATCAGACAAGTGATGGGGTGAAATCCGAATCCCCTAAAGGCACTGACGTCTAAGGGGATTGTTTAAAGGTTTGGAAAAACAGAAAATTAACACTTGTGCTCTGAAAAACTGGAGGTTAAAAGTTAAAATGAACGATGGATTAACTGGCAACAGTCAGCTGCAGCTACAATGCAGTTACAAACCATAACCTGACAACTGAATCCAAATGGACCAAATCAAACAGGTAAATGCTGATTAGTGGGAAGCAGCGTTAATGTTGACATGATGCAGCATATTGACAAAAACAGTGTTTCACTCCTCAGGTGGTTGGATTGCTGAATGTATTACTCTCAGGATCTCGGTGGATTCAAACAGTGCTGAAATGTTTAGCCACAACATTAACTCAGACCTCCAAACTTCATGAAGCAGCTTATCTAAGCCTTACCTAACGAGGAGGAAAGTAAAAGCAGTAGTGGCATTAAGTAGGCCACTGGATTCATGGGTAAGTCCCCACTGGGTGGCAGCGGCTCCAGATTTGGCTCATGCAGAGGGAACTCTAAACGCTGCAGCATAACAAGCAGAGGTGTCAAGTAACAAAGAACAAATACTTTGTTACTGTACTTAAGTACACTTTTTAGGTATCTATACTTTACTCCATTACTTATTTTTCTTCCTAATTCTGACTTCTACTCATTACATTTTCACACAAGTATCTGTACTTTCTATTCCTTACATTTTTTAAACAAACATTACTCGTTACATTTGGCTTCGGTTTAATGTTTATAAATATTTATTTCACGTCATGTGCTCCATCCAAAGCAGATCATTGGCTCCATCCACATCCAGTGAAAACTAGTGTAATTGGATGAGTCATAGAATGCAAACACTCATTGGTTAGCTAAAGGAAATCATCAGAAGCAAGCAGGTGTTCTTAAACTGCAATCGTGAATTATCTATGCCATGCTACGATGTAGGATTCAGAAAAAGATGCTGAAATGTCTGAAAGGTCGGACACAGGCGAGAGCGTATCGGGAGATGGAGACCAACAAGACCTCCCTCATCCTTGGCCCTATCTCTAAGAATTTTTCTAAATAGTCCAAACATTGAGTTTTCTGTTCATATAGTGGCATCTGGCTGTTTTTTAAAGGTTACTTTATACTTTTAGTTTTTGGAGCTCATACTTTTTCACTTTTACTTGAGTAAAGAGGTCAAGTTGATACTTCAACTTTTACCAGAGTGTTTTTAAATTGCAGTATCTATACTTCTACTTAAGTATCAAATGCGTGTACTTTTGACACCACTGATAACAAGACATTATCATTTTATGCTCCCAACCTTGTAGGAACAGTTTGGAGGTGGTCCCCTCCTCGCAAAAACAAAGGTCCATAGGACATTGATGAGTAATTTGCTGTAGTGGAACGCAACAATCTTGTAAAAGACATAAAGACACGTTCAGAGTAGCATTCAGCAAACCCAACAACTTAATGTAATGGTGGGACAATAGTTTTACTGGCATCTTCTCCAAAACCAGAGTTTTTTTCACACTCAGGGCACAACATCTTTATGTTTCAGCAGTTTTTTCCTGGTTCAACACACTGGATTTGATTGGTTGTTGGGTCAGAGGCGCCGTATGGAGGGGAAAAGTTAGGAAGATTCTAAGGGCCCTTGACTGAGTGGGCCCTAAAAGAAGAAGATAAGATTTTTCCCGCTATATTTTTCAAATATAAAAAAAATCCATCAGTGAAATAAATTATCTTTGTGTTCTCCCTAATTTTTCAGCAGTAAACAACGAAACAAAGTATGAATATATTGAATATATACTATTTTTTTACCGTTGAAATATTATACTATTAAAAAATATCTATAAATTTCGATCATTCTCATGAGCAGCCTGAAGCAGCCACACCTAAACTACATGTATTGTCAATGTCATTACACGTAGGCTATACATGGATGAAAAAAAGGCTCTCAGGGGCAGCATAAAAATAATGTGTCCTTTAATAAAGTTATAGTGAAACCTAATAGAAATATATTTTCACAATCCAAAACCTATTTTATATTCATGTGTACATAGACACAGCTGTGCTTTTTGTTTTAAATTAGCTGTTTTAATAGAATGTAAATATAAAGTTTAAAGTTTTTTCACATAATGATAATTTTCCTTTGTGGAAATTTTACAATAGTACCCTGAGGTTGACCGTGATGCTTGTTGTGGAGACAGGCATTGTGTGCGTCAGGTCATAAAATCTCCTGTTGTGGAAACTTGATAATCTCAAGATGAACTCTGCTGCAGTTCTTTAAAGTTTTAGCCTTTATAATTTCCTTTGACTTTCTATCCTTTTAACTAAACATGATGAAACAAATGAGTATCTAGCAGTTATTTATTAGCTGCTTAGGCATATGCAACAACTATTGGCACTGTGTGTTCCCTAGATCCTTCAATTTGATTAATAAAACCTCAAATTGACTAACCTGACTAATGGAAACCTTCCGTTGAAGTAATTTTGGGAAGGGGCGAAAATACTGGTTAGCTGATTGGCCTATGTTGGTGATAGACGGGCCAAATAAACCAATCAGATCAACGAAGCATATGACGTACTAACAGAGCGATGACGAAGAGGAGCCAATTGATAGATCAAACTCTTGCCGAAACCACTCGGGAGAAGAGCAAAAACATCTTTTCCTCTGAGAAAAGCATCTAGTGCAGTGTTTTGCTCTTCTTTCATGGAACAAATACTCTGTAATTCCGATAAAACTTGCTCGATAGCCACACTAACGCTAGTTTCCTCGGCTGAAGCCGCCATGTTCTTTAGACTGAACTGTCGCGCTTCTCGTTGCGTCACATCTCAACCCGCCTCAAAGCCAACGCTGATTGGACGTTCGTTTGGTGAGCGGCTCCAAATTTTCTTCAACGGAGAGTCTCCAGACTGATTAGCGAGTGAAATCTTGAAAGCTCGGGAGATCAGGATGGTCTCACGAGGCTACAAATTGACAGCAGCCTATTATATATCTCATAATAGGATGTGTGAACCATAGTTCTGTCACTTGTGAGATCCTACTTAAAGAGCCATCAATTTTTCTTGGATGTATTTTGGCCTGTCACAAAATTCGAAGAAAGCTTTGCTTAATGAGATATAGGTCATAGTACCTTTTAGTTTTGTTATTTTATTAGGATATTCTTTTTTTGGACTCTTAAAATCAGATGTACTTTAATCTTAAGCAGGGAAAGTTTCCGATTTTCATTTTGCGGGGTGCTTAGCATCAGTGGTGGGCTTTGGACACATTTTGATCAAAACTAGTGCATTTTAATATGTATGCACTTGTCTAAACCATCGCAATACAATGTTGTCAATATAATGCATTGATGCTCCTTCACCTTCTCAGTATCTTTCTTCTACAAGGAAATTCCCTTTAACATCCAATTGAAACCATAGCTAGTCTGATAGGCAACAGAGGCCTCTTCTCTATTAGCTCTGCTGATAGAGAAGACCTTTTACCGTAGGTATTGCATTAACAGTAAATTCAATAAAAAAAATTAATTAAAATTTTATGAAATGTACACTGTAGTCCCGGAGGTCAGAGGACAGGCAGGAGATCAGAACCGAGCAGACGAAAGAAGGCAGGAAAATCCAGAGGACCGAAGAGGTAAGTCAATCAAAAACACTACGGTACACTAGAGAACTCTCACCAAAGCTCAATTAATCAGGCACTGATGACTGGCTGAAGGCTGTTTAAATAGAGGCTGAAGCAGGTGGATAAGAACGTAAATGAGAACTGGGCGGAGCTAGGCAGGTGAGTGAAATGAGTAATCAGGACAGTCATCAGCACCAAGATCATGACAGACCTCGATTTAAATAAATCATTTCGGGTCTGGGGTATGTGAAGTTTTTCTGTTTTTGGTATAAATGTTCAGTTTCATCGTGGAGCTGTGACATACGGAAGCAGAGAGTGGCCGCGTCCCTCCGATACTTTTTCACGGTGGTTTTCTCGATAACGAAAGCCGTTTTGTGGTGATAACGAGATGATTGGGGTGTGTTAAAACTGAAAACATGCTTCATCCTTCAATACCGCAACACCAGGAGAGGAGTTATAAGAGTAACAGTGGCAGTCTATGTGTTATTTGGTTGGTTTGATGATTTGCTTCCACATCTGACTCATAAGCCACTAGACCTGGGCCTCCGGCTCTCTCAGCTATAGAGGCTTCTTCTCTCAACATCCCACAAACTTCAGTCATGTTGGGCCGTTTTTACATTGAAGAAACAGTATAAACATGTGCACACATGCATATTAGAACAATGTATGCTGATCTGACAGCATATGCTTTTCTGAACAGCCTGTAACAGATATAAGTAGCAGTAACCCCTAAAATGACATCAAATTAAAGATTTTCATTTAAAAAACTGTTTTTTTCTTCTGTATTCCATGCAATCTAATCATCCACCATGAGCTGACAATGAGGAAACAAAAAACAGATTATTTGCACACACAAGGTACTGCGACTGCACACTATGGACACCGCAGGCATGGATGGACTGGGAATCCAGACTCATTCATCACACACACAGGTTTACAATAGGAAATAAGCCACATTTATTATATTTTCAAACCCAAAAGGTTAACATAATTTTTTCCTACAGAAAGTGATAGTAAAGACTGCTCCATGGGTGGTTCTACAGAAGGGCCAACAGGGGCCAGTGCCCCTATAGTACGTTGTTTATTTGAACCACAGTAATTTATATTTAATTAAACCAAAGCCAAGGGAGAGAATTTAGACATTTCCTATATCAGTTTGATTTTAAATTAAGTATACAAATGAAAATTTAACTATTTGGGCCCGGGCTAAAGTTCCCAAATTTTCCAGACCCTACAAACACCCCTGCACTATTTTACCATTATCTTGTGTTGTGCTGTGGGCAGCCACTGAGTAGATAAACCTAACAAATTAAAATTATTAAGTTTTCATTTAAAAGGGAATAAAAATTGTTACATTTTTTTTGCCAGTGCTAGACTGCATGCTTAAAGTCGTAGGGAAATCATATTTAAATGTAAAATCATTCTGGCTTAAACATGTATATAAATGTACTCCAAAATTAAAAAAAAAATGTATCTAAAAAAAAATCCTGTGTTAAAATCTGTTTGTGTTTTTTTTTTCGTTATCTTATGCAGGCTAGTTAGTTATACCTCACCTAAACACTCACCGCCCACTTTATTAGGTACACCCGTCCAACTGCTCGTTAACAGTTAATTTCTAAGCAGCCAATCACATGGCGGCAACTCAGTGCATTTAGGCATGTAGACATGGTCAAGACAATCTCCTGCAGTTCAAACCGAGCATCAGTATGGGGAAGAAAGGTGATTTGAGTGACTTTGAACGTGGCATGATTGTTGGTGCCAGAAGGGCTGGTCTGAGTATTTCAGAAACTGCTGATCTACTGGGATTTTCACGCACAACCATCTCTAGGGTTTACAGAGAATGGTCCGAAAAAGAAAAAACATCCAGTGAGCGGCAGTTCTGTGGGCGGAAATGCCTTGTTGATGCCAGAGGTCAGAGGAGAATGGCCAGACTGGTTCGAGCTGATAGAAGGGCAACAGTGACTCAAATAACCACCCGTTACAACCAAGGTGGGCAGAAGAGCATCTCTGAACGCACAGTACGTCGAACTTTGAGGCAGATGGGCTACAGCAGCAGAAGACCACACCGGGTGCCACTCCTTTCAGCTAAGAACAGGAAACTGAGGCTACAATTTGCACAAGCTCATCGAAATTGGACAATAGAAGATTGGAAAAACGTTGCCTGATCTGATGAGTCTCGATTTCTGCTGCGACATTCAGATGGTAGGGTCAGAATTTGCCGTCTACAATATGAAAGCATGAATCCATCCTGCCTTGTATCAACGGTTCAGGCTGGTGGTGGTGGTGTCATGGTGTGGGGAATATTTTCTTGGCACTCTTTGGGCCCCTTGGTACCAATTGAGCATCGTTGCAACGCCACAGCCTACCTGAGTATTGTTGCTGACCATGTCCATCCCTTTATGACCACAATGTACCCAACTTCTGATGGCTACTTTCAGCAGGGTAATGCGCCATGTCATAAAGCTGGAATCATCTCAGACTGGTTTCTTGAACATGACAATGAGTTCACTGTACTCAAATGGCCTCCACAGTCACCAGATCTCAATCCAATAGAGCATCTTTGGGATGTGGTGGAACGGGAGATTCGCATCATGGATGTGCAGCCGACAAATCTGCGGCAACTGTGTGACGCCATCATGTCAATATGGACCAAACTCCCTGAGGAATGCTTCCAGCACCTTGTTGAATCTATGCCACGAAGAATTGAGGCAGTTCTGAAGGCAAAAGGGGGTCCAACCCGTTACTAGCATGGGGTACCTAATAAAGTGGCCGGTGAGTGTATTTGGCCAATCAAATTTCAACGGTCATCTGTCAGTCACATTTTTTTTTGGTCATAGCATCTTGATTAGTTCAAAATCCCAGTAGAGGTTAAAATCTTTGTTCTAGGAATACACCCAATAGAATTTAAACAATCGCAGAGGACATAGGACTACAATGATAGATTAAGATAGATTGATAGATTAATGTCAATGCAACTGTTGATTGATGATGATGATGATGTTTATTGGATCGGATATATACTTACCTGTTGATGACCTTGCAGACACACAAGTCAAGTCAGTACTGATCAAGCGGTAACCATAGTGACCACTGAAGGTCCAGATTCACCTCAGCAAACAGTGGCAGCAGAGATGGCTGAAAATGAAGATGATATTGGTCCCATAATGGATTTTGCAATGGTATCCGCTCCTCAAGCAGTGTGGGATGTCTTACAGAAAATAAAATCCAGACAATATTGCTGAAAAGCATACTATTGTGATTCGGCAAGGATACTGTGTGATAAGAACATCTTAGATGCTGATATTTCATTCCGACGTGTGGTTGAGCATTATGAGGTTGAGGCTGGAGTGGAAAGTGGGATCATTGGAGATATTCTCACTGATTTCTGGAATTGCCATCTATCCTCTTCCGCTTATCTGTGGTCGGGTCGCGGGGGGGTAGCAGCTTTAGGGGAGGCTCAGACGTCCCTCTCCACAGCCACTTGGCCCAGCTCCTCCCAAGGAATTCCCAGGCCAGCCAAGAAACACAGTCCCTCCAGAGTGTCCAGGGTCTCCCTTTGGGTCTCCTCCAGGTTATGCCTGGGACATCTCACTAGGGAGGCGTCCAGAAGGCATCCTAACCAGATGCCGGAGCCACATCAACTGGCTCGGGCATCTGGAGAGAACAGAAGTAAGTTTCCAGTTTTTTCCAAAATATTTTGTGGGCGCGGCTTATAGTGAGTTTGACTCTATTGTCCGAAAAACACGGTATATTATTCCTGTTACTTCTTGCAAAAACTTTTTATTGGTATTTTTCACTTTTTTTTTTTTACATATACAGTGCAGATGAACATTTGCAGAAACCTTTTTTTTTATATTAAGATGAAATATGAACTGGTTGTGAAAGACTCCAAAGTGAGTTCAGATATTGATGATGACAGTTGAATGTTACACTGGAAAAAAATGGAAATCTACATAAGTCATTTTTGTCTTAAAATAAGTGCATTTGTTCTTGGATTTAAGAGGTAAAAGAGACATTTTGCTAGTTGAACAACAACATTTAAAATAAGAAAACACAATTGCATTGTCTCATTTAAGAGAATGTTATCTAATCATCTTATTTTCAGAGTAAAAATAATCATTCCATTGGCAAACTATCTCATTTACCTACCCAAATCAAGGGTCAATACACTTAATTTAAGGAATTTTATTTCTAGATCGTTTTCCCCAGTGTATTCTGTGCATAGTATATATGATCTCTCTCCAATCTTAAAAAATAGACAATCCAAACAAAATTTACATAAAATGTTTAAACTTTATTATTGCTACATGTGCACATTTCATTAGGAACACAATGCATATCTATAACAGAGCATGTGTGGTTGAGCACAGAGGATTTAAAGATCCCTTAATGTCAGCCAGTACGCATCAGGCTGGCTAAAAGATTATTAAAAATATCAGATTATTTCAATGATGGGATTTCTCACTGAACATGTCTATAAGCCAAGATATATTCCCTTTCATTTCCATGGGGTACGTTCGTAATCAAACGGTTTTCAGCTCCTATAAATAACACATTTATAAGGACTATTAACTTGTACTTAGGGCAACTAATCAAACGTCCATCTAGACCATCATCTTGAAATGCCGTCAGGCCTGGACATCAGGCCAATACCCAGGTTCTGCAAAGTTATGGTTTCTGAAAGGTTCTGTCCTTAAAGTAACCTGAATTTTCCCCAAATGGTTAAAAGCACGATACTGCAAGGCTTCCCCTCCCCCACCGATCAGTCGGCTGGCGGAGAGTTGGCTTCTAGAATTTTCTCTCCTATTTTTCAACAGAAAATTTCAGCTCTAGCTTTGGAAAAACAAAAAAAACTGATGGTCACAATAGATAAATGATCATTCAAAACTTTATCAAATACAGTTTGCTTGAATTCATTATGCAGTGCTTTTACCCAACGTTACCAAATGGTTTTGATTTCACAGCAGCCCATGCCTACAAACTTTATTAACAGTACATGCAGCTGTATTACTGCTTCCTACACTAGTTTTGTTCTCTAATGTCCAGCTTTACATTACGTTGGCCCTTTCAGAAACATTACAATGTGGATCTATTGACGTGACTCTTTACATACAATGAAAAAAAAAACACACCAAAAAGCAAAGAACATATTAAATACACAGAACTATGTTGTACAAAAAAGAAGCCATCTTTGTATATAAAAGATTTACAAAGTAAAGTCAAACAATCTCATGTTTTTCAAAGATTTGCTTGCAGATAAAAACAATCACATTATGTACAAGAAAAAGGCCTCGAGATTTTCATCAGCAACATATTCTGTCAAAAACGTTCCTCTTGTTTCACCTCAATAAATTCACTGTGGAAGGAAAACTGGGATAAAGGGGAAGTATTCTGGTTTATAAATTGAGCCACTCATACACGGACTGGCCTTTCCTCGCTGCTAAATGTACATTTCAGGGAATCGTTTTCAGATTCTGTGGATGACTGACTTTTCTTTAAACATCCTTCAAATAAAAATGGTCGAATCAGGTTCAACTTTTTCTTCAGGACACCAGTCATCTACGTATTTTACTCTGAGGGAATCTTCCCTGAAATGGTGATTTCACAAATATTTCAGCTTTTAAAGCTTAAAATAGAGGTTTGAAAACAAGAGGTTGAATGAGAGGAAAATGAGCAGCTCAGTATCTATTTTATTTTGCAATGTAAACAATGTCACTTCATGCATAAATAACAACCAAATAAATAAAGGTCAACAATAAAATGTGAGTGCAAATAAAAAAAAAAAAAAGATTGGGAGCCGTAAAGCAGACCACATTCAAAGCTCCATGGAAAAGACAAATGGAGGGATGGAGGACGGAAGCTGGAGGAAGCCCATTTCTTCTAAGATCATTAGTGAAGCATAACTATGAGCTTGAAACTCATAAGTTATTTTCATAGGATAACAAACTCCTAAATATTTGCCTCATTGTCTTTTTTATGTATTTTTAAAGACATTATGGAAATCAAAGTTATAATTTAAAAAGTTTGACACAGAAATGTCTTCAAAAGGGAACCTTTAAAAGTTTGGTTTGATATTACATGTAAAACCTGTTTATGTCAAATTACTTTAGTGGCCTGTCATTTATTAACAAAATAGCACACATTCTTTTTGTATTTATGTCCATTTGGGATGGGGGTGAACTTTGGCTGATGGACTTTGAAAGTGATCTCACCCACCTCACTGAAAGTGTGAAAATGGATCACTGGTAATGCTCTTTTCATTTATACTAAACAGGTATTTTTCTGTTTTTCAGTGACATGAAATCAGAACAATGAAGAATCCCAACGTTCTGGTTGGAGACCTCCAGTGTCGTAGCGCTCACCTCATGGTGTTCATCTGGTAAACTGTAATGCTCTGCCCTTATAAAATAAAACTTCACATTACATATGTTCATCTTTTTTTGGGGGGGTGATAAAATGTCCGATGTTACACCATATGCTGGTAGCCATCATATATTGTGACTAGGGGTCTTTTTTAGATTTTTCTCACCAGTTTCTGATGTACTAACTCTAATTTCACAGGACCCTTATCTAAAACATTTGAACTTAACAGACGAAAACGTCTCACCACCTGACATTTGATAACCCCCCAAAAAATTAAAAGGTATATGTAAGAAAATTGGGTATGGCAAGCCATTAAAAATGTTATAAGTACGTTTAAATATGCAGATTTACCATTATGGATGTCTCCAATGATATTTTGACTAATATTGTCATTAAGGCTGCTAAGATATTTCTTACTTCTACAACATGGAGCAGATAACAGCAGAATGAATGAAAACAGTAGAGATGAATTGATCCAATACCGGGATCGGATATTAGAAAAATAATAATAAATAACATAAAATCCTTTTATATTTTAGTTAATTTGTGCCTTTTCTTAATACTGTTTATGTCCATGCTAAAGCTTTCACTCACATGACGAGATATATGGTTAATTAATTCAACAGGATTGTGCATCTTAAGAAAACAGATTATTTAGGGATAAATGGGTCTTAATTCAAAGGTATTTCTTAAATCAATCTTCTCTTATTCCTAAAAAGAGAGAAAAGTGAAAGAAAAATAGAGGGAAGGAGAATGGAAAAGAAAGGCTCTGATTTTAAATTATGGACACTAGAAGTACCATTGACATGTTGTACCCATTACGTTTCACTGGATCATTAAATTTATGCAATGTTTTGTACTGCAGTACTTAAAGAAAATAAGTAAAAAAAGACATGAAGACATTCTCTAAACTGTTTTTAGAGATATCTGTGATCCAGTTTTGTCGAAGCAAAATTAGGTTGCAGTTATCATTAATGAATGCCCAGTCAAGCTATAAAATAATAAAACTGTTTTCCTTAGCAGGTGCGGTTTAGGTTCATCAAACCAGCACAATGAGATGAGCGCCATGACTCAGGGCAGGGGTGCAGCCCTACACTCTTGGACTCTCGGCAGGCGATCGGCCAGACAACTGTGATCGGTGCAATATCAGTCGGTGCAGACTGATGTCGTTTGGATTTAATGTGTCTGAATTTGTGTCACCAAGCAGCTTTACTGTTGAAATTGTTACCTGGAAGCTGTTCAGGGGTTTAAAAAAGAAAGTCAGAGAGAAAATCAAGGTGAGCGCTGTTAAACTGTTAAATTCGTCACTGTGATGGACTTCAGCGCCTCCTGTCTGATCACAGCTCAGCTTCGCAGAGTCAAAGCGACGAGCGGAAGATACTAGATTGAGGAGTTCCTTGTTGTATGAAGTTTGCTGTTGAGGTGTAAAAGTGGCTGTTATTTGTGCGTTGAAAGGAAGAACTGGTCATCAGCTGCTCTGAGGGAGGCCGTCGCTTGTGCGTAGACCACCTCCATCAGGTCACCGGAGCCTGCTCTGTGACATGAAGAGCAGAACCTTGCGAATGCCGCTGAGGCGATCCTTCAGGGAGGTGAGGGCGAGGAACGGCAGCTGAGCGCGGCCCTCTAAGGGGAGAACAGCCACTAACCACCAGCACCAGGAGGGGCCGTTAGGGCTAGCCTGCAGGGACAAGAGAAACAGCAGGTGATACGGAGGCTCTGACTGCGGCTCAGAGGGTCTAAAATGCTTCTGCTGTCGCCTCCTACCTGGAGTTCAGGGTCTTTCTTAGGCATTGGTCCAAAGTGTCCTTCGATGCGTTGCTTCTGTTCAGCTTTGAGAGAGTTGACCCAGACCAGAGCCTGGTCATACACCGCATCGTGTAGCGACTGCAGCTCCCGCTCTGCTATACCCTCCACCTGGAAATATGGATAAACACGCCTTAGAGCTTTAGCCTCCTCCGCTAGCTCTCTCTGAAGCCGTTCCCTCTTTGTTTGCACCCACCTTCACGTCCTCCAAGTACTCCACATCCGCCGTGGTGTAGCCGTCCCTCTCACGGTGCTGAATGATCTTAAACCTCCGTCTACCAATCGTGTCCACCACCGATCTGCCGTCTGAGAAGAATTTGACATTGCGGATCTCCAACAGACACCCATAGCCGGCGAACCTGCAGGGAAAAGTGAAGAGGTGTTACATTTCAAAGGGGAGCTAATATAATCCCTTTAAAACATTTAGGACGGGTCTATGAGCTATAGAGATAACATTCTAGGCTTGAAATCATTCTCAGATAATTTGATTTCTCTCCGTTTGAGCTTATTTATAATGAGGTAATGTAAATAACCCAAACCTACAGATCAGGATTAGGACCACTGGAAAAATAAAAAACAGTTAACTGATTTTTAAATATTATTCAAGTTTAATATATGAAAAAAGTCTGAATTCTGACTTTAATCTCAGAATTCTGCCTTTAATCTCAATATTATGACTTTTTTCTCTGAGATTAAAGTCAGAATTCTGACTTTAATCTCAGAATTCTGCCTTTAATCTCAATATTATGACTTTTTTCTCTGAGATTAAAGTCAGAATTCTGACTTTTTCCCCCATATTAAACTGAAATATTTAAAAATCAGTTAACTTAATTTTATTTCTTCAGTAGTACTAACTATCTTCCGTTGGAACCCTCTCAGTGTTTCAGGTGCATTTAATATAGAAGAAAATGTAGTTGTTAAAACTCAATCTGAAAAAGTGAAATCTCCAAAAATAAATAAAGCACTGATAATATAAAGACAGATAAATATATATTTTTTTCATGTACAACTTACATGAAAAAATAACATGAAAAATAAATACAAAAAACTAAATAAAAGACATACATTGGAAATGAACTATGAGAAAGAAAATGTGGAAAACAGCAAAGTTACTCTCGAAACTTTTTTTTTTTCATGAAAAAGTTTTATAAAGTTTATTGTGTTTTTAAGGATTGTGTTTTGTAAATTTCCATTTACGAAATGTATCCTTTGCCTGTAACAATAATGGAACAAAATTCACCCCATAGTTTCAGGTTGTTTCTCCTTTCTAGATCTATTTCTTTTTATATTTAGTAATTAAGATTATATTTAGGTTGTTCTAATTTTCAAACATATATCAATAAAAATCTGATAAAAAACAAAAAAAGACTTTAATTGTTTAAAATTGAAGGAAAGACCTCAATAGAGCTAATAACAGTGGGATTTTCAATGCAAGTTAGCATTGTGCTAATGAGTTGTTGTGAGTGCTTTTCAGGTGCAGTTAAGCGTGAGTGAATATATATAAGCACATAGCTCAGCATGTATATGATGCCAATTATAACTGATTTATTCAGATAATAATTATAGATTGAAGAGTTTGTAAAAAAGTTGTTTGTTATATTTTTGTTTGCATGCTACTGTTTTTTTTTTTTAAATAGAAACAAGCTGCTGTACTGCCTCGGCCACTAACCCTTTGAGGTCGTCTCCCAGACACATGCCGAAGCAGTTGGTCCCGGTCTCCATGCACCGGCGAATCATCAGCCTGTAGCAGGGCTCGAAGATGTGGAGCGGGCACGGCACAGTGGGAAAGGCCATGGTGCACACAAATATAGGCACGCTCTTGTTGAGGCTAAACAGAAACCAGGAGGGAAAATGAGCGCTAAGTTTATGAACGACTAAAGGAAAGCAGAGGGAACAGGAGCGGAGGGTGTCTAATAACTCACTTGGAGAGCTCAGCCATCTCCTCCTCGTGCATTTTTTGTCTTTCAAGGAACGCAGAGGAAAGATACTTGGATATGAGGTTCTCCATCAGTATCGTCTTACAGTACTGCCTTTGGACCAGGTACTGATACAGAAACAGGAGGAGAATGAATGAAGCATTAGCATCACAGGCTCCTTTTTTTAACTGAAACGTCCAGCTGTGATCAGACACGTACCTCAGACAGCTCTTCTTTGCACAGCGGACACATGGGGTTGTGGTCCAGACATCTCTCCAGGCACTGCAGGCAGAAAGTGTGCCCGCACGGCGTCGTTACCGGCTCATAGAACAGTCTGGACAGGAAACACAAAGACACACCATGAATCCCTGCGCATGATGACCATCAGATAGATTTATTGTCCAAAATGCCTTCATGTGTCCTTTTCTGCTTGAATTCTGCAAAATTTCCCACATTTCTTTAAATTACAACCACCAACTTCTACGTAATCCATAAAGATTATACGTCATAGGCTGTAAATAAACATGTGCTGTTGAACAGAAAACCCCTGTTGTTGTCAGAGTTCCTACAGCATAAGGCAAGTTAAATTAAAGACTTTTAAGTCTTTTTAATGCCACTTGAAATAAAAATTTAAGACCAAATTCACAAGAAACTTGCTTGCGACAACTTAACCCAAAGGTTTATTATAACATAAACCCCTGCACTAATGTTTCAAATTTTGAAAAGCTTCCCATACAGGAAGAAAGCTAAAAACACACAAATGACAGATATATTTTAGCAATTATTTAACTGAATTCACAAACTTTGTTTTAGCAGGGAACAAAACAATCAGGTTTAAAGCCACAACATAACCAGTGCTAAGTCTTTTTTTCAGCTATTTTTCTTTGTATGGTTTTCTTAATATGTTTGATTTGGTGATAAGTGGAGGCGTTGCAGAGACAAGGGTGGAACAAAACTAAGAAATACCGGCTGTTTCTTTGTGTTTGCACGCTTGGCATGTGTGACTCCACTGCTAAAATTCCCATTATCCGAGCTTGAATCTCTTCTTGCACAAAATCCACTGAGCCTCATGTATGTTCCCTGGTTTTAGCCATGGAGAAAACTCTTGGTTGGAGCCAATTTTGGTTACATTTACACTTGCTCATATTTTCCAGACAAAAAGTAAATGGCGCATCTCCCAAATGTCCTGGCTGCAACAACGCTTTTATTGGTTCCGCTATCGGGACAGAACCAATAATGGCAAGCTTTTTTTTTTTTTATAAAAAAAAAATTAAATTTTAATGTTTTATTTAGATTCTAAAAATAAATCGTAATAAAAATAATCCTTTTTATGAGGTGTTAAAATTAAGACCAACGAAAGACTGATTTAAGATATTTTTTAAATACCAATTAAGGCCATAGTTTTATTATGAAGAATTCAATGCCTTTTAAGACTTTTTAAGGACCTGTGAGAACCCTGGTTGTGGCCATTTATGCTAAATTTTAGTAATCTGTTCTTCTATCAATTGTCTTTTGGTACGTAAAATATATTTAAGTTCATTTAGTTGTTAGACCCTCCCATTAATTTGAGTGATTAAGAGCACACCAGGTTGTTGGGGGATGGTGTGGTAAATGTCTGATGTGGACTTGAGGTTTTGAAAAATTATTTTTTTTTACCACTTTTTTGGGAGCTTAAAACATAAAATTAAATTTGGTTTCTACTAAGTTCCAAGACATTTTTAGTCATTTTTTTCCTTTGCTTTTACATTTAGTCAAGCTGGAAGTGCTTGCAAAACCAAAAACCACCTATTACCACCCACCCATCACAATTTTCTGTGTGTGACAAAAAATATAACGGCTGACTCCAAGTCTCACCTCATACAGAGGGAACACTCCAGATCTGTTGGGTCCAAAAGGTCCCTGGACACAGATCCCAAGGAATCTACAAAGAGATATTGTTAGTCGGTGAGAAATATATGAATACTGTTAGCAGGAGCAGCATGGTTTAACTGGAGGGAGGGGCTCACCACATTTGACTTTCTTCTGGTGGCTGATTTCTACCTCCTCCTCCTGTTCCGAGCTCCTTCGTTTCCGTTTGAGGAGATGCGACCCGTCTGACCTCTCGGATGCCGAAGGAGGAGATTCTGCAGGCAGCGAGACTGAGCTCAGGGTCTAAACGCATAGAGGAGAAGAAGAAAGGAGTAAAAACAGGAGGCTGTAGAAACAACCAACTTTGCGTCAAGAGATCGACAGATGCTGGATTTATAAGGCCGATGCCGACACCGATTATCAGTCTGTCAGGTTGTTTTTAGGCTGATATTTCTTCTTTTCCCTCCATTTACATGATAAAAATGACATCAAAATAAAAAGAATAATGGATGTAAAATGGAGGGAGCAGCAGGGCATGGCTGCTGAATCCACTAATAAACTGACTAACACAAGCACATATCAGCCGTACAAGGAACAAAAACAAAACTCTAAAATCAGCTCCTAATATCAGCTGGTCGATGTATCGGACCATGTTTAGTTGTGTTGGTGTTGAAGCAGGAGCACCTTTACCTGGACAGGTTCACTGAAACCCTTTTTGATGTTTGCTCTGGAAGACAGGAAGTTGGAGCAATCAGAGATGTGTTGAGGAACCTGATCGCTGACTGGAGCCAGAAAGTCACTGAGAAGCTGCAGGAAGGCAGAGAGGAGTGTTAGAAGGACTCAACAGTTATGAAAAAAATGAATAATGCTGGATTATTTTCAGCTAGGATTATTGAATCCGAAGCCATGTTGGTGATCTTACCCTGTGAGCCTCAGCCTTGGCTAGTCTACAGTCGGGCTCTATGGACAGACAGATCAGGTACTCTCTCAGAGCATCCTCAGTCCTGCCCAATGACACCAAAGCCTGGGCCTTACGAACATGACCCTATCGCCACCGAAACACAAGATTAGCTTCTACACCAACTGTGAGCTACAAAAATACCCAAACAAATGAAACTGCATAAGAAAAGAGAGGATGACCTTACCTTGGACCAGAAGGGCATCAGTCTGCAGGCCATCTCAGCATCCCTCAGAGCCCGGTCATGGTGCTTCAGACTGGAGTGGATCTGAGAGCGGCCCCTGAACAGGATGTGGTCTGTGGGTGCTGAGAGACAAACAGCAGTCAGAAATGTTAGGAAACAAAAGCCCAGGCTTTGGACGGACCCAGAAATCCCACGTTCAATTCAAAAGGTAAATGTTGAGCAACATGTGCCGCAAACAGCAGAGCTCCTTGGAAGAAAACCTGTTCGCTGCAGCTGCAACGGCGAGTGCTTCTAAAGCGGCCGACCAGGGTTTGAATCCGGCCTGTGGTCCTTTCCCGCATATCTCTCCCCCTCTCTCCTTACCCCCTTTCCTGTCAGCCTACTGCCAGAAAAACGAGGCACTAGTGCCGAAAAAACTCAGAACCTCTTGGATCCAAGCACATTGCCCTAACCACTAGGCCACCACTCATCCGTTTATTTATTTCTTTATTTGAAATGCGTTTTAAATGTATTGTTCATTATTTAATGGATCATTTAATAATTTAATTGCAAAAGTATATCTAATATTCAAATAAACATAAACAAAATCTACATCTACATATTTCACGTTTATGTATTTTCTGCTGTATGTGACCCTCCATTTACCTCAGGGATAAATTTACAGTGATGGTGAAACCACCCTGTGACCCTACAGGGGGTTCTGACCCGCACTGTGGGAACCCCTGCTATTCTGCTCTCACATAGGATCAGCAGTTAATTATTTTTCATACATATGTGATCTTTTGTTTATGTCTTATATCTGAAACTACATTCTGCAGTCTTATCTGGTTACCAGTTATGTGACTTTCTAAAAAGAACTGATACCAGCTTCCACATCATGTTACAAAACCATGTGCCACTATCAAGGTCGCCCATACTGCAGGTTTCATAAGTATAAGAACTTATGCAAATGTAGCAGCCGGCCCCTCGGAGAATGAAAGCGAAGCCTTCCTGCAGCTGGTGGAGTGTGCTTGCATCTTAATTCACTCACACCGGTGAGATAAAGGACCTGAAGTGCTGGAAAGGTCCGGAGGCGAAGGGGATTATTTATACTAGCGGCTCCGTTCAAGTAGGACACAAGAACATATTGATTAGCAGCAAACTGCCTGCACAGACTTGTGCTAATTAGAACCAGGAGGCCACTAAATACCAGACTCGCCCAAAGCGCAGTGATAACAGCTCCATGCAGAAACAGAAAGCCGTCAGTAACCCACATCCAGTCCTGAACCATCCGGTTTCAGATGTTGTTAAGAATGTGTTTTTGTAAATGGAAATTTGAAATAAATTAAATCCAGAAATGAATAAGTGAAAATATTCTTAAGGAAAAAAGGCTTTTTAGAGTAAGTTTGCCGTTTTCCTAGAATTTGATTTTTCTAATTAAGATTTTTTCTCATTCAGATTGGAGTTTTTTCTCAAATTGCATTATTTTCAAATTGCGTTTTACAGACTGTTCTCAATTCTAGGGCTCGAGTTCTCTGGAGAGAGGAGCAAAGAGGCTTTTTTATTGGTCAAGTACGAGCGTGTGATTAGGGCTTGAAGTGGAGAGAACGTGATCTGTAGTTCTGAAACAATAGGATTAATCGATTATTAAAACAATCGTCAATTGATGAATCGTTAACTTGAGTATGACAGAGCAACGCCCTTAGAGTAGTGGTTACACCAAAATTGGGAATAGATATATAAATATTTAACATTTAAGATTTTTTTCTCCTTTGAATATACTCAGAAATCTAAAAGTTGAATAGTTTTAGTTTCACCTGGTTTAATTCAGTATAAAATCTTCTTTAAGGAACCTTTCGCTATCCGATTATTTTTTAATTGATTAATCGACAAAAATTATTGACAGATTAAACGATTGTCAAAATAATCGTTAGTTGCAGCCCTAGTGATCTGTGAAACGCAATTTTTGTGTAAAAATAAAATAAAATCTATAAATAAAAAATAAAAAAAAGTAAATGTGAAAAAGTTAAATGGAAAAATATAAATTTTTACATCCACAATACATTTTTTGTAGAAATTTTGATCTAAGAACACAGCAAAGGTTCTTTTCTGGATTGCATTTCTTTTTTTCAAATTTCAGTTTATAAAAGCTGGTAATTTTAGTCCACAGTAATCCAGAATAATGAAGCTAATCATAGAAGTTTATAATAGAGACCAAATAGTGCTAGTGAAAGATGTTGTTTTATTCATTATTAACACTAAACATGCAAATCTTTCTTTTTTTTGGAAAGTTTGCATCTGAGCAACACATATCATCCTTAACAAAATAAAGTTAATGCATGTAAAACTTTCCATTTGGAATCTAAAGTAACCTATTTGGGGAGACGACTGTTCATTTGGCGTTTGTGCCAGTCAACTCCTTTTAAATTATATAAAAACCTGTTGCATCCTACTGAAGACAATCACCAACATTCTGATCTACCAAAAATATTCATATTCATCTGGATCGGAACTGATTTAGCATGGTACCGATACTAAAGACGACCGTCTTTTACATCTTTTACTGATTTCTGGATTATCTGAACAATAAAAGAACATTGCCTTTGAAAAACTTAAAATATTGTCCAATTGTACTTTATTTGGGTCATTTATTTTGCATTTTTTTACACACCTAACTAGCATCTTTTATTATGTTGAGAAAGCATTTTGAGATTGAAAGAAGTTTTCACTTTAATAAAACATTTTTATGACTATGTTCTCATGCTTTTATATCGATAATATTGAAAATATTGTCAAGTATTGAATATTTTTCTGGGTATCGATGTCAAATTTTTAAACTTTAGTATAATGATAACCTGCATCTGTTTTAAGAAGGATGTATATGCTTTAGTGACAGGAAACCCAACGTTTCAGAGACATCATGTACGTTTTTTATGGAAATATCTTTCTTCTGTAGTTCAGCATTATTCATTTATAAGCCTGTAGCCTATTTTGTGTCACTGTTGTGTCACTGTTTGTGTCACTTTTGTGTCACTGTTCTGCGAACCTGCGCGTCCATCTTAAATGGGTCCAATCTAGTACAATCAAACGGTTAGTCAAGATGGATTATGAGGATGCTAAGAAGCTCAACTCAAGACCCCCAAAAAACCCACGTAAGATGAAAAAAGTAAAACAAAAGACCTGTCAAGCACAAACGTGAGCTATGAGAACCAGCAGAAGACTGTTGCAGTTCGTTTTTTGGCCAAAGGGGGCAGCATATTTAGAAAACATTTTGTTTTTGCTTAAACAGCCTCAAAAAGGAATCCTCACCTCCTAATTTAGTTACATTACAATTAAGGATGTAACCAAATAAGCAACCAATAAATTGACAACCCTGATAGATTTTTGGTGTTGTCACTATCCAGTAGGGGGCGCCGTTTTTATTCTTAAGCAGAGCCTCACTGGTATTTGCAACAGAATTAAAAGCAGAGCAGAACCATGAATGGATCCAGAGTCCGGTCCTGGATTATTTTACGTGTTTAATGGAGTCATGGATGCAGAATGGACTTTATCTGGTTCTGTTGGTAAATATAAACACTGGATAAGTTCCTTCAGTTTTAACCTAAATAGGCCCACTTAGCTGAGCTGCATGGAGGAGCAGCAGAACTTATCTGCTGTTCTTAGGAAGTGAGGATGTGATGATAGAAAGAAAGACAGTGGTTACACTTTGTTTTAATTATTTGTAATGTCACTAAGATTAAGTAACAATTTGTCGGACACTATGTCAGAGTGACATACTCTCTCTTTCAATGACAGTTCTACATTTGTTTCATTCCTTTTTTTCAGTAACCTATTAGGTTCCTTTTTATCTTACCAAGTTTAAGAAAGTGTAAGAAGACATACTTCAGTTCTTTTAACCAGTATTTAATATAGCTGACTAATTAAATTGTTAAAATATAATGTTTATCTTTTCAGTATATTATAAAAAAATATTTAGCACTTCATCTCATGGAGAGATCTACTTGAAGACTTGTGTTTTTAAGAAAATTGCTTCTTATCAATACATTCTTGGTCTAATTACAATCACAAACTTCAACTGTTTATTGCAATTCAAGTGGGAGATTAAAAGAGACTTCTAAAGAATGGAAATAAAAAATGCCTGGACTCTATTTGCAAATTTGATGACCCCAGAATGCAGCTAATTAGGCTGGATTATTTCAAAGCAACACCGTGCCAGAACTGACCCTCTCAAGTTACACAGGATATTTTTAAGAAGAGCAGCCTGCGCAGAGTATCGATACACACCAAGTGGATGATTGACCTGAATAATCACTTAATTTGTCACAAAGTAGGCTGATATGTGCTGTGGGGGTGCTTTTCCGGGAGAAAAACGTTTTAGAGGTTGGAAAAAACATGACTGGATAGGAGGTTCATCTTTCTGCTTCCTGTTCCAGCCTTTTTATCAAGACATGCAGCTATAATTAGAGGAAGAAGTGGGTCTCCTAAAAACGAGACCATTTTCAAAATCATTGCTGTAACGCAGTTTTTATTACTGCATATTTAAAAATACAATGTATCACAGAAAACTGAGTTAAAACACTGTATAGGTTGCAAATAATATGCCTGCATAAAACAGTATCTACTAACATGCTGACTGGAATGATGCATGCAATTAACCTCCCATTACCAAACCGGCTATCAGTTTACATAAGTTCACTGCTGGCAATTAAAGGAGGTCAGAGCAAGTTTCCGAGTCACAAAGGACCTTTGCATACAATAAACAGAGACTTGTTGATCTTTTAAATGTGTCACTAGGTTGTAGTTCAAACATAGCAACAACAACAAAAAGATATCTAGAAAGCAAAATAACCTAAAATGCATTTAAAAAAATTTTTTTTTTTACTTTTATAAAATGAAATCTGAGCCTCATAGGCCCCATAAAACTATGTTTACATGTATGGTTAATACAGCTATTACTTATTTGTGCACATTAATTAAGCTTTTGATAAAAATCCATTCGCTAAAATGCCATTAGAACGCTTTATTGAGTGTGTCTCAGCCCCCCTACAGTGTCCACCATATTGGATCGGTCCATTTGCTGCACATGTTCAGAAAGGTCCAAACAGACAGCAGCAAACCATTTGAAAACGAACCATACAAAGAGCAGTGTTGCCAACTTAGCGCATTAGTCACTATATTTAACGAATTTTTAGACCACTCTTGCACTTTAAATACAAAAAAGCGCTTAGTGCCAAATCTAGCGACTTTTTTTCTGCTACTGGAGACTTTGGCGACAACATATAAAAGCACTGAACTCTGCTCTCCAGAGCAAGTAGATTGGTAACCCCCGCCTCATATTATTTCATTCAAATAAAAATGGAGAACAGATAAGCAGATCATGGCTTGTCTACAGGGAAAAGAAAAACTATGTTATCTACTTTTATTGTCGCCTTTTTGGAAACACAGGAAGGCGCAATCAGCTAAGTGATAATGGGCTTAATGATTGGAAAAAAATCTTTCATTCCTTTTGGGACACTTAGCAGAGAACATTGCCAGAATTCTCAGAATTCTGAATTTAATCTCAGAATTCTGGCTTTAATCTCAGAATTCTGACAGCTAAAAAACACGTTAACATCAAGCCGTAGCCATGTCTGTTTTAAAGACTAAACTATCTCTCTTGTTTTAATCACCTTCTGGTCTTCCATTAATAAAATAGCATCACCGGGGACCCCTCGGGTACATAAAAAGTCACCTACTTCCATAATTTTCCACCAGTGTCTTACTGGCCCTCCCAAAAAACCTGCATCTTTGTCAGGGAAGCTGAGTGCTCCCACATCTCTTCATTCATGATGCCCATCTATAATAAGATCCAACATTCTGAGATTAAGTCAGAATTCTGAGGTTAAATTCAGAATTCTAAGAAAAAATTCAGAATTGTGAGAAAAAGTTAGAATTCTGAGATTAAATTAAGAATTCTGATTAAAAAAAAAGTTACAATTCTAAGATTAAAGTCAGAATTCTTAGATTAAAGTCAGAATTCTAACATGTTTCTCACATACTGAAATAAAAGTGAAAAATCAGTTAACTTTTTTTACTTTTTCAGTGGCCCTAATCCTCTTCCGTAGGTTGTTAATTTTCTTTATTCGGATGTTTAATTGTTTACCCCTGCTATAAATGTTTGCCTCCTGTCTCTGCCTGTGCTGGTGTGACCTGTAATGATACCCTTGACCTATATTTACTGTCTCATTGTTTCACGTTACACAATGAGCGGGGCGGGGCTACGCGCTTACGTCATATTTGGTCCACTAGCCTGTTATCCAACACACGGCGGCTCGCGCACAGATGGCTGAGAATCTGACACACTTTCCACAGTCCCTCTGTTTTATAACACAACCGCCGCTGAATGCGGTTATAAACTAGTAAAAACAACAACTTCACATTTTTGTTTTGTCAAACTTTTCTTTCACAAACACATTTAATGGCCCCTACCTGTCAGTATAGCTTGGTTGTACTTCTCCAGCGCAGCTTCCACCTTCCTCTCGGCGAACAGCCCGTTCCCCTCCCGCCTCAGCCGCTCGGCCTGCTGGTGGAAGGGGAACCACTTGGCCAGCAGGCTGCTGAGAACCACATTAACCCTGTAGGTCTGGAGGTCGGCCACCTTGGAGAGGTCCCTGCACTCCGTGCACATCACCGGCCGCTCCTCCCTCTCCAGGCATCTTTTACAGAAGCAGTGTCCGCAGGGTAAGGTCACCGGCTCGAACAGGAAGCTCAGACACATCCCGCAGGTGAAGTCCTCCAACCCCGGGCGGCAGCGCTCCTCCGCCGCCTTCCGAGAGCTGCCATGAATCCGGTCGTGTCTCCGGATACTGTCCGACAGGTAGTTTAGGAGCTGGGACAGGTGAGCGGGTTGGAGTTTATCTTTCTCGGAGGCTTGGCGGTACACCTCGAAAGCTTCTGCTATTTTGCCCCCAAAGGCCAGCGCGTCAGCCCGCTTCACCATCAGCTCCAGCCGGCTCTCCGGGTCTCCGGCACTCGCCAGCTGGCACTCGTAAATATCCGCCGCCAGCTCGAAGTTGTTCGCCTGGAAAGCTTCTGCTGCCAGATGCAGCATGCTGTCACACTGCGTCCCCATACCGGACTCATCTGTGGAACACAACTGCTGCTATGAATGAATCTACGAAACCTTCCGAGAACTAGAAAAAATGTTACGTAAAAAAAATGAGGTCACATGACCCCAGGCCGCTGATCTCATTGGATGAGTCTAGAAAAAAAAAACGGTTACAAAACAAACCCGCATGTAACAGTTTTTCTCTGTCGGGGCAGGTCCTCCAGGAGCCTGTCTGACCTGCATTTAGCAGGTCATCGCGCCTTATACTGAAACTAACCGATACATGACACTTATTTTATGTTATATATATAAACTTCACAAGTGACAGATATTGCAATGGCTGAATAGTATTTCTATTCTCATAAACACCAGAGGCGTAGCCAGAAAATCCTAATAGGGGTGGCCAGTGCCCCAAAGGCACCAGAACCTCAGGGTCAATCTACACTGAACCAACAGGAATGAGCACAACATCCATGTTTTCTAAATAAAATCAAACTATACTTTCCTGCAGCCTTTACTAACAAATAGACGGATATATTTAAACAACTTTGCTGTGTAAAGTATAGTGGACAAAATTCTTTCAGGTTTGAGTTCTGGGGCAAACATATTTTGTCATTACCTACTTTTATCAAAAATCTTTCTGCAAAAATGTGATATTTAAATCTACTATATCCACATTTAATGAATTTTTAAGTTATTATTAAAGTAGTTATTTATCTATGATTTTAATGAAGACTCCTAGATGACTTGCAGAGGTACATAATTTTATCTTTACCCCAAATGATTAAAGATTTTGTTCTGAAAAGAGCATTAATTCTGTATCTTTCATCCTTAATGTTTTTATATTGATGTGCCTAATTAACCAGTGTTTCTGTTGTCAAGTAGTTTTTAATATATTAAAAATGTATTACCGCTGCCACCATCTGTATTAGAGGGAAAAAATAATTGGGATGGCCACAGGGGTTGCCAATGATTGGCTAAAGGTGGCCATGGCCACCCCTTGCCCCATATCTAATTCTGCCCCTGATAAGCACTAGATGTGCAGTTTATCCACCCAGGAGCAGAACCGTTAATTTAGAAAAAGAGCTTGGAAGTGGTTTTATTATTTAGGATATTAAATTCGTAGGGAAATCATTTAAGTTCGTTGTTTAAAATAATAAACCTGAATAAGTTGGGAGTATACAATTATACTCCAGACAAAAAATAATAGCAGAAGGCTGTAGCACAGGGCTGGATTCAGTCGAGTCTGGGCCCCTGGGCCTCAGGTTCTTTTGGTGCCCTACCCATTCAGTTATTTCATGCATGTTAATAATAGTAACTTCACAGTTTGTTACACAGTAAAAATGATAGCTACAAGTTTAACTTGCTGTCATTCAGTACTGATTGTCCACTTATGCTCATGCCATTCTTTAGGGTAGCATTAGCAAACATTTAAAGTCGTAGGGAAGTCATATTTAAATGTCAAATCATTCTGGCTTAAACATGTTTATAATTGTACTCTTTATCAGACGATATCGTCCCAAAATGTAGAAAATGTCTGTTAAAAAAAAAAAAAACAAATCCTGCCTTTTTTCTGTTTTTCTGTTTTTTGTTTCATTATCCTATTCAGGCCAGTTAGTTATACCTCAGCCTGAACACCTAAATTCGGCCAATCATATATCAACAGTGATTTGTCAATCAAATGTTGGGTCTACGCTGTATTTTGACCATCCAATATTCAAATCAGGGCCCTCCTGAAACAAAATGTAATGGTGGTGTTCCCTGACCACAGTACATTTGTCCATAGGCTTGCTGTGTCCTATCCCATTCAATTGGTTAGGTAAAAATAAAAATAAAAATTTTAAAAAAAGGACATCCATGGATTTCTCTCAGTGTTGGCTTTCTTCTTACTTTCACCTGAGCTTTGCATCTCTGCAGCTCCTCCTAAGTTAAGATGAATTCCATGCCCTGGAAGGGTTGCAGGTGTACTTTAGCCTATTTACAGATGGATAGCTTAAAGAGTTTTCTGTGAGATGTTCAAATTGCAGGTTGTTCAGATACTGAAGATCAAAATAAAATGCTGCTAAAAGACTTCCATGCTACACTTCCAGAATAAAAACAAAAAAACATTATTATTACTATTTTTCCTACCTTTCGACAATCATGTTTTTAAGATAAACTGAAGGCTGTGGTGTAAAATCACTTAAAATGGGTATGAATACTTCTGCAAGTCACATTAGACCCCCAGTCTAAAACTATAAGTTATTCAAAAAATGTTCACTTGTAATCAGGAAATATTTTCCACCGTTTAATTGTTATGAATTGCACCATCTGTATAGAGGACACACATGCAGGATTGTGACTCAGACAGTGTAACATAAGGTGATGCAAAGGGGTAAAGCAGAGCCAAACATCAAGTTATCACCATGAGACAGGAGGTAGAGAATCACAGGTTTTATAACAAACGACTCAGCAGCACTGTGAAGTGTGGCCAGTCTTTGTTGCATAATTACTGAAAAGGACTCTGTGTGACATCTTACTTAACAAGCACAGTTTCCTGTGGAATTTTATAGGAGGTTCTGGCACAAGACTCCTTTATTGCAGCCGTAATTATTTTATCTTGATATTCCTCCACAAATGAATACAAGTCTGATTGTTAAACTGCCAAAATTCTACTTTAGTCTTTTTCTTCAATGTTTTATTCCAAATTTATCAGCAGCAATCCTTGTAGGAAATTGCTGGAAGTGCCTGTGAGTGTTATTTAAACCCCTCAATGCCTGAATTTATACCAAAATATTGATCTTTGGTGTTTCTGCTTTCAATCAGTAAAATAGATTATTTTTATTATGAACATTCCTGTTATAATAAGTGTGACTTTATTCATATGTCTCATACATGCCATGAATTAAGTCAAAAAACCAATTTTTGAACAAACACTGCTTTTTAAACATCGTCTTAGCGTATAAAAAATGATTTATCTGTGGAAAATTGACTCAATACACAGTTCCAGGAGCTGTTTGGTCGTTCTTTGCAAAAAGAAACAAAGTTAGGAATTGATCTACAATTTTTTTTATTAATAATTACTGTTTATATTTTTAAAATGCTTCAAATTTAGAAAAATATTGAAAAGGAAATTATTTTTGCTGCACTTTCCTTTGAGCTGCTATACCTTTTTATACAATAATTTAAGTTACTGTTACTCAGTGTTTTCAAATTCAGCTAAATATTGAAATTCCCTTTAGAATGGGGGCCAACAGGGGCCAGTGCCCCTGTAGAACTGGTATTTGCCTGTATTTGCCCTCTGTAACGGAGGCGTAACACTAAATACATTTCTTATCTTACATGCTATGGCACACAAACCGCAACTAATGTTCTATACTTAATTTTTTATTTTCAAAACAGCACAAACCTCATATATTATATTCTGGTTGCCTTTCACTAAGCAGTCTTCGAATGTTTGCAGGTAAACGTTTGCTTTTTTGCTTTGTGTAAAATCTGTTTGCAGATCCACCAAATCATGAATTTTCAGTATTTTTCAGTATTTGCTCAAGTGAATAGTTAATTAGTTGCATGATTGCATGAAGTTATTATTGGAATATTTTTTTCTTAGGTATAGTAAAAGAATTTAGTTTTACATTTTCTATAATTATACTCAAATTATACACATTACTATCTGTCCCAATCTTCATTTCTTAACTGCATAGTGAAGCTGACAAAATATGATCAAAATCAGAAATAACTTTGAGAATTATGATCAGATGTTCCCCATTCTTATAGTTTTAAAAGACATCAATAAGTCTGTATTTATTATTTTTCAGTGCATAGTCTATCTCAGATTTTTTTTTTTTTTGAGGATAGTGTTTAGTTCACACCTCTAACCATATAAAATCATATATTATTGTTTCCTCAGTTCAGAGACATGAATACAATTGTTTGTGTTATGCATAAATCATGTTTGCTGTATTCAGAATGGAACTGATATGAGGGTAATCATCCAAGGGGTGAAAAGCACTTACGAGGACAAAAAAGAAACCAATCTTAGCTCTGATCAGATAATTGAGGCTTTACAGCGTCAGTCTTGCAAAGTTTTTATTTTAATTACATTACTGAAATGTTAAACTCATGTAGTAGTGTCAGAATTAGAAACGGGTTACGGGTTAAATGGCCAAGTTGATGGGATTTCCCTTTGGATGCGGCTGACTGTCATAGCCCATATAATTAGCTTCTTCTTTAACCCATCAGCGGTATTTACAGCAGTCCCCAAATAAAGCCTGTTTGCTGAAGGGAGTTCAGGTGTGTGTGTGTGTGTGGATTACATTCCACCAGCACCCGTCTCAGTAACTCCGGGTAATATAGGTCAGCTGGTCTCGCCCGTGAACTCAATCCCACACACAGACACAACCGTTGAATCATATACAGACAACATGACACACATGGAGAAACAGACAGATTGACATATATTCCAAAGAGGACGCCTGCAGAATCTTATGCAAGCAAGCAACCACCCACACATACACACACACACACACACAATCATGCACTTTACACAGGAGATCCTAACCTAAACGTTGTACGCAGGGTAAACTGCTGCCACAGACTGGGTGGACTTTGTATACCAGGATGGGACGGCCAGTGACCATTACAAACGTTCAAACAGATATGTCTTTCATAAGGATTCTATGGAGAGAAATCTGTACCAATATCAATAAAAGCAAAGTACAAGGGAAATTATAGGAAAATGTGTAAAATGGAACAGAAAAAAAACTTTTTAATTAAAAAAAATGTTTTTGAGCAATTTATGTGTATTCAAAAGATTTATATTTATATTATATATCCCACATTAGATTTTATTTTCCTAATTTTATGTATGAAAAGGAACATTTTTTTTAGATTTTATTTTAATTTTACTTTTTGAAAATTATTTTCTGACTTTTTTGGGAGGGGGCTGATTTTAAAAATTGTGTTGTTTTTTTTCTTCAAATACTAATTTACAGATTTCACCCTTTATGCTTCTGAGTGGTAAGTGTGTGGGACCAATAGAAATGCTTTTGCCAACGTCCTCACAGGGCAGACTCATTTCTATTGGTCCACGGAAAGACCACCCAGAAATATAGACGGTGGAATCTGTAAAACAGGATCTAAAAAAAAATAAAAATAAAAAAATCATGAAATTCTGTTTCCCCAAAGAATTATACAAAATAAAATCTGACAAAATAACTTGAAAGAACCGAAAGTGATGAATTTGAAATTGGACAAAAATCTGGGGAAAAAAAATGAAATAAAAGAATAGAAGACAATTACATTTGGAAATAAAATCTGAAAAATTTTGGTGTGCAGAGTTAGACACCTTTCTTCTAGACTGGTAAGTAATGCTACCCTAAAAGTTAGCATCAGCATTAGTGGACAATCAGTACTGAATCACAGCGAGTTAAACTTGTAGCTATCCTCTTTACTGTGTATCAAACACAAATTACTATTATTAACATGCATGAAATAACTGAATGGGTAGGGCACCAAAAAAACCTGAAGCCCGGGTCCCCGGCTCAACTGAATCCAGCCCTGTGTTACAGCCTTCTGCTATTCCTGCAGAGGTAACAATTATTTTTTGTCTGGAGTATAATTTTATACTCCACAACTTATTCAGGTTTGTTATTTTAAACAATGAATTTAAATGTTTTAATTGATAAATTATTTTATTATTAGTGTGTTACTAGGGAAACAGCACATTTTTTTAATGTTTATACAGAAAAGAAATGGAAGGGAATTTAAAAATATGCAATTTTGAAAGTGATCCAAACAAGGGCAAATACATTTTTTTTTGTCTGGAGAATAATTCTATACTCCCAAACTTATTCAGGTTTATTATTTTAAACGATACAAACAGGTACAAATGTTCAGTCTCAGGCAGCATAGATATAGGTCTACAACATGGTTGGCGTCTTGATTTTGGCACAAATCTCTAAGAATATACAGGATGTCCATTAGAAGTTACTGCTTGAAAAAAAAGGAACATTTCCAATAACATTGTAGGCATTGCTCGCTACTTAAAATACAAGACAACAAAAAAAGCTGTATTATGTTGGATGCCAACACAATCAGAGCCCAAACTGAAGACGTGTGAAGACACCTGCTCCTCCTTCAGTATCTGAGAACAGCAACGGCTTGTTTGTCAGTCCTGGATCTTCAGAATGCTCCTTTTTTCTAAATCGTTCATTTCTTTTAAAATCAAAGCAACGTTGTAACGCAGCTCCTGGAATTTGGACACAGGAACCTGGTTATATGAGAAAAAAAGAAAAACAAATCATGAAACATGTCAGTGTGAACATGGAAAGGCTAAGCTGTTGTGTTTTATCTGTATTTCCTCTCATGTGTGCATTTTCCTGCAGAAAAAGTTATCTAACAGAGAACAGAAACAAGCTTTTGTATTTGTTTTTCCTTTCCAATCTGCTCTCAGGTCACTCCGGCTGACAGATCAATCCACTGAACGTGGAAGTCGGATGTTGTTGCTTCAAATCTTCTAATTCAGCTGTAATCTAATCTTCTTTTATAACCGCGGTGAGGTGCACAGCACATCTGCAGCAGGAGTGCTCCCCCCCATGCCTCCATCCCTGTTAGAAGCTTTCATATAGAGTCTACAGTCTGGCGCCCCCTGCTGACTAAGACCAAATACTACAACAACTCTTTCTGGAATTTTTGCATCTGACATAGGGAGTAACATTTGTTCAATTATTTAGAGCAGGCATCCCCAAACTCGGTCCTCGAGGGCTGCTGTCCTGCAGGTTTTAGAGGTTTCCTTGCTCCAGCACAGCTGATTTTAATTGAAAGCTAATTAACAGGCTTTTGCTCTACTGCAATCATTATAATCAGCTGTTTTAAAGCAGGGAAACCTCTAAAACCTGCAGAACAGCGGCCCTCGAGGACCGAGTTTGGGGATGCCTGATTTAGAGAAAGGTAAGTTAAAGAAAATGCTTTTAAGAATGTAACTTCTTTTAGAGTTTTTAGAGTAATTTCTAATGTATAATATTTGCAAAAATTCAACCAATATCTTTATAGTTTTTTTTTTTTTATTTCCAATTATTTCTGCCTTTTTTAGGATTTAAGTTTAAATATTTATTTTTTGATTTTTTTTTTTTCTTTAAAAATTTCCCTCTATTTCCTTTTTTTACTGTTTTAATTGTCTACTCTTCTAAGTGGAACAGCATTTCCCATTTAAACAATGTGTGATTTAAAAAAAAAAGTTTTAAAATAAAATAAAAACATTGAAGAAATAAACATTGAAAAGATCTAAAAAAATGGAACATAAAATTGAAAAATAAATATGCACAAATAGTAAGAACTGTTAAAATACAGATTGAGCATGTAAATGCACATTATAAATTATAAAATAAATATCAACATTTTATTTCAGAAACCTTCTTTCTTCAAATTTCCTTTTTTATGTTTCTTGTTTCAACAATATTGTGACAAATTTCTCTCCATATACACAGCATTAGCATTTTTTAGCATTTACTTCTGCTAATGAGTTTATATGGACCCATAAAACAAACCAATGCCAGAGATGCAGCAGGTGTTTTTTATCATTTTCTATAAGAAGCAGAACAGGGAGAATAATTTAGAGAAAAGAAGTGAATGGATGAATGATTAAGCTGCACTGAGCAAATGTTGCTTAGGTTATTATCCAGCTATGTATCAGCTGACACAGACAGACATACGTTTGTTGGCCCACAACCAGGTTTAACTTTAACTTACGGGCTAAATAAAGTGTACCGCAGAACCAATACTGCTCATAAAGACTTTATATTCATTCATACCCCTTAAAGTTTTGTGTAATTTTGTCTTTGCCTGCATAAAATTACACAGCAGAAAAACATAGAGGTCGGGTCCTCGGTTTCTTCAATGGCAGCTATGCTCATGGGTTTCCACAACTTAGGTTGTGGCCAAATACCAGTCCTGGTCAAAAGCTACGCTGCAGCATCCAAACCATCACGACTGAATAAGTAAGTCTCCATACATTCAGATACTAAAGTAGAGTAATAGTGAGAAAATGTGGCACTGATTCAAGCGAAGTATTACACTGGGACTCTGCCTTTTTCTTTGAGGCTTTAAATCTTTTTTCTACTACATACAGTAAAAAAAACGTGTTGCGGGTGATCTACAAAGATCGCTAAAGATGTGTTTGGAGCGGAACCAAACTGTGCAAACCGCTTTGGATCCTTTGAATCGATCAGATTGTGTGTTTGTATTGCTAGTTGAGAGTGGTCCTAAAAAAAAGATCTTCTAAACCGCATAATGCAGATAGGAGTTAAAATGACAAAAATCATTAAAAAATATATTTATAATATTAAATAGTATTAGTATACTACTTTACATATAAGCCTATATGTAAGTGCTACGAAAAAAGTAAAAAAATGGAATGTTAAAATAAAGTTTAATATGAAAAGGAAATATAAAAAATTAGAAAGTTGCTTTACTTGTTGGTTTTTATCTCCCACTTGCATAGATACTTTTTCTTTAGAAATACTGTTCTATTTTTGCAGCTTTGGTCTGTTTGAATAAAGAAACAAAAACTAACATGATATACCTTAATGAGCCGAATACAGTACGACCCTGATTATAAGATGACTCATTCTTTCCAGGACCAGTTTTTAGCAACAAAACAAAAAGACCAAAGAGATATATATATATATATATATATATATATATATATATATTCTAATAAACTATTTTATCTTGAAGTGCTGACAATTTCATTTGAATATTATTGCATTGAAACACTTGTGCAATTAAACAATAAAAAGTTTTTAAAAAACACAGTAATGACCCATTTTATTTAAATCTTGCTACCCTTTAACTTGAATGCAATCTGAATTTTGCTCACAGAATGTCTCAAAAACCTGCATCATGCTTTTACTCACATGCCTCGCTGCGCTCGCTGTCACTCCTACTCTCACCCTGCAGCTCTGAAATCTTTTCTTTTGCTGTTCGCATTTTTCTGGTCTTTTTGGACGCACCGTCTTATAACGTTGCACTCTGTAACTCTGTATTTCTTTGCTGCCTGACAGCTGTTTGATGCCTCGGCTGCTTTGACCACCATTATTTTAAAACTGCCATCATAACTCCGCCTCAAATGTGTGAAAACTTGTCTGAATTTTGATTCACTTCATTCTGGGCAGCAACTCTCCATTTCTAGCATCTTTGTCACTTCTTCTCTGTTGTGATAGAAAGATGACCCCGGCCATAGTGAGGTCACTGGCTTTGCAAAATAAAACTGCCGCCCTCTGCTGGTGCATTCGTGTCGCGACCCAGACAACTGTTTGCCTGCATAATTGGTTATGAGTAGTGTTGCACTGATGCCATTTTTAAGCCCCGATACCTGGATGTGCAGTATTGGCCGATACCATCTGTTTGAAATTGATGTGTGTGTATATATGAAAAACTGCATACTACCTGGATGTAAAATAATTGCCATCATGGCTTTGTCAAGCTGCTGCCTGCCTTTGTGAAGCAGGAAAAAGACTAATAAAAAAGTGAATCCGGTAGAACTTTTTATCGCCTACCTGGAATGGGTGACAATAGTTGAAGAAACTTTTGGCTCTCTAAATGGTATCGGTGCCCTATTTGTTGGTACTCACTGATACCGATATCAGCCTTTTAGTGCTGGATCGGGGCCCTGCCCCATACTGGTATCGGTGCAACACTAATAATAAGACAACCCCACAATTTCACATCGATTTTAACAAAAAAAATACGCCAATACGGTACTTTGGTGGTGAATTTGATATAGAAATAGTATCATTTAATTCAGTACCTCAAAGCGCTGAAAACTCCCATCTGACAGCTTCAGCTGCATGAGAACAGACGGCTGCAGGGCTCTGGCCAGTGAGCTGGGTGAACACAGAGACACAGCTTCCTGATTAAACCACTTTGTAACTTTGATTATGTCTGCAAATAACAAATATCTTGCACTGATTAGGAATATATATATATATATTTTTAAAAAATCAGTTATGTGAGAAGCTACTAGATGTCATCCCTTACGGACTGAGAGGGTTGGTTACCTTGTAGAAATAGAAACATCCACTCTCCATTTAAATTCCTCCATTGAAGGGAGGTGAGGGTCGCTCTGTGAGGAAGCTGCTTCAAGAGCTGCACGCCTGGATGTAGCACAGCACAGAAAACCGTGTTCTGACAGACTGGAAGGAACCTTAAGCGGTTTTAGATTTTAGAAATCTAACTTACCGATTTCCAAAAACCACACTGGAGAAATCTGTGATGAAGTCCTCTGGTATCCTAAATGAAAACAAGTTCTCAGAGTTTGTGAGGGAATCAATGCAGTTTGTAAAATTATTTACTGATGTTTAAAGGGACATTGTGTAAAAAATTTTCTTTTTTTACCACCTGAAATCTATGACTGCACTGCAAAAAACATCTAGAAATAAGTCGACATTTCTTAAATTGAGTGTATTTGCCTTTGATTTGATCAGGCAAATAAGAGGATCTGCCAATGGGATGAGTATTTCTACTCTTAAAATAAGATAATTATATAAAATGCAATTAAAATAAGACAATGCAATTATTTTTTTCCCCCCTATTTTAAATGTAAATTGTCTTATTCCATTGGCAAAGTGTCTCACTGTCCTCCTCAATTCGAGACAAAAATCACTTATTTTAAGAAAGAAATTACCTTTTTTCCAGTGTGCATTTACATTCGTGTTATTATTGGTGTATTATTACCTCCACTAATAATCTGATGCATTTTCATATGTGAAGAATTTTATATTAGTTTATACATAGGGCTGGTTATCCGTTTGTGACGCCCATTGACGTCTGGAAAGTACACAAGATAAAATACTACCAACATGCGGAATAATAACGTGTTTCCCACCTTGCTGCACTGCAAAAAAATTTTAATCGAAATAAGTAATTTTTTCTTAAAATAAGTGCATTTTTCGCTGCATTGGGGAGGTAAGAGAGACACTTTGCCAATGGAACGAGACAATTTACATTTAAAATAAGAAAAATGCATTGTCTTATTACAAATGCATATTATCTAATTATCTTATTTTAAGAGTAGAACTACTCATTCCATTGGCATATCATCCCATTAACCTACAAAAATGAAGGGTAAATACGCTTGATTTAAGGCCTGAAGGGTGTTGGAGCCATTTCATTTCATCTTATCCTACACTATATTGCCAAAAGTATTTGCTCACCTGCCTTGACTCACATATGAGCTTAAGTGACATCCCGTTCCTAATCCATAGGGTTCAATATGACGTCGGTCCACCCTTTGCAGCTAGAACAGCTTCAACTCTTCTGGGAAGGCTGTCCACAAGGTTTAGGAGTGTGTTTATGGGAATTTTTGACCATTCTTCCAGAAGCGCATTTGTGAGGTCGCACACTGATGTTGGACGAGAAGGCCTGGCTCTCAGTCTCCGCTCTAATTCATCCCAAAGGTGTTCTATCGGGTTGAGGTCAGGACTCTGTGCAGGCCAGTCAAGTTCATCCACACCAGACTCTGTCATCCATGTCTTTATGGACCTTGCTTTGTGCACTGGTGCACAGTCATGTTGGAAGAGGAAGGGGCCAGCTCCAAACTGTTCCCACAAAGTTGGGAGCATGGAATTGTCCAAAATGTCTTGGTATGCTGAAGCATTCAGAGTTCCTTTCACTGGAACTAAGGGGCCAAGCCCAGCTCCTGAAAAACAACCTCACACCATAATCCCCCCTCCACCAAACTTTACACTTGGCACAATGCAGTCAGACAAGTACCGTTCTCCTGGCAACCGCCAAACCCAGACCCGTCCATCAGATTGCCAGATGGAGAAGCGCGATTCGTCACTCCAGAGAACGCGTCTCCACTGCTCTAGAGTCCAGTGGCGGCGTGCTTTACACCACCGCATCCGACGCTTTGCATTGCACTTGGTGATGTATGGCTTGGATGCAGCTGCTCGACCATGGAAACCCATTCCATGAAGCTCTCTGCGCACTGTTCTTGAGCTAATCTGAAGGCCACATGAAGTTTGGAGGTCTGTAGTGATTGACTCTGCAGAAAGTTGGCGACCTCTTCGCACTATGCGCGTCAGCATCCGCTGACCCCGCTCCGTCAGTTTACGTGGCCTACCACTTCGTGGCTGAGTTGCTGTCGTTCCCAAACACTTCCATTTTCTTATAATACAGCTGACAGTTGACTGTGGAATATTTAGGAGCGAGGAAATTTCACGACTGGATTTGTTGCACAGGTGGCATCCTATCACAGTTCCACGCTGGAATTCACTGAGCTCCTGAGAGCGACCCATTCTTTCACAAATGTTTGTAAAAACAGTCTGCATGCCTAGGTGCTTGAATTTATACACCTGTGGCCATGGAAGTGATTGGAACACCTGATTCCAATAATTTGGATGGGTGAGCAAATACTTTTGGCAATATAGTGTATATTAACCTTGTTTGTCTTTGTATTTCTTTGTATTTCCTTTAGTAGACTCTTGTGAAAGTAACCCTTTGCAGGTACCAGGACCTGAATGTTCTTCATGTGTATAACTCAAGGTTGCTGCCCGCATGCAGAAATGTATGTGTATCAATATATCATGCTGCATCTTAACTCCCCACGCATTCCTTTAGCGTTCCAGCGTGATCCATTGTAACTAGGGACTCTGTATTTCCAATAAAGAGCGAGGAAGACAGCAGAGGGGCTTCAGAGTGGTGGGAGATTTTAACTGAGGACATCTCTGTCGGCTCTGCTCGCAAGTAAAAATAATCTAATGTCTCTTGTCCTTTTCCCCCAGGTTTTTTGATAAGTGTTTGGGTGTTTAAACCTAACAAAGAGCATTTGGAGATGTTACCCCTTAAACTGAAAGTCTGCCGCTCAATGCAGGACCATGCATACACAGCAGAGCCAGAAGAAGAAATGGTTTCACCATTGCCCAAAAAAATGAAAAAGAGAACTTACAAAGACAACTAAACCAGAAACATAAAAAAAGATAACAAGTATAAACAACCCTTCTCCAGGCTTAAGAAGCTAATTAAGGAAAAACACTTCAAAAGGGTCGTTGACAATGCCATGTTTCTCCTCCTCAAGCAAGTGAACTGTGCTGCCTAAATTAGCATAAAGCTAACTTTTTCTATTAGACAGTTTTGCTTGTAACCATAGAAAGCATAACATTAGAGTGCAGTGAGAACAACGTGCATCGTTTAACCTCGCACACAATCCCTCAACAGCGGTCTGCAGCTCACTAAACTCTAACAAAGGTCATATTGATGATTACTGTAACATTGTCTCTACTTTGGATAAAAGCGTGTGCTAAATGCATAAACACAAACTATGCGCGTCATCTCTACTCTCGCTTGGCTCCACAGTATTAACTGATATAATTTTGTTTACGGCTGCGCAAGACGCTTCTTCTCTGGGCTCATCCGCCACTGTCTTTGTTTATGCTTCTGACTGCACTGGATATCTAGAAATCATCTATCTAGAAAAAAGTAAACATTTCTTAAATTGAGTGTCTTTACCCTTAATTTGAGTAGGTAAATGAAATAGTTTGCCAATGGAATGAGTATTTTTTTTTACAGATAATTAGATTATATGTACTTGAAATTAGACAATGCAAATTCATCACCCAGGCCTACATGGAAGCTACTATTGCCGGAATACATGTTTGAGGCAGTGATTTGTTCCTTTAAGTGAAGTAACCCGATTTCTCCACTAGATGGCAGTAATTCTAACACAATGTCCCTTGAAAACAAGATTATAATCCTTACCTGAGCTCTCTCAGATCTTCCTTAAAGGTCTAAACAAAAAATAAAAAATAAACCAATAAGGTTCAGTTTTTTAACATTGGAAAGCTCTAAAGCTCTAAAATAAAAAAATAAATGCATTACATGACTATCCTCATTTTTGTGTCAAAGCTTTAATAATTGCCAAAGTATGGCAAATATTAAGCTGAAAGACGCACATACTTTATGTGTGTTTTTATTATGAGATGTGAGTCCTTAGTTGTGATGCATTTTGAATCAAACAAAAATGTTTAAAATATTTTTCAGGATTTTACCTGATAATTAGCTTTTATTTTGATTCCTGGTTAATACGCTCAATTGACACATTGATGCTTCCCAGAAGCAACAATGTGTCCCACCCAGGAAGCTTTTTCAATTCCAAAATTGAATTTTTTCCCATCCATTAAGCTTTTTCCAATTCAAAAAAAAAAAAAAAAAAAATCCCCCCAGGAAGCTTTTTCATTAAAAAAATGATTTTTTTTTTTTCCATCCAAGAAGCTCTTTCAACTTATTTTTTTTTTTTTTTTTTTTTTTCACCCAGGAAGCTTTTTCAAATAAAGAAAATTTCCATTTTTGAATTGAAAAAGCTTCCTGGATGGGAAGCAAAACATCTTCAAACTTGGAAACAATTTCCAATGGATGTTTTTACCTGTTTTTGGAGTGACTATGACCTGGATGACTAAGAATCCTCACCAAAAAACAGATATAAACTTGTTTTCTGTGACTAAATTGAAAGCACAGCAGCTCCATCTGCCTGCCTCAGAGGAACACTCACCTCCTGTTTGAGTGAGGACGCTGGGAGGCGGATGGCCTCTGAAAGCACCCTGTGCATCCCAGCGATGATGTGACTGAGCCTCTCCTGTGGGATGACACTGCTTTCAGCGATCGACTTCATGATCTCCCTGCAGTCTTTTCCCTCCAGTGCACTGACCACAGCTGCACAGAGAACAACACGAAGCTGATCTTTTCTTTTGTAAATAGAAATTACAAACTCAAAACTTGAACTTGTTTATCTTGCAAGAAATATTAACATAGCTGCGTAAAAGCTGCCCAAAGATCGTTTTTATAAAACAAATTGTTAGTTTTTTTTTTAAATTGTATTGTATTTACCTTTGAGAAGTTTTCTAAACAACTCTTGATCCACATCCTTCAGATTTTTCGACATCGACTCTATTTCTGGTGGTATTCTGCCCCCCAAGAAGCTAGTGTCTTTTACGTTGCTTAAAGACATGGCTAAATGAGTCGCTATCGGAGAAAAAATGCACAAAAGAGGCAAGATTGAAGGAGAAGAGAGTGCTTGTTTTCATTGACGTTAGAACTTCCGACTTTAGGTCACATGACATGTGACGGATGGCAGTTCTTTTCGCGTTGTCTAGAGTCTCGCGAGAACAGCTTAGTTGGAGACAGGAGGACAGAAGAAGAAGAAGGTAGCAGCAGGAGACGAGGAAGGACGTGGGAGGAACGTTGGTCGTTTGGTGCATGGCGCGTGTTTTGAAGCTGCTCTGCTTGTGGAGAAATGTCCTGGGCCGTGAGTAGTGAGGAAACAGGAAGCGATTCTTGTGGGATGGAAGAGGGAAATAGTGACAATGAAGGTTGGAAGATAGCAGCATCAAAAAATGAGAAAAAGCGGAAAAAACAGAGATCAGTTAAAGGGGAATCTAGTTCAGAACAATCCAGTGATGATCAATCCATACATTCCACAGCACAACAAAATGAATTCAAAGTCATATTCAAAGTCGTTAATCAGGCAGACTCTTTTACAAACTGGAATCCGGTTCACTTAACAAAAACCATCAATAAACTTGTTGGAGAAGTCAGAGGTGCCAGAATTCTGTACAGTGGAGACCTGCTAATTAACTGCAGAGACAGCGCCCAGCAAGGCAAAGCAATACGTATTAACAAAATTGACGGGATAAGAGTTCAGTGCAGCCTAATGGAGAACAAAAAGATCAGCAGGGGAGTCATTGGAGGAGTTCCTCTGAAAATTTCTGAAAAAGAGATTCTGGAAAACATAAGCGGTGCAAAAGTAAAAGAAGTAAAACGGTTAAAAACAACAAGAAACGGAGAAAGATCTGACAGTTTATCTGTACTAATTAAATTCGAGGAAGAGCAATTACCAAGCAAAGTATTCATCGGTTACATCAGTTACAATGTCAAAATCTACAATCCACCACCATTGAGATGTTTCAAATGTCAAAAATTCGGACACATTGCAGCAGTTTGTAAAGGGAAACAGAGGTGTGGAAGGTGTGCAGGAGAACATGAATATGGTAAATGTGGAAAAGAAGCTAAAATAAAATGCTGTAATTGTGGTGGAGAACATACTGCTGCTTATCGCGGCTGTGAAGCAAGCAAAAGGTCTGAAGAAATAAAAAAAATGAAATTTGAGCTTGGAATAACTTATGCTGAAGCTGCAAAAAGGATCCCATCTCAGTCAGAAAAACCCAAACCTACAGTTCAACACACGGCAAATTTCAAACCTCTAGAGAAATCTCCAAAAATTGATGAAGACTCACTAATTGTTAAAAAGACAAATTTTGTTCTTTTCATGGTGGAAGTGATTAATTGTACTGCTCAGACGACAAAAAAAACAGAAAAAATCAAAATAATAGTGAAGGCTGCAGAAAAATATCTGGATGTTAAAGATATGAACTGGGAGATGGTTGGAAGCATGATGGAAAGACCAATGGGACCATCAGAAACTGGCAGAGGTACGATGACCTAGAGTAAATTAAAATTATACGGGCAAATGTAATTTAGTATAATTTAGTATTATGTGGGTTTAAGTTACACAGGTTATTTTATTGTATTTTTTTTTTTTTTTTTTTTTTTTTTTTTTTTTTGGGGGGGGTGAATCGTTTCCTGTTTCCTTGCTTTACTCCATATCAGTTGGTGGCGGTAATGCACATTTCACAAGTTTGCCAACCGCCATAAAATCTCATAAGAAGAAGAAGAAGAACAGCTTAGTTCGTCAGAAAAGAAAGGATTAGCAAATGGAGGCTGTAGCCATGGTCGCTGTGTGAAAACTAAAGGTTTGTGCGCTGATGTTCGCTTTAGTTTTTACTTGAAACGTTTTCTTTTGTTACTTTTTTAAATATTTTTCATCATAAAAGTTTTTTAGCTACCGCTGTGTCGTTTGGTTACCGTTAGGTGAACAGTTGTTTCACTAGCATCCAGCTAGCGGTATTAGCTAATGTTATTGTTGTCACAGGCTAACGCTGTTTATCCTTAATGGTTCTACACTGTGATTAATTTGCCTATATAACTGTACTAACACGCCTTGTATTCACAGTATATTTAACGGATGAGTTATTTGGTGATTGCTAGTTCAGCTGTATTGAGCGATTTCCTGGCATCTCATTTCCAGTTTACTTGTTTTCAGTAATTCATTATATATAGATAAGTTGTTGATGATAATTTGACATGTAGGTGTTAATTTTTATCGATATTGTAAATTTTGTTCATAGCTTTATTTCTAAAGTTTAATTCGTCGTATTCTCTTTAATATTAAGAACCCGATTATTTTCCATTGGTTCAGTTTGTTTTTAACCAATGTATTTCTCTACTTTTTTTTAAGTGATAAGATTTTTAAATTGCAGGTTAAGTTTAATTTTGTAGACGTATTTGCTTGTTGTTACTCAGACACACGAATCGATACTTTTGCAGACGTGTCGATGCATCGGATCATCGGCTCTAGGATCGATGCATCGATAAAAAAAAGATAGATATTTACACCCCAAATAATAATTAATTAAAAGCAAGTATTTAATTAAACAAAATTGGTGCATTGAAATGTTAAAGTTAGAAATGTTCTCAACAGACCTTTCCTGTCAGTGTCCATTAGGACCGATACTTTGATACTAGTTTAAAGATGTGCTGCAGGTCCTTTTAACATTAGAATTAAAAAAATAAATGCATTACATGAATATCCTATTTTTGTGTCAATGCCTTAATAATAGTCAAAGTATGGCAAATATTAAGCAGGAAAACATGCATCCTTTAGCTGTATTTTTATTGTGAGATGTGAGTCCTACGTTGTGATGCATTTTGAATCAAATGAAAATTTAAAATCTTTTTCAGCATTTTACCAGATGATAATTTTACTGCTAGATGGCAGTAATTCTCACACAATATCCCTTTAAAACAAGATTATAATCCTTACCTGAGTTCTCTCAGACCTTCCTTAAAGATCTAAACTAAAACGATAAGTTTAGGTTTTTTTTACATTGGAAGGCTCAAATAAAAATGTTTAAAATCTTCTTCAGCATTTTGCCCAATGATTACCTATCATTTTTGATCCCAGGTTAATACGCTACATGTGCTAACACATTGATGCTTCCCAAAAATGACTTTTGAGCTGATTGAGCTGTAAAATTCCTGTGGTTTCAGTCATTCGCTGTTCTAATGGTTCCTTCCCATTGGTTGTTATAGTTATTTAGACTATTTGCAGATTTTGAGGGATCTTTTCCATGTTCCCTGCTTATTTCGTTTCTAGCAGCTATAATGATCACGCAGTTATTCCAAAAAAGAAAATTAAAGACAATTCGCTGGACTTTGTTTTCACATTTGAAGTAATTTAGCTTCCTAGCCAGGAAGCTTTTTCAATTAAAAATGCCAGGAATAGCGTTGATTTTTAGGTTTTTCTTTGTTTTGTTTTTTTAGATTTTGGTATTCTCCTGACATCTTGAATTGAAAAAGCAAAATGTCTTCAAACTTGGAAACTATTTCAAGTTGATTGTGTTTAATTTTCTTTTTTGGAATGACTATGACCTGCATGATTGAGAACCTTCACCAGCAATATACAGAAATGTTTGTTGCTCCATGTCAGTCACTAAATTTAACAGAAATTCACCATTTAAAGAAACAAGGGTAGTATTTATTTACTAGGCTTTAGCTTTGAAGCCAACAATAAATAGATAATGAGGCTATCCCTGTTTAGGATTATAAGCTAGACTTTAAGTTGTTTTTCTTTAATATCTAAAACAAAGTGTGTGTGTGTGGGGGGGGGGGGGGGGGGGGGTCACTTTTCTGGTAACTTTAGTTTATTCTTTGTCAGTATTTAATAACTTAACTCAGGTCTCTTAAGTTATTTTTCTTTAAAACAATTCTGTTATGGTTAAAAAAGTTGATTAAATAAAGATTTAATTGGAAGTCTGTGTTTGTGTTCTTTATTAAAATTAAATCATTTAGCAATATTATAAAAGTCCAGGCAGAGCTGCACATAAAATATGGTTTCAAATCTTTTCAATAATTATCGATATCGATCAATATGCATTTTTTTTATCGATAAGCTTTTTTTCTATATCACCCAGCCCTAATTATGACCTAATTCAATGCCAGAATCAAAAAAGAAAAATGTCTTGTAAAAAAAAAAAAAAAAAGTTACCTTGTGCCAAAATGCTGATTTGTTGTTTTGTTTTTCTCTCCTTCCTGTATCAGTTGTAGCGAGCACAGCAGCCATGTCTGAATCTCTGTATGAGAAGTTTCTGGCTCCAGAGGAGCCTTTCCCTCTCCTCTCCCAAAGAGCCAACCTCAGTGACGTAGGAACGCTGGATGTCAGCGAGTTCAGCTGTCAGCTCTCGTCATGTCACAGAACAGACCCTCTACACCGTTTCCACAGCAACAGGTAAGCAGGAAGTGTCTTTATGCATGTTTGGTATCTTGGTCTCCTACCTGTTATCTTACTTCCTTGTTAAAGCAGCTGTATGAGGAGGAAACTTCCAGTATGTGTGAATCAATATAAAACTTAATGATATATATGTCTTTGTTTATAGTTTAACTGTCTTTTCTACAACATGATGGAATAAATGGACCAGGTCTTAAGTTCCACTGTGTTAAAACCTTTTTTGCTCTTTCGCACTTGTATTGATATTGTTTATAAGTATGTGTTGCCTTTTTTTCTGTTCAGATGTTGGTAAACAATATATTGAGTTATAGTGTATTTAGGAATAATGGGTCTGAAAATACAGGGTGGTGAGGGGTTTGCTTCTGGATTATCCAGAGATGAGCCCAAAGCTTGATTTATGCTTGACGCGTCCACAAGGTCCCCATGGCCAGATTACGTCATTTAGGTCTTCCACGCCCCTCTGCACGGACCTAGGAAAATTTGTAACTACGCAGATCAAACCACGCAGAAAACATGGCCAGGTTTCGCAATTGTAAACATCTGGAGCCATTCCGTGATTTAGATCATAAATACCACAATTAACAGAAGATTGTGTAGAAATAGTCAATACACACTAAGTGTCAGATCAGCAAACCCCCTTTATCCTTTTAGGTTATCCCTTTAGCTTATCCCCGGCCAGAACGCGGAAAGGTGCACAGTGTATAAATGCTGTAGACGCTGTGACGGGCGGCTCATTTACCGCACGGATAATCCGTGCATCGAGCATAATGAGCTCTTAAGGGCAGATGTGCTTCCCTCAGTTCATGACGAAACAGGTTTCTGATGCTTGATGGTTCCCACTTGAAGCTAACATAGATTCCATTCTATAACTGAAGGTCATGTACTTTATCTTCATTTCAAGAATAATTGAGCTGCGAAAAGAACAGCCTTCATTTTACAACTCGGCTACTGAGCAGCGTAGTTCCTTGTTTACAGTGCATTTATCTTGAAATAAGAGGAGCAACTTTTCGTGCTATTATTTTCCCACTGGCTGTAAAGCCTGGTTAATCCCAGGAACAATTGGCTTTTAGTGGCAGTGGGAATAGCTCACTGATGCGTGACCTGCGTTAAAATCCCCTCTGCTCTGATTGGCATGCTGTGGAAACACGCCATACTATTGAGTGCTACGTACAAACGTCAACACACCGTGCCAGTCACTTATGATTTAAAAAAAAAACTGTTTTCATTCGATAAATGTGGTACAGCAAAAGTAAGAGCGTTTGGGACAGATAAGCGAGCGAAATGATACAGAACACTGACTAAGCACCAGGCTCCTTCTATGTTGCTCTCCATTGTTTACTTTCCTGATAACTGTCAGGAAAACACACATCAACACACATCAACAGGGGGGACAGAGGCCATGCAGCTCACCGGCGGGGGGTTAGAACCAGCTTCTATTGCCAAATGTCGATTGTTGGCGGTTTGATCCTTGTTTGAAAACCTGTCTGAAAATGATGTGCCATTAGGTTTTGTGGATATTCCTTTTAAAATCCACCGGCTCTCTGTGCAGGTGGAACCTCACATCCTGTGGGACGAGCGTTGCCAGCTCGGAGTGCAGCGAGGAGCTTTTCTCCTCTGTGTCTGTCGGCGATCAGGATGACTGCTATTCCCTGCTGGATGACCAAGAACTAACGTCCTTGGATTTGTTTCCGGAGGGCAGCGTTTGCAGTGACGTCTCCTCTTCCATCAGCACATACTGGGACTGGTCTGACAGTGAGTTTGAGTGGCAGGTGGGTTTTTTGGAGATTTCTTTAACATTTACCACTTGTTCCTTAGTTTGTCCTTAAGGTCTATGTGAAATTTTTTTTTTTTTTGTTCCAGTTGCCAGGAAGTGACATCGCCAGCGGGAGTGATGTCCTTTCTGACATAATTCCAAGTGTGCCAAGTTCACCGTGTCTGTTTTCCAAGAGGAAACCAAAGTCTCACCCTCATCGCAACCTGGATGAACTGCCTTGGAGTGCCATGACTAATGACGAACAAGTAGGCAACGCCTCAAAGTCTCCATATTGTCAGCCATTTGGAACAAAATAAAAATGTTTGTCTGTTGTCACGTCTAGGTGGAGTACATAGAGTACTTGAGTCGGAAGGTCAGCACAGAGATGGGCCTGAGAGAGCAGTTGGATATTATCAAGATAATCGATCCCTGCGCCCAGATCTCTCCCACCGACAGCGAGTTCATCATCGAGCTCAACTGTCTCACCGATGAGAAACTCAAACAGGTGAGCAACACCCTGAAATATATACAGATTACAGTGATCAAAAGCTTCTTCTTCTCACTTAGCTATCAATTAATGACTTAAAGGTCAAATAGAAAGGAATGCCTCTAGAGCAGTTTTATGGTGTGTTATGGTCGTTTATCCTTTCACGCTAAAAATGCTCCAAGTATTAAAAATTGCCAGAATTTTACAGTGTGCTGGGCGCCGCTAGGGATCCCCAGCTATGGCGTCAGTGTGGTCAAACATCCTCTCACAGCATCAGTTGGTTTTACATACCAGTGGCTTGTTTTCTCTGTTGTATAACTTTAAAAAAGTGCCTGATGGCAATAAAGCTGATTCAACTTTTTATTTTTTATGAATTATTTTATTTCATAAAACAACAACGATGTATTTAACAAGGTAGTTTTTTGTATTAAATACTGACTGAAATAACAGAAATTGATTTCTTACATATTAATAAACTCATTTATTAGATATAACAACTGGTTCCTATTAGGTCACTGAATATGAAATACTTGCGACTTCCAGTGAACAGAGATGTGAATCTATCATTGGAAGTTGTGCTAACATACCGTCAGACTATTTTCCACTTTGTTTCAGTAAAGTAGCTGGTAAGTGGGATTTAGCTCTGTTTTTAGTCTAATCCATCAATCAGTGCTGGGACAGACTTTCAGGTTTTAAACAGCTGGTTCTGGTTTTGGTTGCTCTTTGAGGAATGTTAAATCTAGGCTCCATGAAGTCATTAACTCACAAAAACCTTCTACTGTGCTAATTGCTATTATGTCTTTTCCTATCCTGTTAGAAATGTTTTACCTAAAGTCTCTCTTTTCTATCATCGCATTCTCACCTTTCAAACACAGTAGAGACGTTATGCTGCCACGCAGCGTGGCTAAATAGAAGCTACTTAAGAGAACCGTTGAAGTTAATCCAGTTTTTATATTTACAAGCAGAACCCCAGATAGTTCATTTTCCATCATTATGTCCATTAAACAATGCAAACAATCCCGGACCAGATTCTAGATCCATTCATGACGATTCTGCTCCAGCATGCCTCCTTCCACCCTGGTATCACTAGTCTTGCCTATTCTAGCGAGCCTTTGTTTAAGAATGGACAGTGGGGCCCTCTACTGGATGTCTGCAACATTACAACACAAATAAATGCCTTAAACAGATGTTATTAATTATTGGGATGGAATAGATTTTATTCCAATAAACAATAAATCCACAAATAATCGTATGTTTATTGTTTTCTTCTATACTTAACCTTCTCAGACATTCAAATACACTTTAAGTTTTTCTGTTTTCTTTAAATACTACAAAGTAGGTATGAAAATCAGGAAAAAACTAGATGTATCACAAAGATCTCCTATAATGAATTGCGGAAACAACCATGTAGCTCTGGTTTGAAACAAAACGAAGTGAGACGGATATAGTTTTCTTCCCCTGTGTGATGCTTTCAGGTGCGTAACTACATCAGGGAGCACAGCCCCAGGCTGAGAGCCAGCAGCACCAGAGAGGGCTGGAAGAGGAGCAGCCACAGCAGTGCCAGCACAGGTGGGGTCAGCGCAGTGAGCAGCAGCAACGCCAGCATGGTCAGCTCCGCCAGCTCCTCCACAGGCTCTACTGCCTCCAACTCTGTGGCAGGTGAGGCCCAGCCAGGACGTTTCTACTCTGATCGGAGTTCTTCCTACAATGCTCAATGCTACATCATTCCACACTCTGATTTGTTTACTCTTGACATATTTAACTGGACAATAATGTTTAAAAGCCTCTTATTTTGACCTAAAACAATCTTTACCAGCTAGTTGAATTTTTCCCAGATGTTCTGTTTCCTTTTTCCCCTTTGGGATGGGCGGTTCTGATTTATCTTGCTGTGTCTCAGGTGGTACAGCCTCAGCCTGCAGTGGAAGCAACATCAGCAGAGCCCACAGTGATGGAAACCTTTCGAGCGCCGCTGAACGGATCCGAGATTCTAAAGTAAGAAACTTTTGTTTTGTTAAGATGGATTATGTTGATTTTCTGTTGTTTTTCTGTCTCTCAGGAGAAGACGTTTTACTACCGTAATACATGAAATAACTAGAAAAACACCCTGAGAGTGCAAACCTCTGCCAAGCAGCAAATTGTATCGCATATTATGACTTCCACCTATAGCTACAACTGGCACATGATCTGAATCATTACCAAATTTAAATGAATTGTTACTTGGAATGAGGCACGACTCTGGCAAAAAAAAAAAAAAAAAAAAAAAATGATCCAGTCAGAGGTTTCAATTGATCCTGCTAAAAAACCAACAACTCTCCCTTTTCTTCAGTATAGTACAGCTGAGGCTGTAACTACTCACTGCTCCCACCCTCTGGTTTAGGGGGGAACTGCTTGTTTCACCAAATATGCCTATCTCTCAATGCAGGAGAATCTTTTAAAACTTCCTGTAACCAGATTATGATTTGGATTATCACCAACAACCTCCAATAAGAAAAAACAACCTCCTTGGCAGAAGTAATAATCTTCACCATTTTGGTGTGAAAAGTTAGCCGCCTATTTAGGTTTCATAATATTTCTTAGTTATAAAAAAGGAACAATACATTAAATGACATGCAGGAATTTCTTCTAGGAAACTATCTTTTTGGTATGACGGAGTATTAGGTCCAGGCTAGAGATTTTTTTTTATTTCGAGAATAAATTCGTAATATTATGAGGAGAACATGGTCACAGCGTTACGAGAATATGGTCACACCATTTTAATAAGGTCCAAACATTACGGGAATAAAGTTGCAGCGTTACGGGAATAAACCAATTGTAAAAGTAATATTAGGAGCATAAAGTTGAAAAATGTTTAGTTCAACCTTACAGTTTTTTCCATTTGGAAGGCCTCCTTGTCATCACTCTAATCTTTAGCTTCCTATCAGATCCAACTCTAAACTCTTTGCTAAATGTTTGTATTATTTCCTGCGAGAAAAAATGTGAAATTAAATTTAAACCTTAATCTGCTGAAGGTAATAAATGATTTGGTGTTCATTGTATGGAAAATGCTGGAACAATCTGGGAGTGTGACGTCTCCGTCTTGTTCAGCCCTGGTTTCCATGGAGTCGTCCATGTCCAGAACTCACCTCTCGTCTCTCCCTCCTCACTTTTCAGAAACGATCAAAGCAGCGTAAGCTCCAGCAGAAAGCCCTCCGCAAGCGGCAGCTGAAAGAGCAGCGGCAGGCCCGCAAAGAACGTCTGAGCGGCCTGTTTCTGAACGAGGAGGTCCTGTCGCTACGGGTGACGGAGGAGGACGATCACGCCGATGACCTGGACATCCTGATGTGACACCAGTGAACCAATCAGTGCTCCCTCTAGGCCTGCAAGCTCCTGCCCAGTCCGATGCTTTGGAGCCCGTAGGGTCTGCTGACGTACCCCAGGCTGCCTCTGCGCTCCTAAAGCGATTAGTCACAGCAGTGTGCTTGGCAGCATTTGCTTGTAGTGGCTATAACTTAGCTCGACATAATACTGAACATGCTAGTGCTTTACCTGTCTCCTGCTGCTACGTATCCCTGCTAATCGCTGTGATGCTTCGATCTCAGTGCAGCCTGCTTAGAACGAGAGGCTGGCAGGTCTGCGTCCGTTAAACTAAGATCGATCCTTTTATCTGTCAGCTGCTGCTACTAAAACCACCTCAGACAGGAGGACAGATCAGTCACTTTTTATTTTGGACAAAATATTTCCATTGTTTAAGAAAATCAGCTCTTCATTTCTCACACTCCTTTTTGCTTTGTTTGTGATTAGCTAACTAAATTTAAGTTGTTCTTAGAGGTGAGCTGGTCTGTCTTCCTATCTGCTGAGCGTTGTGGCCTCATTTCTCTAAGGCTTAGATGGAGCACTGAACCCCTGCATGTTTAAATCGCTGCCCCCACCAACACCCTTCAGGGGGCAGTAGTTATTAACCTGCTTCTCAGTTTATTTTAATGTATCCTTCACTAAAACGACTCGTCTCGGTTGTAAATAGTTGGTCTCATGTCCTGCTTAGTGGCGTCAGCTCAGTTCGCTCTCTGTTTATTCCTCCTGGGAAGTTTTTGGTTGTCGCAGCCGAAAGCCGCCATATTTGTTCTGTCTTATAATTCTTTTTATCACATTCTCAAACTCAGATCTTTGTTTCTGATCTGAGCTGATCTTTGGATTCTACAAAGTGCATCTGCTGTATGTTTTAAAGCTGCAAAATGATGTTACACCACAAAAAAAAACCTAACTCTAACAGGATTGTTTTAATTCTTTTGACATTTCTAGATATTTTTTGTTTTGTTTTTTCTCATTAAGCTGAGCTAAACCGCCGCAGTTAGCGCCACAAAGCCTGCTGCTTTTACATGTACTGTTCATAAAGAAATATATTAATGACAACAGTTATGTTTAAAAAAACAGGTTTATGTCTTCTGTAGCAATGAAATATTAAGATTCTATTTTGGAAATTTAAATAATTTTGAAACAAGTGTGATTAAAATAAAGTTTGTGTGAATAAGGTACCAAGAACTCCTGAAAATAAATGAATTTAAAAGTGACTTCTGTGTAAGAATTTTATTTCTAGGAGGATTTATTTACAGTGTGTAACCGACTGGAATTCAGACTATAAAAAAATCATGGAATTAAGGTGAACTCATCAAATATATCTGAATTTTAAGAATAGTACATGTTGGCTTTATTGCAGCATGATGGGCTGTTTTTGTTTTTTGGACATTCAAACCGATAAGAAGCTGGGCAGACATCGGACCGATTGACAGTCTGTCATGGGGACACATCCCCTGCTTAAGCTAACGGTCCTGTTTTGGACTAAGAGGATAACAAATATAAAACCATATTTTATATAAATAGTCATTTATATTACTCTGTAAGCTTCTCTTTGTTTCTTGTAAGTGCAGCGTACGTAAATTATTTGATGGCTGGAGAATCACCCAAATATACTACAGGATGAACAATTGTCCTGTTTGCTTTTCTTGTGCTCTATAACCCCATGACAAAAAAACCTATTTATTTTCCCATCTTCTAAACCTCAAAGTGTCTGTAAGCCTACTCCGTCGAAAAATACCTTTGCTATACAAAGAGAAGCTGATCTAATGTTTTATTTAATACAGAAGATGGCAAATTATTCAAGCAAATAAAATCAATTCAACATCACTAACAGAATAAGTTCAAATGGAAGCAAATACAGTAAAATAGTCGATGTTAAGCAGCAATAAAGATAAAGGCTATAAATTATGATTCCAGGAGCTTATGAGAGAAAAACCATCACAAACATTTAGCAAATGGGATGTGACCAATATAAAATAAAAACAACAAAACAAGTAAAATAGGAGCATTAAATCCAAATTTTCCAACAGAGATGATAATTTGACTGCACCTTTAGAGTTAACCAGTTTCAGATGCTTAGAATATAAGTAAAAATTCTATTCAGTTTATTTCTATAGCGCCAATTCACAACATGTCATCTCAAGGCACTTTACAGTTCACCTAGATCATACAGTCAAATTAATCCAGAGTTTTCTATCTAAGGAAAACCAGTTGATTGGATTGACTCCTTGACTTCAAGGCAATCCCTCACACTAAGCATGCTTGTAGCGACAGTGGAGAGGAAAAACTCCCTTTTAACAGGAAGAAATCTCCAGCAGAACCAGGCTCAGTGTGAGCGGCCATCTGCTGAGGCCGACTGGGGTTTAACTGTAAACCAGCTCCACAGGTGGCCCCCCGTCCAGGAGACATACACTATATTGCCAAAAGTATTTGCTCACCCATCCAAATTATTGGAATCAGGTGTTCCAATCACTTCCATGGCCACAGGTGTATAAATTCAAGCACCTAGGCATGCAGACTGTTTTTACAAACATTTGTGAAAGAATGGGTCGCTCTCAGGAGCTCAGTGAATTCCAGCGTGGAACTGTGATAGGATGCCACCTGTGCAACAAATCCAGTCGTGAAATTTCCTCGCTCCTAAATATTCCACAGTCAACTGTCAGCTGTATTATAAGAAAATGGAAGTGTTTGGGAACGACAGCAACTCAGCCACGAAGTGGTAGGCCACGTAAACTGACGGAGCGGGGTCAGCGGATGCTGACGCGCATAGTGCGAAGAGGTCGCCAACTTTCTGCAGAGTCAATCACTACAGACCTCCAAACTTCATGTGGCCTTCAGATTAGCTCAAGAACAGTGCGCAGAGAGCTTCATGGAATGGGTTTCCATGGTCGAGCAGCTGCATCCAAGCCATACATCACCAAGTGCAATGCAAAGCGTCGGATGCGGTGGTGTAAAGCACGCCGCCACTGGACTCTAGAGCAGTGGAGACGCGTTCTCTGGAGTGACGAATCGCGCTTCTCCATCTGGCAATCTGATGGACGGGTCTGGGTTTGGCGGTTGCCAGGAGAACGGTACTTGTCTGACTGCATTGTGCCAAGTGTAAAGTTTGGTGGAGGGGGGATTATGGTGTGGGGTTGTTTTTCAGGAGCTGGGCTTGGCCCCTTAGTTCCAGTGAAAGGAACTCTGAATGCTTCAGCATACCAAGACATTTTGGACAATTCCATGCTCCCAACTTTGTGGGAACAGTTTGGAGCTGGCCCCTTCCTCTTCCAACATGACTGTGCACCAGTGCACAAAGCAAGGTCCATAAAGACATGGATGACAGAGTCTGGTGTGGATGAACTTGACTGGCCTGCACAGAGTCCTGACCTCAACCCGATAGAACACCTTTGGGATGAATTAGAGCGGAGACTGAGAGCCAGGCCTTCTCGTCCAACATCAGTGTGCGACCTCACAAATGCGCTTCTGGAAGAATGGTCAAAAATTCCCATAAACACACTCCTAAACCTTGTGGACAGCCTTCCCAGAAGAGTTGAAGCTGTTCTAGCTGCAAAGGGTGGACCGACGTCATATTGAACCCTATGGATTAGGAACGGGATGTCACTTAAGCTCATATGTGAGTCAAGGCAGGTGAGCAAATACTTTTGGCAATATAGTGTATGTCCAGGCCATCTATCATTCCATTCATCTGGACTCACAGTCCAGTCTCCCCCAAACACCATCTTACATCAGGGATAAAGGATTTTAAGCTCCATTATGAGATTGGTTATACTTTCCAGAAACCCTTTGCTTTGAATTTTATTATTGTTTTTACAGACATAATAACTTTTACTTATTTTAATCTGTCTATTTTAAATATTTCTTATTTTGCTCTCTCTCCTGTAAACAGTTGCACAGCACGAAAATAATTTCTGATTCTTATTCATTCTCTGATTTTAAAAACCACAGTTACCCAGTTTTAGGCTCTATGTGTTAAAATGTCCAGATAGAAGTAGGAAGATTTATAATCACACGTATCCAACCATTGCAAGTAAATCACAGGTGTTTTGTTTGGATTTATTGATGCAAGAACGCAGAAACTGTATTGCTGCAGTTCTTTTGGGAGACTCTAGAGGGCAGCAGCGGCTCCTGGTGTCTATGTCAGAACTCCTTTCTCTACGGCTCTATCAGGAAGTGACGCAGTGTTTGTTTACAGCCGAGTCTTTTGGAGCTACGTCTACGGAGGTTTTATTTGTTTGCACCGCTGCTTCTCCATGGGGGGCCATGGGGTTGTGGGGAACCAGCCTGACTCCATAGACTACTCTGTGCATGAAGCCTGGAATGAAGCTACCAACGTTTACCTGCTGGTGATCCTGGTCAGCTTCGGCCTGCTCATCTACGCCAGGAAGTAAGCTCACACGACAAACTCACATTTTAATGGAGAAAATAGTTAAAGGCCTCCACAACCAGCACCAGTTTATTGCCCTTGGTTTTTTAATTCGACATTATGTAACACTTGTTATACGGCTGTACAATGGTAATCAGTTGGGGGTGTTTAAAATATATTAATAGGTTGTTTTTTTTATGTATTTTTATAATAACTGATTTTATACTTATTATGTTTAAGCTATAAATTCTACTTGTTTAGAAAAAATAAAAATAATAAGCACAATTCAATTTAGTTATAGCGCCAATTCACAACACGTCATCTCAAGGCACTTTACAGTTCAACCAGGTCATCCAGTCAGATTGATTCAGTTTTCTATTTAAGGAAAACCAGCTGAGTGCATCGACTCATTGACTTGAATGCAATCCCTCACACTAAGCATGCTTGTAGCAACAGTGGAGAGGAAAAACTCTCTTTTAACAGGAAGAAACCTCCAGCAGAACCAGGCTCAGTGTGACTGGGGTTCAAGGAGACAGAAGCAGAGATACTATGGCAAGCCGTTTTAACATAGATTCGGTTGTACCACCTTTACATTCAAGATATCTCAAATTGTTTTATGACTAGATATTTTAGAGATATAAGATATCTCTAATTATATTTTGACTAGTCAAAATACCTATTCAGGATATTTACAATTACATTCTGACTATTAGAAATGACGTCGGATTTACCATTAACTTGTATGGAGACGTCAATTTAAGATATCTACAATGAATTACTGACTATCTGAAATACACATTTCAGACATCTACGATTAAATTGTGACTAGTCATAAATTAATTTTAAGATATCTCGATTTTAGTTTTGACTTGTCATAATTCTAATTAAAGATATCTCAAATACCACCATAGTTCATAATATCTTAAATGTATTTTAGGACAGGAGATATGCAGTTTTGAATAGTGAAAACTCAATTATGGATATCTTGAAAGTAAATAATGACTAGACAAAACAAATTTAAAGATCTCTTGAATTGTAATTTTGACTATTCGAAATTCCTTTTAAGATATCTCTAAATGTATTAAAGATTTTTTGAGTTATTCAGCTTTTCCATTAAAGATATCTTAAATTGGCATTCTGACCAGTCAAAATGTGTAATGATCTTTTTAATGGGCTTCCAGGAGGATCATTGCTAAAAAATTCCTTACTGTCAGTTTAATCCAAAGGAGGAAAAGTTAAATCAGCGTGTGACACTTTAAATGACAAATCCGGTGTCGTAATTTGAGATATCTTGAAAGGAATTTTGAATAGGCAAAATGTAGTTTAAGATATCTTGAATTATTATTCTTCCTAATTAGAATGTAAATACACATATCTTAAATTACCATTCCGGATAGTCAAAATGGACGCAGAGAGATCACTGTGGGGGAAAAAAACTCTTTAATGAGAGAGAGACTATAAAACATGACCGCAGGTTTACCAAAATTAAATTTTAGACCAGAGAAATGACTCGGGTTACATACAGCCGACTTTAACAGGCGTTCGTCATCATCATCATCAGGAAGGGCCCCAAATTAGTTAAAAGAAGCTTTTTATAAATCTGTCACATCTTAAACATGTTTTAAACGATGAGACACCACTGTCTCCAGCCTAATCGACGTAATAAACATGTTCTAAGATCAAGGTCAATCAAATAGACACTACCAGAGCTTTTATCTGTTAAGAATGATCAACTCTGTCTGTTTGCTACCAGTTCATTTCCAGAACCTTCTTACTTACATGATGAGAATTACTTTTATCCTGGCTGAAGAAGTGTCTTAACTGCGAAGAGATCTTGGGGAAACATTAGCTTGACACAGGGGTGGGCAATTCAGAAACAGGGGTGAAATGTTTGAACATAAAGAGCCAATTTGTCAACTTTTTTTAGGATCTGGACTCTTCCATCAGCCCTTGTTTGAAATTTTAAATACCTAAACCAGTCAAAGCAGGACAGAAATATTCTACAAATGAGCCACCATAAAAAAATTGCTAAAAAGAACTTAAGACTCACTTTTTTCTTTTCTTCTAAAACATTTTTTACACTTTTCTGAACCGTTTGTCTGTGATCCAACCAGAAACAAGAGGAAGATCATGCGGATCTTCACGCTGCCTCCCACCGTGGGCAGCAGCCCTGAGCCTAACTTCTACGACAGCCTGCAGAAGGTCCGCCTGCGGCAGCAGCTGGAGATGTACTCTCTGGGTGAGCCGAGCGCAAACAGAGGGTTAGCTTAGATCACTGATACAGGAAGAGGACAGAGTCTCTGCTAAACCTTCACTGAACCTTTCAGCGTATTTTAGAGCCGCTTTAATGTATTTTAATGTGACTGATCTTTTTTCCACATTATTTCATGGCTTTTGAACAGCAATCATGTCTTTATTTAAAAACCAGCTTAGTGTTTTGATAGTTTTTTACATTTCTCATCATCTCTGTGATTTTTCTCAAAAGTTAGCATTGATCTGTGCATTAGCTTATAACATGTTAACCATGTTTTGTCTTTTAGAGTAGTGTTTCCCTAGCCTAGTAAACTAGCCCCACCCGCCAGCAGCCAAAATAATTTTTGCCTGCGAGTGGTCTAGCCTCCATCAATGCCCCCGGCCCTAAATCTCCAGGGCCAATCACAACTTAGAGGTGTGTTTCGAATTTCTGGATGCAAACCGGGCGGGGTTTTGAAAGCGTGACGACAAAACTGTGCGGCACTGGAGAAAACACAACAAGGAACTAAAGCTACCGTGCACAACTGTGTTAGAAAATGAAGCAGATAGATTTGCCGTCACAGGTCCTAATTATATACTGATAATGTCAACTTACCTCGGCTATATTCTGTGAAAGTGCGACAGATATCCTTGCCTGTGTTCTGGCGGAGCTTCTTCAAGTCTTTCAGTGTTTTCGAGGGAGTAGGCTCCCGAGCTCTCTTTTCAGCAGCTGTTGGTTCTGCGGGGGTTCCTGCTTCCACCTCATTTTCAATCCACCTCCAATAAATTGGCAGAATCTCTTTCCAGTCTATTCAACACCGTTGTACAAGCTCGACTGACTCGATTGTATTTCCCTGGTGTAATCAAAACGCTCACTCCAACTTTCTGTTGTCTGTCTGCCACTGACAACGGTTGATTTGAACTTTGGAAAAGATGTGTACAGTGGTGTAGTACACCGGCTACTCGCATGTCTTTTTTTGCCCAAACGACAACAATAGTCCAACTCCATGATCTCAACAACTTATCCACTGCGACATCACAGGCTTCCTGTCACGCTTTCTAGGTCACAGTCAGTTGCGCTCATTGGTCAGAGCAATGGCCAATAGGCACAGACATGGTTTAAAAAACAACGGGTTGTTCTCATCAACAATCTTCCAATGTCTCATTCATCAGGGCCAGACTAAATTACACATTTAATCTCACATTTAGTCTGGTTTATCAGGCTAGTGTTTCCTAAGTGCGGTTTTTTGCACCCCTAGTGGTCCGCGAGTGTATTGCAAGGGGTACAAGATAATATATTATTTCTTAAGACGGGCTTTGAATGTGCAATTTTTCAATAGTTGCACGCAGCTACAGCTCAAACTGAACGACGAAACTGCAGGGTTTAAAAGTTCACAGCTCGCGATGCATGTTCTCACGCTGTGTGGCCCGACGCTCAGATGCGATCTTACGACGGGCGACTGAAATTCAAACATTTTTTATTTTCTCCTCGTCGCGAGAGGCTGATCGCCAGGCTGAAAGGCGGCCTGATCCAAGGATTTTCGCACCACTGGAAAAACGATCTAGAAATAAATAGAAATTTCTTAGATTAAGTGTATTTACCCTTATTTTGTGTAGGTAAATGAGATGATTTGCCAATGGAACAACTATTTTTGCTCTTAAAACAAGATATTTAGATAAAATGCACTTGAAATAAAAGTGTGTTTTCTTATTTTAAATGTTAATTGTCTTGTTCCATTGGCAAGCCTTTCCTTTACCTTCTCAATTCAAGAACAAATGCACGTTTTTAAAGAATAAATTACTTATGGAGATTTAGATTTTTTCCAGTGTGCAGACTGGGCTCAAAGGAAAATATAGTACAGGGTACGCCCGGCTTTAGTTAGACAAATAAAATAGAGCTGGGATCGGTTTTGCTTTGTGAGGACCCAGTTGAAAAATTAAACAAGATTTTATCAACCAAAAAACTTAGTTTTTCTTTGAGTTCAACCTTCAGCTGTGACACACGTGAGAACCAAGCAGAGGAACATCCTGGATGTAAAGAACAGCCTGGGATCGGCTGTTTTTCACACTGAGCTATCGGAGCTCATCAAAGCAACTTGAAAACAAAATAAAACTATAAATAATAATAATATAAAATAATCTGGATATAATTTTTGTTCTGTATTTTATTCCCAATTCACCAGGTTTAAGTGTGATTATAAGGGAGTCACTCCAGTTTTATAAATACAGGTTTATAATAGGATTTTATTTTGTATGTATTTCGATTCCTAACTTACTTCCAGGAAACATATTTATGTTTTTTTTTTGAAGTGGAAAGAATAAAATTGCAAAACTTAAATGCTCAAATTAAAGATATAGATAATAGGATAAAACCCACAAGATTACATTAAAAAAATTATGATAATAATAAACAAAAACTTTACGAACATTAAACTGTCCAATTGTGGCTGGGACAAACGATCTTCTCTATCTCTTCTTCTGCTTCTCACAGAGGTCAGTCTCGAAATCTTTATTTCAGTTTTTGTACATTCAACATTTGGACAATCATCAATACTTTTAACTGAGGGAGGAACTTATGGTGAAACAAAATCCCGAAAGGGGAACAAAAGTCAAAAAAGGTTGGGAAACACTGTTTTAGAAAATAAGCGCAGATGTTTTATGATCCATTTGTTCTCTGTAGCCAGGAAGTTTGACCAGCAGCAGCAGCCAGAGAGCGTGCAGCTCTCCATGGAATGAGAGGAGGAGGTTTCACGCTTCCGAGGATCCGGAACAGATGGAGGCGGACTTCAGACGCTCCTCTTGAAGAGGTTTTCCCAACTTCCCGCCTGCACACACAGCTGGATGGATGAAGGGACTTTTGCAGAAGCTTCCAGCTGTGCAGCGTTTCTCCACCTTTTAGGAAAAACGGCTTTAAAAAAACGTTAAGAGGGAAAATCAGAAGGAATTTAACAGACCTGAATATTTCGTTTATTGTCAAAATATTAGAATTTAGTATTGGAATGATTGAAACTTTGCTGAGTAATTAACCTTTATTGCTATTATTTAATCAAGTGTCAGTTTTTGAATATCTTAGTTCTTGATGGTTGGACTGAAACGTCTCTAACAGGCTGGATGCTGGGAGGGAAAACAGTGATGCTGATATTCCAGTAGAGGAATGATGGGAAGCATGAAGAAAAGCACAGACAGAAACTATTAACACACATCTGTAACTGCTACTGTATAGAATAGATATAAAGGCATCATTTTGCTATTCAGGTCATGCATATCAAATACAAGGTGTTTTCTATTTCATTGTGTTTGCTGATAAATGTAAATGTTTAGCCAGGAAGGAAAAAAAAATATATCAGAATATTGTAAGTTTCCAAATCTAATTTACCCCAAAGTTCATTATTCATCCCAAAAATGTATATAAATTTGAGTAATAATTAGCTAAAAGACACATGGATCTTTATTATATTGATGGTAAACATCCTTATATAGGGAGATGGCTTCTGGATTGTCTATAACAACAAAATTGACTTAATAAAGATAAAATTCTACAAAATTTGGGACCCTTTTAATGAATATATTGCAACAAAGTATCTAAAAAAACACAATAAATGAAATGATTTATGAAATTTGGTCTCTTGAACTCTCCAAAAAAAATATATATATAGTAAAATCCAGCAAAATGTTTAGTTCTTTTTTTATGCATGTTCCAATCTGGAAATACAGCTTAAATATGAGTTGAATTGAGCCCTAAATGTGAATGCAGAAATACAGACCATGTTCTTTGTATTTACATGTTTAAATCGTATGGAATCCATTTTTCTAAAATGTTTGGAAATGTGCCGTCATCGATGGATGAATCCCACAGAATGAAGCTGATGTCAGATTTGGTTTATGGCAGTAATATTCCTGCATCATCAACCTTCTCTGCAGCTGAGATGTTGGACTTTCTCTCTGGATCATGTTTGCTGAGCTTTGCAGGTTTTTATTTGTGAATGTCTGCAGAGAATCTGTATCTGCTTCCCAGAGGAGGGATAGAAGTTCATCTGCACGCTCTTTAAACTCTGCTCTTTATTATGTGAATGTGGTTTAGACTCATGCATTAATAAAATGTTAATAATACTCTGCTTTACTGCTTTCTGGTGTCATTTTCTAAAGTTCTGCTTTATGTAGGAGGATTAAGGGTTGTTTAGTTTGTCGTGAAGGAAATAGGAAATCTCATGGTGTTTGACAGACATCAGCCGGTTATGTGCATTCCTTTCTTTTAAAAGTTAAACTCAATCCTGCTGCTTTCAAGAAAGAAAAGACACGATGCTCCAAATGTTTAGAATTGGGGACCAAATCAGAAGTGAGCTCCAACATTTCTGTCCCAATAGTGGATAAATAATCAACCAGAATTAAGGCAGGAGTTAGTTGATGGCAAATTCTCCTGCTTGGATGCACACGTTTGAGGATGTGTGTATATTTACAGCCAAATGTGGAGGAAAACCAAACAAAGTTAAACATTTGCATCCAGTTCCTGTTTTAAAAAATATTTGAAGCTATTAATTTGTTTTTAAGTTGTGAAAAAGAAGAGTATGATGATCAATTTGGTAATTAGGACATAATAAGTAGGACTCGGTTTTATTTTCCTTTGTATAGTCCAGTATTGACTCATACAAAAAAAAAAAACATAGATATATATATATATATATATATATATCCTCATGCACAAATATTTTGAGACAGTCAAAGCACTCAAAATGAATGTCATGAGTTCAGCTTGTTTATGATGGTTCAAATAAAGTATTACACATGATTAATACAAATATTTATAATTTTACTAATGCACTAAGTTAGGATTATTTCTTCTGACAATGTCCCCCATATCCAGTTCAAGTTAGTTCTGTGTGATTATATCCTTTACTGAATAGAAAATCAATTAGTTTTAATAATCTGATCAAATCTATAACAGAGTTAAGTCCTTGTAACAGTGACATCTAGTGGCCATTGCAGGTAAATGCTTTCTTTGCTACATTGCTGTCGGAAAGTTTTTTCCCCTTTGTGGATTTAGTTTTTTTTCTTCCATATTTGTGAACATTTTCAGTTTTCCATATTCCATATGAAACGAAGCAAAGGCTCATGTTTGCAGAGTAAAAAAATATCTGTAGGAAAGTTTCCCCGACTGAGACAAAGATGGAGTCCCAACTTTAACCAGTAGGGGTGCTAAACCTCAGTTACAGGTTTAGCACCCCCTGAAGGCAACAAGCAGCACTGCAGTGGAGCTAACTGAACCAGTCTCCAGTTCTGGTAGGGTGACCAGGTTTGGGTTTCTGAAAAGGAGGAAACTTTTTTGGAGGGGGCGGCTGCTGACTGGACCGGACCAGGCCCCAGCCAGGGGACAGAGCGACCAAAACCTGCATTAGAGCCGCCTTTGTCTAGGATACCGTCACCGGGTCGGGTTCGGTCGCTCAGTCCCCCGCTGGCTCCCTGTTTCGACTACGTGCTGCACTTTAGTCGACCAAAATCACACAGGATTTTGAAATTCCCCACAAACATTTTTTTTGTTCAGGTATGAAAAGTAGGACATGTCCAGGGAAAAGAGGGCGTCTGGTCGCTCTAGTTCTGGTTCTGATACCAGACCACTTTAGACCAGCAGATTAAGAAGTCATGGTGTTTCTGGTAAATTCAAGGCCACAAAATCCTACCAAAAACCAAAATATGCCTGATCCATGGGCGATTCTAGACTGGGGCCAACAGGAGTACCAACAAATAGGGCACAGATACCATTTTGAGAGCCAGAAGTTTCTTCAACTATTGTCACCCGTTCCAGTTAGGCAATAAAAAGTTCTACTGGGTTCACTTTATATTAGTCTTTTTCCTGCTTCACAAAGGAAGGCAGCAGCTTGACAAAACCATGATGGTAATTATTTTACATCCAAGTAGTATGCAGTTCTTCATATATAGACACACACATCAATTTCAAACAGATGGTTTCGGCCAATACTTCACAGCCAGGTATCGGGGCCAAAAGATGGCATCGGTGCAACTCTACTGAAGACATAATACTCAAAGGAATTCTAATGATAATATGCGCTGAAACAGAGATGGTTACTGATAGGTCCTTTACATTTAATTTCTTTTTCTTAACAAATTCTGTTTTACTTATTATCTAAAAATAATAAGGTGATAGCTTCAGTAGAATTGATATAGGATCCGTTTCCATCTGCTAAAATTCAAAGCAAATAAAAGCTTTATGTCAGATTTTATAGAAAACAGTAATTCTAACTTAAATTAAGTCAAAAATATGTAAAATTCCTAAATTCTGAATGTATATTGACCTAATAATAAATTAATTAAACCTAATTCAATAGAAATTTCACTTTATGCAGCTTAATATATTTGAATCCCTTGCCTTTTTTTTTTTCAATTTCATTCTTTTCTGTGCCCCCATGAAAACATGCTGGCCCCATCGTGGCCCCCGGTACATTTGGTCTAGAACCGCCACTGATCTGATCTGTTTGCCAACAACTGTTAGCTTAGTTAGCTCCACTGTTTAAGGGAAGCTCAGACTGCCATAAAGCAGTGCTATGGGTAACATGACTGTAACGGATCCACACCTCTCAAGTTACTTGAGTTTTTGATGAGAGCAGCCTGCATACAATCTGAATAATGTATACTGACGTGAAGAATTATTTAAAACATTTCAAATCATGCCACTACTGGGGTCTAAAGCTGCAGAAAAAGCTCATTAGAACGCTCAAACAGGGAAGGGGTGTCATGGTCAGGTCCTCAGCAGAAAGAGAAACAGACATTAAAACTTTTGCATTGGAACGATGAATAAATCCCTTTTCTATTTGACTGAAGTATCCAGGTGGAGGAGAAACGATCATAGAGAAATCACAGCCGATTCCTTTGAGCAGAATTTATTTTAAAGGAAACAGTTCGTCAGTGATCCATTGTTCCAGCTGCTTCCTTTGTTCGACCACACAGCAGCTTGACTCCTGTCTGCTTTGTGACAGGAAACGGACATCGTTTATATTCAAGAGGAAAAATTCTACCGAAAAATCTGGGCTTCTTTGAGCAACTTATTTCTTATAAATGGAAAACTTAACAAAAAAACAAACACATAAAATACTTTCCCTTACACTCATTTGTACATTATTGATAGCCTCTGCAGTGTAAACAATGCTCTGGTGCATGCACCTCTTTGGAAACGCCTCCTTGCATGAAATCGTTTCAACTTGGCAAGGCCGAAAAACTGGCAATATTTACAGAAATTTCCAGAGATGAAACGTGCAAACTGATCTCTTTTGTTTTCCTCAAGAGGAATCAGGAGCATCAAAGCTACTAGTTTGGATAAAAAACACAACGCAATTATATACAGACAAAGCTGGCAGCTAGCAGCAATAAAACAAGAGGCAACAGTAAACCCAGCTGTATTTGGTCATAGCAACAATATTTGCATATTTAAGTGGTTCAGCAAAGCGGAACGCTGATCTAAAAGGCATCGTGCTTCACTGAGGGATGCAGCCCCTCAGCTGCGGCTGTGGGGACAGACGTCCACGCTGTCAGTGGGTAACGTGGCGGCGTAGTCAGAGCTCCAGTCTCTCAGGAAGAGTTCCTCCGCTTGGCTCTGCAGAGTCTGCTGGCCCTCGTGAAGCTCGGCGCCTGTCTGGTTCACCACCAGGCCTACGCCTGCTGTGTGAGTGAAGTAGTTCTCAGACCAGTTGGATGTCCCTGTGAACAGAAACACCTTCAGTTTGGATTCTCCAACAGGTTTATTCTGGTTTTTTTCTCCATCTACCAGTTTAATAAACCTACCGATGTAGAGCGCTCTGTCTGTCACCATGTATTTGGCGTGATTGACACGTGCAAAGGCGATCTTCATCTGCTCCGCTGTTGAAGGCACCGTAAAGATTTTCTGCAAACAGAAACGGAGCTGAGGTAAACCTTCTGTTTCTCCTCTCGTTAGGAGCGTCTCGGCTGCGGAGCTGATCGTCGTCGTACCACGTCAACATTGCATTTCAGAGGAGGCCTGCTGAGCACCAGCAGGGACTGCAGGAAGGTGAACATGGAGGCTGGCGAGTGCTCCCAGCAGCTGACCATCAGTCTCACCTGCACCCCTCTGGTGCAGGCTGCAGCACGCAGGCTGGAGTCGATGGCGGGCCAGAACCTGAACCAACAAACGGAGATAAAGCTCCTCATTAGGATTAGGATTTCTGAAGGAGTGGAAAATCTATTATTTATTAAAATAAAAAAAAATTGCTGCTAAAAATTTTTCTTTATACCTGACTGGCTCTGTGTACTGAGACAGAGGGAGGTAGTCAATAACAGAGATGTGAATGAACCTCTGGGCGTCTTCGATGACGGACAGGATGGTAGAGAGGTCATCGGAGCGTCCACGCGCTGAGATCGGTGGCGGTGCGCTCTGCAGGAGGACAGAGTCGGCACGGTGTGTAAAAAGGGTCTGTAAATCTTTAAAAACTTGACTCGTTGGTGGGATGGCGAACTTACAGACAGGTAAACCTGGGCAGGGACTCCGTTAAGCTTCAGCTGCAGAGGGTTGTCGGCGCTGGACAGTGCAGAGAGCCGAGCGGGCCAAAATGGTGGGAGGGTTCCTCTGTTGGCGCCTCCGATGGTCCAGTACACCCCGAAGATCCGGAAGGCATCCTGAGCCAGGCAGCTGCAGTCCTCCACCGACAGACCCACCTCCTTCACCTACGGTGGCCAAAAAGCGTAGATCAGCGTGTGCAACTCCGACACAGACTGGTCTGAATCGGACACGAGGTGAGCTGAACTGGTATCGGGGGTCAGATAAGGTCACCAATACGATCACCGCATATAGACATGATTACTAGTATTTTCCTTTAAATAAGATTCCAATCAAATCTAGATCCTTCCTGTTTCTTTTTTTAACAAGTGGCTCTAAAAATTGCAGATACTTGGACAAAGTGGAAATCCTTGCCGGGACCCTGGTTCTGGGGGGGCTGTGCCTGAAAGGCCATTTATTTTGATCTGTACCATTTGAAAATTAAATTTCCATATCAAACAACTGATTTTATATTAAAAGCCAAAACACTGCAGAACCAGATATAAATATTCCCAAAGTACGCATTTAAAGCCTTTTTCAGCTTCAAAACTAAATGCTAAATGACAATTTGCTTATTATTATTGTTGAATATTAGAGATTTTGCAGAAATATTTTTATACATTGTTTAGATTTACTTATATATTTCTACCCCCTTTATAGAATAGAAAATCCCTTTATTGTCCCACAATGGGGAAATTCACAGCAGCAGAAATATAAATAATAATATAAAAACATAACAGGGAAGAGTTAAAATATAAACAAAATACTGTACTGTAAAGTGTTTTAACAATATCAAACTGTGCACCTGGAGAATAAATAACCAATATGCAGCTACGGACATTTTTACAGTAATGGATGTTTGAAAATAGCAGCAACATCAGAGATGTGCAAAATGACAGCAGGATGTTATTTAACTGACTATGGTTTCTATCATTACATTTGACATTTTATTTGTTCCTGCTCCCGGTGGTTGGAACCTTTATTCCACTCTGGATTCTGATGAGTGTAGTCTTTGTTCACTTTACAATAAAAAAATAAAAAATACAGTTTTGAAAAGTTTGGTATTCATTCTTTTCCTGCTTTGTGTGTCAACTGTCATGGTTGCTAAGCGACAGAGTATAGGTGGTAAAAGCCGCTGAAGGCTGGACCCGTTTGAAATCACAGCCAAAACTCTTCCAGTCTCCTTATTTTCAAGGCCTGCAAAGGATCCAGTCCAGGTAGATCGCGTCCTTGGAGGACGCAGTCCATGAATTCAAACACAGCCTCTGTACTCTTTGAGCCTCCCCTACAGGGTATCATAACAGACACAGTCGAATGCCTCTTTTAGGTCCACAAAACATGAGGGCAAACTCCCATGAGCCCTCATATGTAAATGTGTTCAAATGAGGTTTAAAAACATAAAGGTTCATGTGAAAATTCATAAGATTACATCAGAATTCATTGGTTTGATATTTTCATATTAGTTGAAAATAACTATGTTATGATTTATAGTAACGTTCACATGAAGTTAGATGTTCAAGTAATTTAATTTTATTTAGCTACTGACTCAATTGGTTTTGTCTCCTTTATAAAAACAGAATTATGGAACAAAAGTTGTAGCCTACAAAATAAGGAGTTGTGTTTTTTATGCTCCAATAAATGGTAAAGGGCATATAAACTAGCATATGGACCTATTTACAACAAAAAGAGCCGCAGCCTATAGGTAAGAGGTTAAAGTGGTTTGGTTATTTATGGAAGACATAAATCTGAGATAATTTACCAAACTAACCAGCTGAATGATCCAGCACAAAGTTTTGGTCCGACCAAAGGATGGGCAACTTAGTGTGATGGTATGTTTGGTTTATTATAGCATTTTGCATTAATTCCTTATAAAGAAAACATCCATAAAGCTCATCTGCCCTGCAGCAGTCATGCATCTAAACCTCTATGAAGTGGAACATTTCTGTTAGCCGCTGTACCTGACTGAGAGAGCGCCAGTCCATGTTAGCACTACCCAGGTAGAAGTGCTTCTGGTCCACCACCCACAGCTTGGTGTGAACGATGCCTCCAGTCACAGCGTTGAGGTCCACCTCTCTGACTTCAGCACCTTCCACACACAGCATGGCAGATTATTCTCCAGATCTCCACAGCTTGCCTCTACAGTGATGAAAACCTTACCTGTGGCAGTCAGTTCTGCTGTGTCCTGGGTTGATGTCTGAGGGGCGTTTACAGCAATCTGGAGTTTTACACCTTTGGATTCAAGCTCCTTCAGCTGCTCAAAGACGTTTCTCCCCTGTGAAATGAAAGACCACAGAAGCATGGAAACTCCCACTAACAGGTGAGGCATTAATGCCAGAAACCTGTTCATGCTGCTACGCTCACCTGTGAGTCTGAGGGGTCAGAGGATTGGACATCGCTGTCCCGTAGTGTGAAGTAAAAAGCAGCTATGTGGACGGAGCTGTTGGCCTTGTGCAGCAGATGCAGCCAGCTGTCTGCGATGCTCGGCCTGGATGGCGAAGAGGACGGATACAGACCCACAGGGATGCTCTCCACCAGCTGCACTCTGAACAATACAGAAGGACGTCTGCTTACACCTCAGGTTATCTTTCATCTATCCAAGAATCTCATAGAATATAAAGGCAAGATAACCATAAAAAAAACATATAAATAGGTGTCTAAATTTGTAAATCCAAGTCAAAAACGCACTTAAATTTCTAACATCCATTTGTTCCCGGTTGTCAACATACTCTTACTTAAATTTTTGATCCGTTTCTAAATATTTACTCATAGGTTTGTGATAAGTACACCCTGTCTACTTTTAAGGCTACAGTAGGCTTAAAACATTTTCATAAAGCTTATAGTCAGAGTGGCTCAGGTTATCCTGAGCTATCTATACAGTTATGCTGCTATAGGCTTAGAATCCTGGAGGACATAGGGACCCCTTTTCATCATTCTCTCTCTATTCTCCTATTTATAACTTTATGCTCTCTCTGCTTTTCTCATCATAGTAGCTCCATCTATTTTTTTTTAAATATTTTTTCACCTGTTTTGCTGTGACATCATCCTGGAGAGAAATATCAGCTGGGCGGCTGCCATCTACAACTTCGATTATAGATGTCAGAGGTGTTTTAGTACAGTTTCTATCCTAGACATAGTTATGAGCTCAGCCTTTACTGTCACTAACTGGATGCGCTCTTTCTTCCCTTTGATAAAATACTGGCTCAGAGCTCATTTGCTTAACCGTTTCTTTTCAAGATAGTGTCACCAATGGAGCTAGCTTACCTTTACTAGCATAGAAAGTAATTATAGATTAGTGCTTCTATGTTCCTTTTCTACATCAGCTTCTGAGTCCTTGAACCCCAGTGGGCCACTGGTTCTGCTAAAGATGACTTCTTGTTAAGAGTTTTTCCTCTCCACTGTTGCTGCAAGCATGCATGCACAGTGTGAAAGTCAGAGACACAATGAAAGCGAATGTCTTCTGCGCCACAAGCCAATCCAGGAAGAGTGGATTTTGTGAATTCAATGACTGGATGGAATCAGCTGCTTTTTGTTAGATAGAAAACTTTGAACCAATCAGACTTTATTGAATTGCCTCTAAACAGCCGTGAGGTGACGTGTTTCGAATTGGCGTGTTAGAAGTAAACTGAATACAAAGTTTTCTACTCATAACTCTCTGCTCATAGATTTTTTGATTTTTGCTCATTTGTGAGTTGTAATTGTATGTTTTAAAGTTATAATTTTGTTACTTATTACTTATATTTGTGTAACTTAACTTTTAGTCCCAGATATGAAAAATCTGAGGTCAAATCAATCAATGAGTTACAACAGGAAACAATCATTATTTACATTTAATTTACAAATTCAGACACCTACACATAGGCTTTTGTAAACAGTTATCTTACCCTACTAAAAACTGCTTAGAAATGTTGGGTCTTTTATTTATAGATCTAACTTGCCTGCAGTCTGAGGTACAGGGCTCTGGGAACAAGCCAAGGCCCTCCAGCCAGTGCAGCTCTAGCTGAGCCATGAGATGGGCAGATGTGGGGAGCCCGTAGCGCCAGACATGCAGACTGAGACCTCCCAGCAGCAGCACGAAGAAGAGAGTAAAACAGGAGCATATCGACTTCTGTCAAACAAAGAGAGAAAACAGCATGGAAGGGATCAGCATTCCACAGCTGTCCCTGCAGGGCGTGGTCAGATTCCTTCAAATATATCTGAGACAGCTCAATCTGCCAGGAAAGCATAGCTGATCTGTTCTGAAAGGGAACCGCTGGGTTAAAAAAATCTGTAATTTATTTTCTAGTTTGTGAATCCAGATGCTTGCAACCCTTCTTATTGTGGGAGTAGTTCAGATGGGAAGAGAAAGTCAAAATTAGCCACTTTCACAATGGGTGAAGTCGGAGGAGGATGTTTTTGACTTTCAGCAAATTTAATCTTCTCATGTAAGAAGCTGGATTTGGGAACTTTGGCAGCCTTCTGGAAACCTCGGGGTTACGGTAATTCATTGCAGGGTATCTCTATAAAACACTGCTGAGAGGAACTCACCTTTGTGGACTTGGCTGGTTTCCTGTTAGCCGTCTTATCCTGAGCCACAGGAGAAGTAGATTCATCCAGGTTAACCTTTTGCACCTTAGGATCTGGAAGCTCCGTCTGGCTTTCTAACTGAAGTTCTTCCACCTCCTCCGAGTCGTGGCCCTCTGATGCCTCACTTGCCAGGTCGTCTTCACATTCTGCTTCCGAAGAACATCCGCTGCCCCTCAGTTCAGCCGTTTCCGCGGGCTCCGTCGCCCAAGGCGGTTCTTCGTCAATAATGGCCTCTACCTGGCCAACCTCCGCCACGTTGGACGACTCTTCAGACTTCCCTCCGTCTCCGGTGGAGTTGAGGTTCACCCAAGTCTGCTTTTCTTCTGATAGGCTGAGAGAGCTTTCCTTTGGGAGGGAACTCAGAGGACCGTCTGCTGTGCTGCCTGCTTCGGTTTCTTTGGCGTCCTGCTCTAGTCTGAGAGGAGGTCTGGGGCTGGCGATCATGGGTCCCTCAGCAGACTCAGACAGACCCTTGCTTTTTGGAGCAGTTATTCCAGCTTGTTCCACATCGCTGGACACCGAGGGTGAGACCAAACTGATGCCTTGAATACGTACCGATGGCGGGGGGAGCGCCGTTCCTCTGACCTCAGGAAGTTTGGACTTTAAAACCTCCACATCTCCACCTTTCTCGGAAGGTAGAGCTGCATAAACGGTGGCGTCTTTTCTGGGAGCAGGAGGCTCTGGGGTCTGGCTCCCACCCCCGGGTCGTTTCTGGAAAGTCGGGATACGAGAGACGGGTTTCCCACCTTTCCGATTCATGTCTTCTTTCTCCTCGAGCTCTTTCTTGCTAGATCTTTCATCCATGTGGAGACGATCCAGGACGACGCTGCAATCCTTCAGTTCCTGGGAAGGGGAGTCGAGAGTTTGACTGTAAGGCTCTGAGTCCAAACATCACCAGGGTAAGACATTAACATTAACACAACAGCTTCACCGTCTTCCACTACTGCTGCTAGGCTTGCTCTGTGTGTGTTACCTGCTGTAACAGAGGAATCACTGGAATATGCACACACCCATTCAAATGAGCCCAGCGAAAAAGTCCTCCACCCTGTCAGTGTTCGTTTACCCACGTGACACTGCCGTGACTACGGGACCAATTCATTCAAAGTTCTCACAGGCATGAAAGCTGGCTCTGCTTCTGACTGTAACATTTCATAAATACACAGGATGCTCCATGGCAACCGCCACACACTGCTCCTACAGAGCGTCAGCCGTGTGAGGTCGGATTTCTGCACACCCGTCCTTCAACCGCCAGCCGGCATGGCTGTTTGAGCAGAATACCTACAGCTGGGAAAACAAAGGCAGGCAGAATATATGCAAAACATGAAAGAGGAAGAAACTCCCTCAGGTAATGCTGAAAGGATAAGTATGAGAGTATCAGTGAGCTAGGTTATTGGACCAGCTTTTGGAGCGTTAAAAAAAAAAAAAACTGTTTCCTTCATATCTTTCCTGGAGTTCATGAGAAACTGAAAGTATCACTAGAAGTATCACTAGAAAAACAAGGCTTGATTTGGTCCTCTCTATAAAGCCTCAGAGGCAACGCTATTCCTGACATTTTGAATTGAAAAAGCTTCCTGGATGGGAAGCGAAACGTCTTCAAACTTGGAAACAAAGTCCAGTGGATTGTTTTTTAACTTATTTTGGGCTAAAGAGTAGATCACCACTGCCCCCATGGAATGAAGGTAACGCTGGCTCCACCCGAATCAGGCAAATTATAGCTCCTCCTATATATTAACATGCATATATAATGCAGTTTTGGCCTAATTTCTATCCTTAAAGGGTGTTTCCTTTAACAGATTATAGGTGATGACTGGTGTTCCTATAGTTTATCATCATTAGTACTACAAGTAATAGTCATGTTATGGATAATGCAATATAAATTCGATGTAGAATAACTTAATTTTGTTCATTGAAAGGGTGGAATTAAATAAGCATTGTCTTCTTCCAGTCTTTTTAACAAAGACTTGTCTTTTTCAGTGGTGTCTTTCTCCTTTTGTTTTTTAATTATTGTCTTAAAAATGCATATTTAAGAGTAAGTATAATCCCTTTACTAATTAAATTAATTATTAATTCAATAATCAATTAATAGATATTAATTTATTGAGTTTTTTTCAGACCTAATCAATGTAACTACATCCAGTTACAATGAATACATGTTAACGATAAAATCCTTTTATCAGTTAATAATAAATATATTCTCTGAAACTATAGAAATAATTCTTGCATGTATTTTAAATAAGAAAAATGATACATGTTTATTTAGTAGGTATAAATAATCACTTAAGAGTTTATACACCTCAGCACTAGATCCTTTAAATTGGAAGGTATCTGTTCTAAGGGCTAAGCACCAAAACTGAAACCATCCAACAATCCCTGGTTTGGAGCTCATTTATGAAGTCCCACTTTTTCTCTTTCCATTAATCAAATCAAAAACTTGATTCTGAACAACTGCACGTCTTTGGGCCTAAAACTGGGGTTATTGTTTTTTCCTTTACAGAGCTGATAAATCCGCCAACAGGTGAGTGTCCGACTGACTGAGATCTGAAGTGAAGCAAAACAAAGCAGATAACTGGGCAAACACTGGGCTCCCTGAACAAAGGGCCGGCCTTCGCCGTTCAAAGGGAACATGAGCCGATGGAGACGGATAGCACAGCTCTGTTTGTACAGGTTTAAATAATAAAGATAAAATCTGTCTTTGAACCACAGTGCCTGCAGTTTACAGACAACAGGTAAATGTGAAAAGGAAACAGGGTTTTATAACTCAATGATGTTACAAATTTCAGAAATTGGCCCACACCAGCTCTATTAATACAGCTCTTAAAATGATTCAAAATAAATAGCTAATGCGGATTTATACAACACCAGTAGACCTCAATGGGTATAACAGGGATTATACGGTTTTGGAAAGAGGTAAAGGATAAAAAAATTATTTGCAAACAAAAAATTTTTGAGCCAAGGTTGTTAGTGTTTGGATTATACCCTGAAAAAAATATTTACACAAAAAATGAACGAGTGTTTATAAACTTAAAGGGGAACACAGGTTTTTTTTACATTGGGCCCTTGATTTTACGTTATTACATCATGTTCTACTCACCCATATTAGTATAGAAGATATTCCGTTAGGTAATATCCAAGTAACGTCTTCCTATGGGCAACGACTTGAAGGCACAAACTAAACTGTTCATAATTGATCATTTATGTTACGCCAGCATTCATAACATGTAGGCGAATCACTGTCCCTCAGACATCCACAGTTATATTTTTTAGATTTATATATTTTTTTTAAACAAGCGGCGCGTGTATGACGTCATCCGTCATATCTTTGGAACAGCTCCAAATGACACAAAACTAATATGGGTGAATAGAACATGATGTAATAACGTAAAATCAAGGGGCCAATGTAAAAAAAAACGGTGTTCCCCTTTAAGTTTGCTTAATGCAAAGAGATGTATACCGTATTAATGCTTTGGAAAAAGACTCACACACCAACTATAAACCAATGGCTGCAGCAGCGATCTGCCATCCCTCTGGAATAAATTATGTATGTCAAGAATTTGAATATCTCAGAAGACGGTGCAAGTGATTGAAGAACATGTGAACTGCAGTTCCCAAAGACAATTTATTTGAGGACTGTTAAATTTAATTCTCAGTATAAGAGGTGAAGTACGAAATGTGATGAGTTGCATTGGACCCAATATTGTGTGAGACAATCTGTTGTCTTTTTTTTTTGTATTTTATTTTGACTTGAACAGCAACACTGCTGTGGTCATGTTTTGTATATTGTTCAAGATGTTTGTTTGAACTGCTAAAGTTGTAAGAAACATATTTTGGGGGGGGGGGGGGGGGGGGATTTGAAGTGGTGATTTCAATTTTCTCTCTGAGAAATCAAACAAACTGAAAAACTGATTCAATAGATTAATATACCTCATGTATTAATGTGTTCTCGGTTTACAGAGCATAACTACAACCCAGTTCCTCTGAGCACTAGAAGACTACACCTGACGCAAGCGTTTTTTAACATATAATTATTGACATTCACCACAAAGATGTGGTGTTCCAGCAAATTTAATAGAAAGTTGAGCGGAAAGAAATAATTCTAGAGGAGAGGCACAAGTCTGTCTTTCTTTCAGTGAGAAATTTCCATTCAATGATTATTTGGGGTGCTGAACTTTTATTACTAGTTACTAAATGTAATTACTAATACATTGTATTTACATTTACAGTATAATTGAAAAGAATTTTAAATAAAAAAATAAATTTCCAAAAATCAAACTCGATTTTTGGGCTCTTTATCTGTTGATGTTTTGTCAGCTCAAAACGCAGCAAAAATGGCTTCAGTTCATGGATGTTACCGTTTAAATGGAGGCGAAACACACCTGACCAGCAACGATCACCTGAAGGCCACTATTAGAACAAGCTGGGTTCCTTAAAACCTCAGCAAAGCCAGATTCATTTGGCCACCATGCAGCACTGCATTGTTGCAGTACTTCATGCAAAATGAGTACTATTGCACAATATAATAATTATCATAACTTTCTTATACATAGTTTGTTTTCTATTAGAAATATTAGACAGCATTGGATTAATTTCCACTGTTATGCTGATGATACCCAGCTATATCTGTCTATAATCCAGATGAAACTAACCCATTACATAGATTACAGGCATGTCTGAAGACATTAGAACCTGGATGACTCTTAACTTTCTCCTTCTGAATGCAGACAAAATAGAAGTAGCCTTTTGTAATAGAGAGGCAGTAAACATCATTGCCTCACATCCAGAGTCTCCCCCCTCACAGATTAACAGCTGTAACTTGGCTGAAGTAAGAAGCTTTGCCTCGTTGCTTAAAAAATCCTGTTATCTGGATATTCTTGACTCCATTTATTTTTCAAGAAGTAGATTTAATAAATAAGAAAATACAAATAGTCTTTGGACCAGAGTCTTTTAAGAATAAGCTGATTAGTCAGTCACTTCATTTGGATGGGATTAAACTGATTTCAAAAATCTTGGTGTTACTTTTGATCTGGACCTGTCATTTAAATCCCATATCAAAGAGGTTTCTAGAATTTCCTTCTTTCATCCGAGGAATATTTCAAAAATTTGAAATATCCTGTCCAGAAGTGATGTTGAGAAACTAGTCCATGAATTTGTAACTTCAAGGCTGGACTATTGTAATTCTTTACTATCAGGAAGTCCACAAACTGTAGTTAAAAACCTTCAGCTGATCCAAAAAGCTGCAGCCAGAGTTCTGATGAAAATTAAAAAGAGAGATCATATCTCTTCTATCCTGGCTTCTCTTTATTGGCTTCCTGTTAAATCCAGAATAGAATTTAAAATCCTCCTTCTCACATATAAAGCCTTAAATGGCCAAGCTCCATCTGATATCAGAGATCTGATTGTTCCTTATGTTCCTAACAGAGCACTTCGCTCTCAGTCTGCAGGTTTACTAGTCGCTCCTAGAATTTCTAAAAGTAGAATGGGAGGCAGATCTTTTAGTTATCAGGCTCCTCTCCTGTGGAACCAAATACCATTTGAAGTCCATGAGGCAGACACTCTGTCTATTTTTAAGACTAAGCTTAAAACTTTCCTTTTTGATAAAGCGTATAGTTAGAGTGGCTCAGATTATGCTGAACTATATAGGTATGCTGCTATAAGCTTAGACTGCTGGAGGTCATAGGGACCCCTTTTTCATCATTCTACTATATCTATATCTTCTTCTAATATCTATAGTCTCCCATTCTGCAGTATTTGCTCATTGAACCCATAACTTTATGTTCCCACTGCTTTTTATCATCATAGTAGCTTCATCTGGTCTGTTCCAGTATGGCTGTGACATCATCACAGAGAGATATATCAGCTGTGCTGCTGCCATCAACACTGCTGCCAGTCCTGTTTCTCTCCTAGATATAGCGATGGGCTCAGCCTTTCCTGTGACTTAACTGGATGTGTTCTGTTTCTTGGACTTCACCACTGGCCCCGAGCTTGTCTGCTTAACTGTTTCTGTCCTAGACAGAGCCACCCTTTGGATCGTGTTAGTTAACTGTTACTTTTTCTAACACACACAAAAGAAAACTTATAGATCGGTGCTTTAAGTTCCTTTTCTACACCTGTTTCTTTCTCCCTATTACATTGAGCCTTGTTCTACTGGAGATTACTTCCTGTTAAAATAAAGTTTTTCCTCTGATGCTGCTGCATGCTTGCTCAATGTGAGGGATTGCTATAGAGTCAATGACAATGAAAGTGAAAAGTGCTGTCTCTGTAAAATGCTCTGAGATGACATGTTGTGAATTGATGCTATAGAAATAAAATTAACTGAACCGTAAGCTTTAAATCAGAATGAACTGAATAACACAACATGCAATTTTGACCTGGGTTTCTTAAGTACTTTCCTTATTTTTTTCAATGTACCTGCATATAGAGAAAGTAGCTGTTTTCACAGCTAAAGCTGTTCCACACAGCAGAACAATCAACTCTTTGGTTCAACATTAAAATCGGTTTAAACTCCAAACAGAATGCAGATAAAAACACTTCCGCTCTAACATTACTACATTTCCTGTTAATGACTACCAGCTGCTGCTGCAGAGCTACAGACCAGGTTACAAAGCCTGGATTGTTTCAGCGCAGGTCTCTGCAAATAAAAAGCCAGCTAACACCCAGACACTGCTCTGCTTTCCTCCCCATCTATCCCTTTAAAACAGCATCTCCCTGACAGCCATGGGAGCCAATCCTTTGCCCCCCCAGCGGCTCCTACCTTTGGATCAGCCTCTGCAGCGTCCTCTTCCAGCTCTGCCTCACGTTTCTCCATCAATGGCCTCGGGATGGCCTCAGGCTCAGACTCATCGGTTTCCTAGCAGAAAAAAACCGATGGATTATAATCTGTTAATGGGGAGGGGAAAAAAGCAGCCAATATACTCTATATTAGTCCACAGCGTTATACTTACAGCCTGGTGCTGCTTGAGACTAAGTCAATAATAAAAGTTAGTGCAAGCACTGATACAGTTATAAGGAAAAACTACCGCTTAACTTAAAAAAAACAACAACAAAAAAAACTCACCATATTACGGTACTGTACGGCTAATGAGTTTGGACTTTAGCAATTTACGCTAACCGCTTTACGTAAACTAAAGTGGAAAAAAAAAAGAATTTTAACGTAAATATTTAATTAATGTAGCGGGCATCAGTTAGATGAACATTACTCAAGTTAAAAAATAAATAAAAAAGCTAAGATAATGCCAAAGTAGCGGCTACTAACGTTGCTGTCGCTAGCGAGCTACGTGGCCGACAGTCCTCCTGTTTCTGTAGTTCTCAGCAGCGGAGGAAGAGGAGGCGGAAAGACTGAGTAATAAAAGTACCCACCTCGTAATCCCGTCTCTGCTGCGGGCGGGTCGGCGTCGCCTGTAACTCGATCCCACCCCGCCGGCCACCGAGGACCGACCGCCTGGACCGCAGTACCATCGGCATCCCTTTAATAACCTAGAAGCAGCTTAGCTAAATGAGATGCGTTAGCAGGTAGAGCTTAACGCAAACGGTCGGCAGTTTACAAGAAGGAGCCGACCTCGGCTAAAAGCGAATGCTAACTGAACTGCAGAGATAGGTCTAACGGCGCGAATAAAACACCGCTGCCTATGGGCCGTTGATACGACGTTCTCCCAGGTGGGATTTGAACGTCTCGTCCTTCAGATACATAAACAACAACTTGAAGTAACCGCGGATTCCTGCCAGCGCTGATTGGCGGTTAAAAGGAAGACTAGTTGACGCATTAACGTCCGATAAGGACGGCGCGTGGCCGCCATCTTGTGAGTGGCCAGGGCTGCGAACTTTTCACCCAACCTTTGGGTGAATTTTGAAATAATTTGGACATGTAGCCCTTGTCAGGGTTAGATGAGGACAGGTACAGCTATAGGTTGTAGGTTTTTAGAGAATTTAACTGAAACAAAGTTGTGAAATGTTGAATTTTTATAGCACAGTAAATGTTACTGAGTAACAATAACTGATCTGTAGTTATTCTAGAAAAATTTCACACAATATGCATTATTTTCTTTATACTGGTGACTTTCAGAGAACTGAATTAAAGAAGTAGGGTCCCCAATAAAATAATAATTAATAATACTTAATTGTAAACAAATAATTTCACAACTGTGTTTATTAATTATTCTCTGCAGTTCAAGTAACAACCAATGGGGAACTAATAAGTTATTATTTGATTACTGGCACTAAAACAGAACAGCTGAAATCGAATCCTGTGCAAACTACATTGTGTATGAATATTTGGTAATAGACTAAGGATTATTATCTTATTAGTTTTTTTTTTTTTTTTTTTTTTCCAATTGACAAAACAGTTAAACAATTCAAACCTTCTAGGAGGCTGTAGATTTTATAAAAACCCTCAATGACACAAGACAGTTCTTCTGTGGATGTTTGATTTTGATAGATGTGATGGAAATTAAGTTTTAAACATATTCAATGGACCAAAATAAGAATAAATGAATAAGATAAGTAATAATAAAATGAGAACATCCCTGTGGTTCCTCTTATATCAATCCTGGATAACTGAGCTGTTCTGCTCATCCTTTCTGAATGTGGTTGGTCTTTTGTTTGGGTGGCTGATCTTTTGAAAAATAAAATGCAAAGGTTCTTTTTCTTTTTGTGGAACTCCTATGGGTTTGTGAGGAATACCTGAAAGCTCTAAGAATGGAGTTTAGTTTAGTGTTGGTTTAATTAGTCCTAAAATCCAATGGGAGATTTAACTTGTGAGCAAAACATGGACTAAAACTGGGACTAAATCAAGTGGCTAAATTAGAAAGAACAAGTGGTAAAGCTCAGTTTAAAAAAGCACTATGTATAGAGAAAACAAACCTTTTGATTTGATCCTACTCTTCATTCCCCACAATAATAATTTAAGCTAAATGCTGTATATTTAATTCATATTTACTCAAGTGCTAGACTGTTTATAATCTTCATTAATTTACAAAGAGAATTACCTAGTCCAGATTTAAAAAAAAAAAGATTAAATTAAAATGACATACCTCGTAATAACTGCTCAGAAATCCTGGTATTTTTTTAATATCTGGCTCAGGTCCCTCACCTCTGCTGCTCTCAGAACACAACAGTGAAGATGCAAAAATAGGAATGGATCTGAACCTGGCATGTCTTTATGTGTTAGCACTAAGGTTGTGTTAAAAACGTGGACTGGATTTTATCACCATGGTATTTTTATTTATACATATTTATACATACTTTTATAATACAAAAGTACACACATTTGTTACATAGTAGAAGTATAGATAGTGCAGTTTAAAACACTCTGGTAAAAGTTGAAGTATCAAACTTGACCTCTTTACTCAAGTAAAAGTTGGAAAGGGGTGAGGGACATGATCAATAAAATGACAAGTATTAATCTGCCATTATCAGTAAAAATATTTGTTATGCACTTATACCCTCCTGAAATGCATTTGAAAAGAAAGGAATATACTTTCCTTGACATGTGTTTGCTACAAGCTAAGCATCTTATAGCTCTTTTTTGGAAAAACATTCAAGCACGAAATGTAAATGACTGGCTGAAAGAAATGGCAACTAACATGGTCATAGAATAAAAGAAGTTATATATTGAAAGGTAAATGTAAAAAATTGAGGAGATATGGTATCCATTCTTATTCTTTCTGGAAAAGGGTGGAGGTGGGATGTCAAGTGTAAGCCATACTGATACCAGCTGAGAAGCATTTTATTTATTTATTTACTTAGTTTTTTTTTATATATATATATATTTTTGTTTTTTCTGTTATATTGTTGTAATCTTAATTTGGAGTATGTTTGGATTTGTTTATAAATACTGTGCTGTACTATCCTTCAGTGTGTTAAAATCTAATAAAAATATTTTGGGAAAAAAAAAAGTGAAAACGTATGTGCTCCAAAAACTATTTAAAGTATAAAAGTATAAAGTAACCTTAAAAAACAGCCAGATACCACTATATGAATTGAAAGCTAAATTTTTCGACTATTTCTAAAAATTCTTTGAGATAGGGCCAAGGATGAGGGAGGTCTTAATGGTCTCCATCTCCCGATACGCTCTCGCCTGTGTCCAACCTTTCAGACATTTCAACATCTTTTTGTGAATCCTCCATTGTAGCATGGCATAGACAATTCATGTTTGCAGTTTGAAGAACACCTGCTTGCTTCTGATGATTTCCTTTAGCTAACCAATGAGTGTTTGCGTTATACGACTCATCCAATTAAACTAGTTTTCACTAGATGTGGATGGAGCCAATGATCTGCATTGAATGGCGCACATGACCTGAAATAAATATTTATAAACATTAAACTGAAGCCAAGAGTAATGAGTGACGTTTGTTTTAAAAATGTAAGGAATAGAAAGTACAGATACTTGTGTGAAAATGTAATGAGTAGAAGTCAGAAGTAGGAAGAAAAATAAGTAATGGAGTAAAGACTTAGACTTAGACTTAGACTTCTTTATTTGTCATTTTGTATGCACAGGGTGCATACAGAACGAAATTGCGTTACATACAGCTTATGAACGTTGCATTGATATTTCAAATGGCACGAGTTATAGAAAAATACAAAAAGTGCAGCAGTGGTCAAAGTGTGAACAGTGCAGAGGATAAGAGACAGTGTGCAAGTTGCAGTGGTTCAGTGCAAAATGGCATTTGTGCAAAAAATGCGTTGTTGAAAAATACAATGAGATGAACAATTTAAAGGGCTAAAAGTTAAAAGTTCAGCAGCATTTGATGCCCGATAATGTGCAATAGGTGCAGAGTTCGGATTGTGGATCAAAGGTTCAACAGTCTGATGGCAGTGGGGAAGAAGCTGTTGCACAACCTGGTGGATCTGCAGCGGATGCTGCGGAACCTCTTTCCAGAGGGCAGCAGGGAGAACAGTCCATGGTGGGGGTGTGAGGGGTCTTTGATGATATTACGGGCTCGGGACACACAGCGCTGTGATGAAATGTCCTTAATGGAGGGAAGAGGAGCCCCAATGATTCCTTCCGCTGTCCTCACCACCCTCCTCACATTCTTCCAGTCAGAAGCTCTGCAGCCTCCACACCACAGAGAGAGACAGCTGGTCAGAACGCTCTCTATGGTGCTTCTACTAAAGTATAGATACCTAAAAAGTGTACTTAAGTACTTAAGTGAAGACACTGAGATGCATGTGTCTCACACCCAATGGATGAGAGTTGACAATCCTGTAAAATGGAGGACTTCAACAGGGGGTGCACGGCTCCTAGGGGCTCCACAGAGGTACTGAATTGGGGTTGCGAAAGTTTTGGTTGATTAGACTTTTTCTTTATATTCCCCCTGCGATTTTTTCCACTAATTGAAATGTCTTTAAATACACATTAACATGAATTGAACACACTGTAATAAACAGATAAATGGAGGCAGAAGATGTCTTTCAGTCATCAATGCACACATTCAGCGACACACAGGAACTCTTTCAAGCTGGACACGGTTTTATTCACAACACCTGTCCCATCAACCAGGAATCTGAATCAGAAATACTTTAATAGTCACAGGGAGAAATTACTTTCATTACATTACTCCATCTGTAATAGAGTGACTATAGGACCAGTTTTATATAATTAGGGGGTCCCTGCTCCATCTTGCCATCAGTTTGGGGGTCGTTGGCCTGGAAAACATAGAAGACCCCTGCTCTAAAAGAAGGGTTTTATAGATGGTGATGAGAGCAAAATTGCAATAAATATGACAGAGTATTAGGGCCAGGCTAGAGATTAACATTTTTTTTTAATATTGAGAATAAAGTCGTAACATTACAAGAATAAAGTCATAATATTACGAGAATAAAGTCATCATACAACAACCTGTTTCAGAAAGAAAGCTTGGAGCACCGACCAGCAGATGACGGCCAACCAGCTCCACCAATCAGCAACCTGAGTTCACTTTGACATCCTGCCCAATTTGATGCTGATGCTAAAAGATTTCATTATTTGTCAAACCAGAACCAAAGTATGACTTCACATGATGCTCGACATTCCTCATTTTAGGGAAGAAAGAGCTTCTTGTGAGAGTTGTCATGAAATAGAACTTGTTTCTTGTAATTTTAGGACTTCTCGTAATAGAAGAAAAAAAAATCTCTAGCCTGGCCCTAATACTCCGTCATACAATAAATAAATAACTGAGGAAATAATGATTTAAATGGAGGCAGACTTATATGAATAACAATTACATGGGCCTCATAAAAAAAATCATTTTATTTTAAAAATAGAATATAATTGATTCACGATTTAATTAATTATTTCATGTTCCTGTGCTAAAGCATACCATGAATTTATTTATACTGTCCCTCATCCATCAAAGTCAAAGAGGCAGGACAAGGTGTGTGCCTCCATAGAAACCCTGACATTGGATTGGCTGCTTCTCACTTAGCAAGATAAGACAACTTGTTCAGATTTTGGACAAAGAAGACAGATGGTTTGAAAGTGGTGTGAAGGAAGCCATTCAAGTTAAGCAAGGAAAAAAAACAACCTTAAGCAGAGGGGGTGGACTCAGGTTTCAGCTCTCAAAAAACAATGCAACAATGCAGCGATAGAATTGTTTCCTTCCCGTTATCATCTCAACTCCCACCGCCATGAAGGGGACCAAAACATCTCACCTGGTTAGCCAGGCCAACAATGCCCCTAACGACTCCCCTTTCAGAGGCATAGACCAGTATCAGGTATTGCAGGCTAACCAAGATCTCAACGTCTCCCCCTTCCTAAGGGGCAAAGTCCGTATTCTGAGATTAAAGTCTGAATTCTTAGATTAAAGTCCCAATTCTGAGATTAAAGTCAGAATTCGGAAAAAAAAGCCAGAATTCTGAGATTAAAGTCCGAATTCTGAGATTAAAGTCAGAATTATGAGATTAAAGTCAGAATTTTAAGATTAAAGTCCATATTCTGAGATTAAAGTCCGAATTCTTAGATTAAAGTGGGAATTCTGAGATCAAAGTCAGAATTTTAAGATTTAAGTCCGAATTCTGAGATTAAAATCCGAATTCTGAGATTAAAGACAGAATTCTAAGATTAAAGTCAGAATTCTGAGATTGAAGTCAGAATTCTGAAAAAAAGTCAGAATTTTAGAAGAAAAAACCCCCCAGAATTCTTACTTTTTTCCCATATTGAACTGAAATAATATTTAAAAATCAGTTAACTTTTTTTTTTCAGTGTGTTGATCCTCTTCCGTTTATTTGCGCCCCCGTATAGGAAAGTTAATCTTTCTTTTTTGGTAATGTGTGTGCCACTCACAATATGGCGGCCACACTGTATCACCAAGGCTCCGCCCCCTCAGACGTTACACACGGAAACAATAGATTACCGTCGACAGCAGCTCATCCTTCAGCTCCATGTTCTCCTGAGGGGGAAAAACAGGTCTGTAATTGTCGTTAAATGAGAACCAACAGGTGAAATCCGTCTTATTTTACGATCCTTAGCGATGCACAATAGATATCCGGAAGTAAGAAGACGTAAAGTTTGTATTTGCAGCTTGTTTAATAAAATCCTGCCGAGCTTTGTTAGGTTGGACGAACAATCGGTTGTTTATGTTCCAAAGACCAGAGTAAAGTCTGTCCTATAGGATCACATGGTTCCCGAGGTGAAAAGTAATACACTGATAGGAGTCTGGCTTTTTATAAATGTTATAAATGGAGCTATAATACAGCCAAACAGAAACATAAAAACTGTTATATAATCCGGTTTGTTGAAACTGAAAGAAACATTATCCTTTCTTTGGCTACATTGATATTATTGTCCGATTAGTGCGAGTAAACAGTGACTGTTAGTCACACAGTGAACCTAAAGATTATAATGCTCATAAACTCAAATGTTATGTAGAAAATGTCATTTTACGGCAGCAGAATTACACCTGCTGGAAAATGACTGTATTTACTGTGATGCATTAATCCTTTTCTGCTTTGATCCTCATCAGTGATTGAGGAAATGGTTTGTTTATGTCAAACAGGTTTTTCATATTTTATAGCACTCTGTAAACTTGTAACATTTAAATGCGAATGGGAAGCAGGCAGAGTGTAAACAAGGGAACAAATATGATTTCAGATCAGTTGTAAAGTGGCTGACTTGCTTCTGCATGCTCTTCATTCCATCTGTGTCACAATGTTTTCAAACAGTTTTTTCCAATAACAAGCTCATCCAGCTTCATGTTGTTTTTGCTTCTTCTTCAATCATCTATGGTGTGTTGTTATTTTCCGCTCATCCCAAACCCAGACTGTTCCTCATGGTGTTGTTTTTATCAGACAGCCCTATAGTTGCCCTTCTGGGCCTCATATACTATCTGATCTAGGTTATGTACAGGAGGCTAATATTTCAGCAAGGTTGTTTTGTCCCCTTTTTTTCGTCCTAGTTGTTAAAAGCAGAGGGCAACTGATTTGTTTTAGCTGCATGACTCTGCTTTTCGTTTCCTTTCAGGTCAAATTCCAACTAGATTCAGCATATTGGTCAGTTGATAACCTGCCTTGCAAAATAGTTCAGTTTTACACCTTTTGTCCCATTTCAGCTACAAACAGACAAGTAGGGGATCATGAGCGGTTCTAGACGGGGGCCAACGGGGGCCAGTGCCCCTGTAGATCATGTCCTGCCCCCTGTTATGGCCGCTGTTCTAAAGACCTAATACAAAAATAAATTCTAATGATGATATGTGCTGGAACAGACATGGTTACTGATAGATCCTCTGGATCTATTTCATTTTTTATTTATTTTACAAATTCTGTTTAGGTAATTATTAAAAAACTAAGGTGATAGCTTCAGTGAAATTGAGATAGGATCCCAGTTTTCATTTGCTAAATGTTTTTTTTAAAACAAATGTAAAAAACAAAAAATAATACTCTAATTTTTACAGCAGAATTTATCAGTTTTTCTTGAGCTCTAATTCAGATTTTATAGAAAACTGTCATTCTAACTTAAATTAAGTCAAAAATATGTAAAATTCCTAAATTATGAATGTATATTTACCTATTAAGACATAGAATTATAAGTCTAATTGCATATAAATTTGACTTCATGCCGCTTAATATATTTGAATTTCTTGCAGGGTTTCCGCGGGTCATTAAAGATCATTAAAAGTCATGAAATTGTTATTTTTTTAAATGAAGGCCTTAATTGGCATTAAAATTAAATAAATGTGATTATCTTGGCATTTAAAATGCTTTAATAAAAAAAAAAAACGTATAAAAACATCTCCACCAGATATATTATATCAGATATAACTGGTTCCGTGTGATTGTGTCGGTCATAGCATCTTGATTCATATGTTGCAGCTAATTTAATTATAAAGGTGAAGTAAAGAGTTTATTAATGAGTATTAAATAGAGAAAATTACATTTATCTTGTAGTCTCTGTGGTAATGTGGATTTTCTTTGAGTTCATTTAAGAGGAACCTTTGATCCTGTTTCTGGTTGGCATCTTTACTTGCTCTTGTCTTGGACTCCGGTTATGCGGTCTTAACAACAATACTGCTAAAGGGCTTAAAGGCCCAAACAAAGCTGAGCCTCACCATCACTAATATTCATGTATTGCAGATATGAAAGTTTTAGTGTAAATGTTCTTATTAAATAATGCATTGAAGTAAAATCCCTTCTAGAGGACATATTTAGTGGTAAGAGGAGGTAAATTAATGAATTAAGGGAAATCCATCCTGGAAAGTTGTTGAAGTTGACTTTATCCAAGGTTTGCGAATCCTGATGATTATTATTAGATCTATTGCTAAGAAGAAGGGGTCATGCGTAAACCAGGTCCAGTATAAACATATGCCACACTTTAAAGGTTTTTTCTTTGAGAAGGTAAAATTTAAGTGATTCATTACGCTTTAACCATTAGTGTTTGATGAGCTTTAACCTGCTCCTACTGAACTGGACCATGTGAAGTCTAGACACATTGAAAATGTTATTCTGACAAATAGCTGCACCCATTCTGCCAAAGGAAATATGTTTAAAAAGCTCAGACTTCCTTCCAGCGGTTTCCCCTTCTCTGTGTCTCTGCTGACCCTCTATGTACGCTGCCCCTCCCCGCAGATCTCTGCAAACCGTCCAGAGGTTCTGTGCAACCATGGCTGCTGGTCAGTGATCCCCTCCCGCTGCTCTAATGGAGGCTCCAGTCACCGCTCCTCCTACTCCCAGCTCCTCTCCGACCACCCTCCGACCGGCCGTGGCTCCGTCCGTCCAGCTGGGTTTCACCATCCTCTACACCACCTTGTACGGGGGCCTTTTCCTGGTGGTCTACACGCAGCTATGGCTGCTTTTCATCTACAAACACAAGAGATGGAGCTACCAGAGCGTCTTTCTGTTCCTCTGCCTGCTCTGGGCGGGCCTGCGCACCACGCTCTTCTCCTTTTACTTCCGTAACACGGTGGAAGCCAATCACCTCCCTGCTGCAGCCTTCTGGCTGCTCTACTGCTTCCCTGTCTGCCTGCAGTTCTTCACCTTCAGCCTCATCAACCTTTACTTCACTCAGGTGAGGCGGGGAGGATCTGTTAGAACCGATAGGAGATAAAGTACTTCCTTTTGCCTCCAGTTTTCTGCTTCATCTCTGATGTTTCTGTTGTTGCTCAGGTTCTGCTGAAGATCAGGGATAATTACAGCTCAGCCAGCGACAGCAAACTGTAAGCCTTCCCCTTTCAGACACATTTAAATGAGACTCTGCAGCTGGGTTAATCCCTTTGTTTTACAGATGGGTGGCCCGCTTTGCTTACGGGGCCATAAGCTTCATCTTCCTCTCCATCAACGTGACATCCGCTGCTCTGGGAGAGCGAGGCAGCAGCGGAGAGAAGGGGAAGCGGACTTGGAAGCTGGTCTTGGTCCGAGTTATTGTCAACGACCTGCTCTTTATCCTGGAGGCGGTGCTGCTGGCCAGCGTGCTGCTGCTGCTGACCCGTCACTCACGCTCCTTCAGCCCCTATCTGATGAGCAAGGTACGGAAACCCCATCCGCCTTCCTTTACATCTATCCTTCTCAGTATCTGCCTCTTTCGTCCAGGTTTCATATTTTCCATTCATTGTCTGAATCTGCTTGTCATTCAGTCGCTGGGAGGCCGGCGGCCCCTAAAGTCGATTTTGAGTAAAGCAATTAAATTCGTAGGGAAATTATATTTAAATGTCAAATCATTCTGGCTTAAACTTGTATATAAATGTACTCTTTATCAGATGATATTGTCCCAAAGTTTAGAACATTTCTATTTTTTTTTTTAAATTCTGTCATTTCCTTTCCCATTGAGTTCCGTCCCCCAGTGTTCACGGGGATGGACGTCTGTGTCTTCAGCAGGCGTAGAGCTAACAGAGCTGGCAGCGTTGCGGGGCAAGGGCTCCAACATGTACGGCTGTAAGCCTTCTACACCAAACCAAGCTTCTGCCGCCCTGGCGTCCTCTTCCACAACAACTTCATCCCCGCTTTCCTCCTCTAAATAAAAAATGTATGATGGAGGAGACTCATCTACAACCTCCGACACTAAACTCTCCTCCTCTTGCATGTTTCCTCTGTCCATAGCGTTCCTTGACAGTGTCGTTTCTAAGTCACCAATTTAGTGCTACTTGGTCCCAATGGAATTTCCCATTGGGAACCTACTAGCACTAAGTTGCTAACTGGTTAGCAAGATGCTTCTGAGAAACCGGCCACAATCAAACTTGATTGTTTGATTGTGGCCGATTGTCATGCAACACCTCAATGTAACACGACGGTGGTCGAAGACCAATTTATTTACTTTATGAGTTTAAAAAATTGTTTTAACACGTTTTTAAGCGAAAAAAAAGTCAATTTCAAAATGTCATCTATGCAGCCCGTTCATCAGGATTATGATCCTACTAAACTATGCAGTTCTCTATTCGGAGGGCCAGACAAATCCATGCTGGGAGATTTATAAACTGGTTCTCTATAGTTCATAAAAAGTATTTTAGTTCAGCAATAACAATCAGCGCTCGCTCTTTTTTCCTTTTACTACATAACAATCCGTTCTTCAGGCGTTTGGTGTGAACGCACCATAATTTGTAGTCAGTCCTTTCCAGAGATTCCCATCACAACATGGAGGAAAAACAACAATTCCAAGAAAACAAACGTCACATAATGAATTCAAGCAAAGCGTCATTTTTTGCCCTGTGGGAGGAAGCTGAAGTACCTAGAAAGAGCGCAGACATTTATGGGGAGAACATGCAAACTGCTTGATGAAAGCCCTCAAGGTGGGATTCCAACCCTGGACCTCTGACATAAAAAGGGAGGAACCCAGAAGTGTATTTTTGTTCCCAGCTTTTCTACTGGGTTTCAGTTAGCCCAGTTAAACCAGCGGCGCAGTGTTTGTTTGTCGGAAATGGATCCTGAACACTTCAGCGTTTATCTATGACATGTCGTTTCATGGGGGTCATAATAGAAACGAGTTAGCGATGCGTTTTCTTCCACCAGGGGACCACAGTATGCCGCACAGCCACTCTGGGAGCCGCGGTGATCTTCCTGTTCTTCAGCCGCGCCTGCTACAACCTTACGGTCCTGTTCCTGTCTCAGATCTACAAGGTGGAATCCTTTGACTATGACTGGTACAACGTCTCTGACCAGGTGAGTTTCCAGCCGGCCTTCTGTCAGATCAGCATACCTCATCAGACCAGCATACCTATAGTCATGAGGCACGCGCAAGACCTCAGATTTGCATTTATCCCTTTAGTTTTGTATGAAAAATAGACTTAAAACTACCTCAATGGGCGTGTATCCCTTTAGTCCTGTAAAAAAAAAAAAAAAAAATTATTTACGCTTCAAAAAACACCAAAAAGTAAGTTATTAAATTGTTATTTTTTACATGACTAAAGGGATACACGCCCGTTGAGGTAATTTTAAGTCTATTTTTGGTACAAAACTAAAGGGATAAACGGGTATTGACTATGTGTATGCTGGTCTGACAGAACCCTGGATCCACTGGATGGATCGTTTTCATGCTGAATGCCAGGTGTGTTGATTGTGTGTTTTGAGTTTTAGGCGGATTTGCAAAGCGAACTTGGTGACAGAGAATACCTTGCCTTTGGTGCCATTCTCTTCATCTGGGAGCTGCTCCCCACCAGCCTCCTCATCCTGTTCTTCAGAGTCCGCCGGCCAGCTCAGGAGGTGAGCTCGGAGTCTCTCAGCTGCTTCGCCTTTTTTCATCACACTAACATTTATCAGCGTTAAACTGCAGCTCTGTCCTTCGCAGACCAGCAGCTTAGAAATCAACAACAGGGTTCTGCCTCGTCCATATTTCTTCGATGACCCTGAAGGCAGCGATGATGAAATTCCGGCTCCCTGGGCTCGCAGCTCAGAGCAGAACCAAAGGTAGAACCAGTACAAACACAGAGAACTTCACACCAAGACCAATGGCTGATAATCTTAGATACTATTGGAAGTTACTGGGTCATAACCATGGGTTCGTGTTAGCTATATTTTTATTTATTTATTTTATTTATTTTAATCTATGCTCTGGATTACCCACAATTCCAAGTCGTAGTGTAAAAAATAAAATAGCGCAACTCAGCCGTTTCAACGGTTGCGTATATTAACTGCCACATATGAAATCAAGATGCTATGACTGAAAAAATTAGATTGACAGATGACCGTTGATATATGATAACCAAGGCAAGGCAAGATGAGGCAAATTTATTTGTATAGCACAATTCAGTACAAAGACAATGCAAAGTGCTTTACACGATTAAAATACAGGAAAATAAAATGGAATCAAAGCAAGTAGGAAATAAATAAATAGATAAAATTAAAAATGCAGAAACAAAAAAGAACATTAAAAACAGCTAGACTAAAGACAATAAAAAAGTTGAACTAATGATGTTTTAGTTCAACTGTTTAACTAGAACAGTCGAAGGCAATCCTAAACAAATGTGTTTTTAGTCTTGATTTAAAGGAACTCAGGCTTTCTGCACTTTTACAGTTTTTTGGAAGTTTGTTCCAGATAAGTGGAGCAAAGGAACTAAATGCTGCTTCTCCATGTTTAGTTCTGGTTCTAGGTATGCAGAGCAGGCTTGAGCCAGAAGACCTGAGTGGTCTGGATTGGCCGAATTCAGTTGTTCAGGCTGACGTATAACTAACTGGCCTACATAAGATAACAATTAAAAAATAAAACATAGACTTAAAGATTTTAAGAAATAGAAATTTTCTAACTTTTGGGATAATATAGTCTGATAAAGAGTACATTTATATACATGTTTAGGCCAGAATGATTCGACATTTAAATATGACTTCCCTATGATTTTAAGGGGAGCTTAGATCTGCTGTGAAGTGGTGCCTTGACTCTGAGGCTTCTGAGTAAAGCAGCCTGCATGGAGCATCAACATGCACTAAGAGCTGAATTGTTGCTGTTGCTGTATTGCTTTAATGAAACTAAATCAACTTTGCTTATCTCTGACATTATTCCTTCAAAGCCAGTGCTAGCACTTTTACCACTGGAATTAGCAAAATAAAAGCACTTCCTGTTCTATTAAATTATTTACTCACTAGATGTTTTTTATGTTGCAGTTAATACTTTAAATGTGAACATTTTCAATGCTTAAAATTGAGAACAGAGGTTTTCAGATGTGCATTCAGAAAAAGGTTTACTACCAGTAATAATAAAAGTTGCCTGGCTGACTGTGAGGGAGGAGGAGCAACCTGTGCAAAGCTGCAGCCATGCGCGGTGAGCGGTGAGCTAGCCGACCTGGGTTTAATGAGAAAACACTGATTCTAGTTTGTTTGTTTGAGACTTGATTCAAAGTTTGGGTGAAAAATCTGAGGCTTGACTGTAAAAAGCCAACAGATAAAGAAATGTGCCTGAGCTAGAGTCCTGTTTTTAGTGTTTGTGCAAATATGCAGAGGTGTCAAGTAACTGTAAATGCTGTACTTCAGTAGCTCTTTTTGGTATCTCTACTTGAGTAATTGTTTTTCTGAAGGACATTTACTCTCTACATTTGAACACAGATCTCCAAATTTCTACACCTTATTCTCCAAACGGTCACAATCTTTATGTTTTGGCATCAATATGTCATAAAAGCAGCGAGAAAACTGGGAAAATCTAGAGCGTGAGTAGAATCTGTCCAGTTGGAGCAAAGTTTGTTTATAGAAAAACACAGATAGTGGTACAGATGAAGACACTGAGAAACACTGCAGACCAGGGATCAGAGTCTGAGAGTCATTCTCCATCCGTCCACCTCTTTTAGGTTTTAGTTCTGTTTGAGTTTTAATGAAATTTGCTACTTTAATGCTGTGAGCCAGAGCTCTAAGAAGTGTTCTGCTCACTATGCACTATGCCTGTTCATTTCAGTATCTTTTATCCTGTCTCAATTATTAATTTAGAACAAAACTAAACGGTATTTATATTGTTGTTCTTTTTAAAAACACAGAGAACAAAACCGTAAAAAAAAAACAAAATTTTTTGAACACAAAAATGTTTATTTTTAGGACTAGTTTCAATAAGCCTGTTTAACAATTACATTTAGGTTTATGAACTAAAAAAAAGTAAGTGCCAGTTTCAGCATTAATGCCTCTAAGGTTATTGTTTACCAAAAAAAAAAAAAAAGTTTCTTTTACTCTGTTTTTCAAGAATTTCACATAGAAGCACTTTTGTTATTTTTCTTAATATATTCGGGCAAGTTGGCGTTCCCTTTTATTACATCAACATTCATTTTTGTTCCTTCAAAATATCCATATTTATGAGCTTATCCATTTATTGTCCTGGATTCCAAAAACACTATTGGCTTGAAATGTTGATTTTCAGAGTATTTCACTGAAATATTACTCCAGTGTTTTATTGTCATTACATTGTCACAAGTGTCTTGCTCAGAGACCCAGTGTGGCAGTCTGGGGGAGTGGGTTTCGAACTCACGACCTCAGGATCCCAAGCTCTATGCCACCACTCCCCCATTTATATAGAGCATATTAACAACACATCTCATCTTAAGGCACTTTACATTGTAGAATCTTTACTTTCCTTTTAATTAAGTAAGGAATGGGAATATATTGTTAACTTTAAATGAATAAATAGAGTTAGAACAAATAACCAGCAAACATCTCTGCTTTAGGGTCTTTCTATTTAACTTTTAGTGCTCCTTTTGCCTCTGCAGCTGGTGCGGACCAGAGACGGCGCCCCTCCTGTTCGCCAACAACCCTGCAGACCAGAGCCACCAGCACCACTCTTTCTACTCCACCCCTCAGAACTGAGGCCGAACCTCACCAACCAAGCCGCCATCTCAGGGGCACCAGGACCGCGCGCGCAGCTGGCGGCAAGTTGTTCCTCCTGCTCCGTGGTTGAATTTGCACTGAAAACCTCAGGAAAGCTAAAAAAGATGCACCTTGTAGTATATTTTTTATAAAAGAGAACAGAAATGACTGTTTCTCAGACTTAAAGGGAACACTCTTATTGGGAGGATGACCCTAAAGCACAGAGCTCCATGAAGGTCAACCTAATGTTTGTTTATTTATTAGTATTACTCACTGTGAAGCTGACTCTTATAGTTCATACGATGTTTTTTTTAGCTTCAGTGGACTTAAAGCAACTCAATTCTTAACTGCTTTTTAGTCCAATCCCCTAAAGGCGAAACAGGAAGTGGACTACAATACAGAGGTTTTAGTCAAGGTTTGTTTTGCTTTTTATGCGTCTCCATCCTGCAGCTACCAATGTGTAGTTTCTGTTTCTGGGGAAGCATTTTTATTTTTTTTTTAAAGCAGTGGATTTTGTTTCTCCTTCTGTGAATCCATTTGTTTGACTGGATGATTTTATGCCCTGATAACTTACACAGCCTGCAGTCGACCAATAAACACATTGATGTAAACCTCGTCTTCCTGTTGCTAGGCAGATCTTTCTATGTAAGCAGGCTTATTGGGTTTAATTTAGTCTGTGGCAATAAATCTGGGATTAAATCTTGTTTTTAGTTCCAATCTGGTAGCGCTGCTTCATCTGACATTCCTGCACTCTTGATTATACCTCATGGTGCAATGAATGCACATTAATTGAAATGTTTTAAGTGAAACAACGGTGGCACTGACAGTAATTTACAATAAATGTAACTGACATTTATATTTTAGACTTTTCTAAAGCTCTCTGTAGCTGTCTTACAAAGCTTCTTCTATCCTACCATCACAAACGTCAACATGCAGGCCTGTGTTTATTGGTCAGATGAGACCTATTAAGCTTTTTTGGCAATAAACTTAATTTTGATGTGGAGGAAAAACTTTGTGTCCACTGCTAAATGGATTCTGGGGGGAGCAGAAAATAAAAGCTGTGAATTAAAGTGAAAGTGAGTCGTGTTTGGTTCTTTCCTTTAACTAGATTAATGAGAGAGTTTTAAAGAAATGAACAGTTTGCTGGTTTCATGGCCATCTCAAGCTCAGGATCTAAATCCTACAGAAAACCTGCAGGATGACTTAAAGGAAAACATCAGAAAGAACCCAGATATCTAGATGATCGGAAGTTTTCTTAGAAAAAAAAATAAAAAAATGTCTGGAGCAGCACATCTGGCTAGCTAAACTCAGATTATATGGAGGCACTACTTGTTTTGTCTTTTCCTTTCAGTGTTATCGTAAGTTAAATCCCTCTATTTATATATAGGATTCATTTAATAAACCAGATCTGCAGCAAACTCACCTGAAGACTGATTCCTCTGCCACTTAGAATCATTCAAGCATCAGGGCTCTGTGCTGCACTGAAGGGGAACATGTTTCTAACGGTCTGCATGGTCGAAGGAAAAGATGTGCACTCTGTGAAATGTTAAGCTAGGTTCTCAGCTGAAAGCATCTTTGAAGCTTAATTGGGTTCATAGAAAACATTTTCTAAATCAGTGCCTGGCACCATCATCGCTGTCTGAGCTTCACCAAATAAAGCTTGAAGATGATTTGAGGCAAAAAGAAGCTTTGCTAAAGTCAAATATCTGCTCTGTTGGACAGAAAGTTTTTTTTTTTTTTAACAGATTTCCTAAAATCTGAATCATAAACACTTTTTTATGCTGCTGGAGTTTTAAGATTCATTTTTTACCCATCTTAGTGTTTATTTTACATGATGACTCATCGTTGCTTTTTCTCAGCTTATTCGTTCCCCTTTCTTCATTCATCATGTTTTTCAATTTTAAAAATCCAGCAGTCGGGTGTGCAGGTGATGCAGTGGTTAGCGCGCAGGACCCATGTACAGAGGCCTTAGTTCTCCATGAGGGCGACCCGGGTTCGAATCCGACCTTTCCCTCTCTCTCATACCCCTTTCCTGTCAACCTACCATTTAAAAAACGAGCCACTAGTGCTGTAACAACAAAACAAAAAAACAGCAGTCCAGAGTATTGTGTTTTTCATGAATGCATGGAACAACCATGTGTTTTTACTCAATTTTTTTTTTTTAGATCTACAGACAGGTAGATAATCCAGGGCCAAAGGGTAAAAAGCCTGTATAGAGGTCAGTTCCAACCGTGTGCATTTCCAGCTCTAACACACAGATCACCTGGTAAACAGGAGGAAGGAAAACAGATAAGGGGTTTTTCCTCTCTGCGTTATCCACCTCTGGATCTACAGACCGTTTGATGTTGAAGAGCAACGAAGATTCACAAAATACTAAAGACATTTTTTTCTTCTTTTTTTTCTGGGGCTCCTTTTCTCTGTAACCTTTTGAAATCTTAAAGATTAAAGTGCATCCTAATAATATTGGTCCGGTATTTTAATGGAAAGTACTGTCTTTATCTGGGAGGGTTTTTTTGAAACCCTATTAAATTAAAGGATTAATATACAATTGCTTTCCTGCTTTAAAACAAACATGAAAGGAACAAAAAACATCAGTTTTTCCATTTAATGAACCTGAAAAAGGAATTATATAGAATACTCCTATGGTATGGTCAAAAGATTAAAGCAGTTATGAACTCACACCTTTGATTGCTGAGAAACCCTCTATATGCCTAAAGTTATAAGCCACTCTTACACTGTGCAATTATTTTCCCAATCTTTGCACGCAGCTACAGCTCACACTGTACGACAAAACCACAGGGTTTAATCGTACAGTGCGAGTTCACAGCTCACGATGCATGTTCTCACACTGCGCAACTGATGCGATCTAACTGCTAACACTATACGTCTAAAAACCACGTCGGACTCAGCTACGCAGTGAGATGGAGCTACTCGGACTCGTCTATCTGGAAGCCAAACGAGAAGAGGAGGAATGTGAAGCTCACTAGAGTGAAAAGCGCTGCCTGGGCAGTTTGTGCAATATTGTGCTGAAAGCCCTAAAAAGAAAAGGCAACGACATATTTGGACAAAGACATGGCTGAGCAAAACAAGATTAATTTCAAACTTGAATTTTCAATTTTGTCTGACTTTCCTCCGACCTTACGATTCCTAATTGGGAGGTGGTAGCGAGAGGTGCATCACTACTCGTTACACCCTGTACACTACACGATGCTTGTGCTGGCTGAAGGTCAGCTCGATCAAAAAATACTTGCACAACTGGAGAATGGGCCCGTAAAGGGCAAAAAAATTGTACAGTGTATGCCCGGCTTTAAACAAGATTCTCTGCAGGGTGTATGCAGTGCATAGAGAAGATCTTTCTTTAGTGCAAAAATTGGGAAAGCAGATAACGGTTCTTTGTTTTATCGCTTTGGTTCAAAAAAAGAAAAAAGAAAATACTGTTTTGTTTTTTTCCATTTTTGGTCTCAAACCAAAACACAGAACTGCCTGAATGTACGCTCCCCAGAAAGTCTACATAAAATAATGGTTTCAACCACAAAGAAGTGATTCAGAAATAATTCAGAAGTTTTAATTTAAACAGCCACACGTCACATCGCTGCAGCAGAAAGCCTGTAGAAAAAGGCCAACATCCGCGGTCTCAATGCTGGGAGCATTCATACCCACATGCTCCACGGCTGCTTCAGTCGCTTTATTCCGCAGCATGAACACATTCTCCTATTAAAACCTTTTATACAGTATATACAGTCTCCAATAAATCACTATGTTACAGTGTCAGCAGTGGAATCAGGGTCAGAACCCAGGGAAACGAGGAGCCGCTCGGCTTCACTTGAACTGAACATAGTGGGTTAGCTGATGACTCCCCTGCTGTGGGACGTGTTCTTTACGGCGAGTGGGGGCCACCTCCCCACTGAGGACGACTGGATTGAACCAAAGAGTTAAACAAGAGCAAAACTAGAGCTAAACGCAGACTCTCACACCGACCAATCACAGCCTCGACATGAGAGCTTTTCATGCCTCAACGTCCAAACGCCTGCAGAAGTCCGCTCTGGAGTTGATGAAATCAAAAAGAAAAAAAAAAAGAAGAAGAAGAAGCGCCTTCCGACAGCTTGAGTCCAACTCGACAGCGTGAGAAACCTGAGCCTGTGGAAGGCGAGAGGCACCGAAGCAGCCATGAGTTATCTTTGAGTTCCTGATGGTTCAGAGCGACATGTTGCCCCCCGCCGCATAATGAAAAACTAGCTATCTGGAGGAGGGGGGGGCGATGAGGATGACGGTGACGCTGTCTCTAGCTTGCGGAGGCGGCGGCGCCTCAGCTCAGCGGCGCTCGGCTCCCCGTTCTCGTCCTCCATCAGTTCTTCGTCCCAGTTTTCCTTTCTTTCCGACTCTGAAGTGGAGGAGGTGGAGTCGGCGGGCTGGGAGGAGACCGCGGCTCCACTCGCTGGATCCGCTGCAGGATAAAAGAAGAGCAGCGGTTAAGAAAGAGCTTCCATTCCTCCGCCCCACTTCAAACACCTCCTCTCTCGTTTTTAAACCAAAAGCAAATGTAATGGAGACTTGTATCAGTTACGCACAGGTGGAGGATTCCTTCTCTGTGGTCGAGCTCTGAGTGCTGCTGGCAGCTGCCTCCTGACTGGATCCTCCGGCTCCTGCAGCGCCGTCGCCCTCAGGCCCCGGAGGGCTGCGATGAAAGCAGCAGAACAAACACGTCAGCAGGTCACCAGATCGGCACCTCTCTACGTCTGCTGGTATAACTTACGTTAGCGTGGTGACTGTGCTAAGGTAGTGGTGGATGTTGAGCATAGCGGCGTCCAGCAGAGTGTGAATGTTCTGGAGACACTGCAGTCGGGCCTCCAGGCCCCGCCGCCCCTCAGCTTCCAGCTCCCTCAGCTCCTCTTCCGTCAGGCGAGACAGCGACGGAGGCGGGGGCGGCATCGACGACACTGGAGACGATCAGAAGAGAGGAGGAAACTTCACCTCAGCAGAACGGACAGATCATCACATACAGGTACATCTTAGAACAGCTGAGGATCAGGAAATATTCTTGGATACTTGTCACAACTTTTAGAAAGTTAAACTTACACAGATTATGTAGGCATATTTGAAGCTTTTACTTTTTTTTGGGTCATTTTCATAATTATGGATTAACAAAAATCCAATAATCAGTTGAGCGAATAAGCAGCATGTGGGTGTGTGGCTGTGCAGTATTGTATTTAAAACACTGTGGGGCTCATTTTCTGGAAAAAGAACACGTTGTGAGGACTGGCTGCTCTACAGTATGTGGGCCCAAAGCCTGGAGCCCATGAGGGGAATTGCTTTTCTTACGGAAGGTGTCATGTCTAAGACTAAAGGTGTGAACTTAATTTATGGTAGTAGGGAAACAGCTGTTCGAAGCATTGCATTTCCGAATTCTCCCGAATGGTGCACGACTTTACACGAGTGAATAAAGCGAATGTTTATTGAGGGGACGGGATTGTTGTGGATGGACAGCGGAAACATGCAAGAGGAGAGTTTTGTGTCGGAGGTCGTAAATGAGTCTCCTCAGTCATCCATTTTTTATTTAGAGGATGGAAAGCGGGACAAAGATGTTGTGGAAGCTCTACGCCTGCTGAAGACACAGACGTCTAGGGATGGGAATCGAAAACCGGTTCCTGTTCAGAACCGGTTCCGTGTGTTCCAATTCCACGGCACCATTTAGCAGCTCGCTTAACAACTCTCTTAACGGTTCCAGGCAGCACCAGAGCCTAGCGCTGGGCAGCACGACTTGCGTCACATTTTTTACGCAAGTTACTCACATGGCATTCAGTAAGCAAGTACAACGTGACCAGGCGTAAGTCTAGAAAAGCAAAAAATAAAAAAAATGGCGTCCCATCGGGTAAAGCGATAGAAAGTTTGGCTTCATTTTAAGGAAGAGAAAGATGGCAACAAGGTGCTTTGCAATTATTGAAAAAGTGGCAATAACATCCGCGGGAGGAAATACATCCAACATGCAGAAACCCCTGCTGACACAACATGGCATACATTTTAACTAATGCTGTGTTTTTGATGCTTCCAGACAGAAGCTAAAGTTACGACCAGCATGGAAGGCAACTCTGGTGGTAAGTAGCTAGTTTTATATCACTGGCTGTGCTTAATGTGGTTCCTGGTAAATCATATGCCATTTCTGCAAATAAACCAATTTCCTACCTCTCTTTGGGTTTATTAAGGGAGCCTTTCTCGTTAATCCAGCCCTTCATTGCTAGCATGTTTAATTAGAACTACTGGTAGCTGGAATTCTTACATGATTCTGGCTATTGAGATGGATGTAAGAAAACCTGCTGCGAAGTTGCTCCGCAGTTCAGGCAGCGAGAGAAAAGTGACGCTGTTTATTTAAATCAGGGGGAGATGAGTTTATTTCCTGAAATTGTACAGCAATGCTTTTTCATTAAACGGAATCGATAAGGAATCAAATAATTTCACAGAATCAATAAAGGAATCGGTATCGTGAAAATATAATCAATTCCCAATCCTACAGACGTCCATCCCCGTGAACACCGGGACGGAACTTAATGGGAAAGTAAATTATTCTTATTGCTTATTTCAACCGTTGCATATATTAGCTGCGACATATGAATCAAGATGCTATGACTGAAAAAATGTGATTGACAGATGAACGTTGATATATGATTGGCCGAACTAACTGGCCTGAATAAGATAATGGAAAATACAAAAAACAAGACAGATTTTAAGAAAGTTTTTTTTTTTTTTTAAATGGACATTTTTTAGATTTTGGGACAACATAGTCTGATAAAGAGTACATTTATATACATGTTTAAGCCAGAATGATTTGACATTTAAATATGATTTCCCTATGACCATAAGTTGGGGTTAGCCAAGAATCCATAATGTTTAGGTCAAAGGTCACAGTAAGAGTTTATAAATGAGTCAGAAGTAAATGGAAAGTCTCAGCAGGTGTTCTGCAGGTCTGTGGGTACGTCTGCATGTGAGTGGTTGACATCCTCCATGAGGAGAAGCTAAAGGAAATCCCAGCTAGAGGAGATGCTGTATTCAGGTAGATTACTAGAAACATGTGGGACGTGAAAAGTACAAAAGCAAAGAGAGGATTTTCAAACAAACGCCATTGAGGAATTTGGAAGAGCCTCAAAAAGAACGGATTGAGGCCGGAGTCGGTGCACCAAAAGCCGCTACGCTCTGATGAAGTCTACACACGACCATTTCTCAGCATCACGTTTAAGCAGTAAGGTCCCAGAATCTGGAGGAGGAGTGGAGAGCTCCAGAATCGAAATTACTCTCCGTTTGGTGAGGCGTTTCCAGTCTGAGATGGTTTGGGGAACCATCTACTCTACTGGTGTTGGTCCGATTTATTTTCTAAAGGCCAGAACATTTCAGACAAATCATGCTTCTTTCTGCTGATGAGCTGATTTTACTGCCATCAAACTGAACTCCATGGAGAATCTATGAGCCGTTGTCAGATGAGAAAAACCAGGCCCAACAAGGCAGATGATCTGAGGGCTGGTATTCAAGCTACCTGAGCTTCCATGATGCCTCCAGAAAGCCTGATCGTCTCTGTATGCCATGCCACATTTAGGCACTGAATGCATAGGAATGGACCTACTTTAAGTTGGATCTAATCCTCCAATAAAAGACTTAAACTGCTGCTTTAACTTAAACTGTCAAACATCTCCAGAAACTGGAGCCTACCAAAGGGTGGAGGCGGTGGCATCGGCAGCCATGGAGCGGCAGGGAAGGGCGGAGGCGGGAAGGAGAAAGGGAATCCTGGGATTGCAGACCCTGGAGCAGCTGTTGATGACGTAGCGCCGTCCGCAGCAGCTGACGCAGGCTCACTGGTGCCTTGTAAAAACAGATGCATTAGATGTTGAAAACATCAGCTGGGGAAAAACAAAATCCTCTCAGTTTGACTGTGTCCAGCGGCTGAGATAGATGGGGGCGTCCTTTACCAGCTGCCTGAGCCGCCTCTGCGTTGCTCTGTGGAGGGTCAGTTGCACCAGGAGCTGGAGGCGGAGCCGCGGCTGCAGGAGGAGGGACGGCAGGAAAAGGACCCCAGAAAGGGAAGATTCCTGGAGGGAAGGCTGGAAGCATGCCAGGAGCTACAGGAAGAGAGGAAACCATGTTTAATAAACACAGAGAGAGCTAAAAAATGGACGGAGTCTCAATTCATTCTAGTTTATGTGTTGAGAGAAGCATCAGTGCCGACAGCTAAACTCTGATGGTTGAAATGTCAGGAAGGGAAGCAGTGACCAGCAAAGGTGGATTTTACCTCTGCTTAAAATATAAACTATGGATGAAAAGCCAGAGCCATTTCCACAGAGTTAGAATAATAAAAAAAAAATCTAAATACAATAAACCAACAGGAAATCATCTGTGCTTCAGTCCTGCGCCTTTATGTTGACAAATCAGCGTGGAGCGTTCCCAGCTGGATATGTCTCCTTCTTTAGCTCGTTTCTTTCATAACCTTCCTAATTTTTAACCAGACTCCCAGAGAGCTAAAAAAAGCAGCCATTATATTAATGAAAAACAGAACATAAGGAAACTAAACCATCTCCATATTTGGCTCAGCTGTGCTTCTCAACCAGACGGCAGCAAAAATCCTCCAGATGTATTTAATTGTTAAAAAAGAAATGCAAAAAAGAGGCAGGAGGGATGCAGACGGCAGCGGCATGGAAGGAGATATTTAGGCAACATCTTGTTGTCCCTCGTGAAGAGAATTTGATTGTAAGAGCATTAGATAAAGATATACAATTAATAGTATATACTTCATAGTGCAGTCCAAATCTCACTACCCGATCCGTTCCGTAAGCACGATTCTTCCTGCGTATGCACAAACAGAACAACTTCCTGGTAGGCAATACTTTGTTTTTCTTACTTTATTATTATTTTGTCTTTTTTCCGGCGGGCTGTTCCTTTTGATTATTATTGTATTTGCGTAAATATTGCATATTCTAAAAACAAAAAAAGCAATACAGTTAAATAGCCTTTCGAACGTTACTTGGACTGCTCTGAGCATGTCCGATGATGACATCATGCAATGCAAATGGAAAGAATGTAAATCGTATCAGTTTCTTCCAGAAAAGTCTTTAATACTTTCTATATGACGTACTTTAGCATTCTTTAATGTTTTACGTATATAAATAAGTATTTTCAGTTCCGTTATTACGTATTTTTTTGGTGATCCGGATCTTATTATTCTGTTCGCACATGCTCAGGACGGATCGTGCTTCCGGGACAGATCGGGTTGTGACAGTTGGGCTACTCTATAAGCTTGGAACTCAACGCTAATGGAGACATTTTGAATTGAGAAAGCTTCCTGGATGGGAAGCGAAACGTCTTCAAACTTGGAAACGAAGTCCAGTGTATTGTTGTTTTTTTTTTTTTTTTACTTTTTTTGGAATGACTATGACATGGATGACTGAGAATCTTCATCAGCAACCTCCTAATATTTAAAACTCTACACATGGGAAGAGGGTTTGAAAGGCACGACGGAGTATTAGGGCCAGGCTACAGACTTATTTTTTTATTTTTTATGTCGAAAAAAGTTGTAAAATTATGAGAATAAAGTTGTAAGATTATGAGAATAAGGTCGTAACATTACTAGAATAAAGTCATCATATAAGAACCCATTTCAGAAAGAAAGCTTTGAGCTTTGACCAGCAGACGACGGTCCACCAGCTCCACCAATCAGCAACCTGAGTCCACTTTGTAATCCTGATGTGCTAAAAGATTTTATTATTTGTCAAACCAGAGCCAAAGTATAACTTCACATAATGCTCGACATTCCTCATTTAAGGGAAGAACGTGCTTGTTTCTCGTAATGTTACAACTTTATTCTCAATTATATTATGACTTTATTCTCGTAATTTAACGACTTTATTCTCATAATGTTCCGACGTTATTCTGGTAATTTAACGACGTTATTCTCGTAATTTAACGATTTTATTCTCATAATGTTACGACGTTATTCTCGTAATTTAACGATTTTATTCTCATAATGTTACGGCGTTATTCTCGTAATTTAACGACTTAATTCTCGTAATTTAACGATTTTATTCTCATAATGTTACAGCGTTATTCTCGTAATTTAACGACTTAATTCTCAGAATGTTACGGCGTTATTCTTGTAATTCAATTACTTTTTTCTTATAATGTTATGACTTTATTCTCATTATATTACGACTTTATTCTGGTAATTTAATGACTTAATTCTCATTATGTTCCGACGTTATTCTCGTAATTTAACGACTTTAATCTCATAATGTTACGGTGTTATTCTCGTAATTTCACGACATTATTCTTGTAATTTCACGACTTTATTCTCGAAATAGAAGAAAAATAATCCCTAGCCTGGCCCTAATACTCCGTCATGGAAAGGTTGACATCCTCGGAGGATAAAAATATTTTCAGGCTCATGTTGGTGGCTGGTTAGAAAACTATAACTAGGAATTCGCTGAAAACAGAGAGACCCCAACAATGAAAGATTGGGCTGAAGAAATGCCTAATATTTATATGATGGAAAGGCTAACGTTTTTCCCTTGGATTAGAATCTGGGTGCAATTTTTAATTCCAGTGAGATCAGATTTTGTCAAGTGCCAAAATAAAGGTGGAGAAAGGAATTCCCTGATTGTTTTGTTGTGAACGCAGCATTTAGCTTGCATTCTAGGCCTAACGCCTAGGCCGCCACTCCTCCTTCTGCCATGAGGCAACTTTGATAAGCGAATCTCACCATTTGCGGCCGGAGCAGCAGGAGCGTTGGCAGGTGCTGCAGGGGCCGGGGCTGGAGCCGGGGCCGCAGCCTGAGTCTGGTTGTTACTGGATGCTCTGAGGACGTCCATGCGGCAGGTGGGGCAGGTCTGCTGCCTCTGGAACCAGGAGCGCAGGCAGCTGTGGAGCAAATGGACAATACTGATTTCAGTGGGTAAACGAGCAGTGACCTTTAATCCAGGAGGCAGTTATATGAATCTTAACTGACCAATAATCAAACCAGGTTCGTTACGGAAGTTAGGAGCAATAATAGGGGAAGCATTGTCACCGATTCAAACTCTGCTTTTGCAATAATTAAATAAGCTAAAGAGAGCGTGCATATGAGGCAGGTCTGAAAGGTACTGGAGAGCGAGGCCGTAACAGGATATTTCAAATCCAAACCTGAACCTGTAGCAGAGAACTGCTGCTTAAACCGGAGGAATGTGCTTGTGTTTTTTCTGGTACCAATTAAAAGATGAGAAGCAGCTGCGGTCGGGCCAGTAAATATTTCTTTAACGCTATGAAAATGCAAAGCAGTAATCTAAAAAAGCTTTAAAGCATGGATTCAAATCTAAACATGATCACGGGGCGCAAAGGACCAAGGTCAGCAAGGATGTCAGGCATCAAAAGGTGTAAAGTTTACCTCCATCTTCTTAAGGGCTGGTTATCCTCCTGCAGCAGTGTGTCGCAGTGAGATTGTCGCAGATATTTTTGATTTATGCCCAGTTTTGAAGGGTGGTCTGCGCTATGTTATTCCACGCCACAACGCAAGAGGGACAATAACGAACTATCTGTGAGTCTAGATACGGCCGAGGCGGTGAGGAAGTGGGGGCAAGTTTGTGTGATAACGGAGGGACATGAGGGAGAAAAAGAGCGGGGATCCACGTGAGTAAGGGTTCCAGCGTTCTCATACACCTCGCTCTTCTAGCTGGTCCATCTTCACGAGTCGCTTTCCACAATGGCGGTCATATAAACAAAACAAGCCGGTAAGGTACCAAACAGGAAATACACATAGTAGAGCAGATATAGATTTGACCAATCAGAGGCCTCCTGTCTGCGGTTTTCTGAATATAAACCAGCCTTTACTGCTCAGGTGTTAGAAGTCTGTTGACTTCCATGACAGGTTTTCTTTGCCATTTTCTTTCTTAAGGGGCATAAAAATCTAACTATCATCTGCATAAAAGTAAAACGTTAAAACATGTTTCCTGAGAACTGCCTCCAATGAAAGTTGGTAAAGAGAAGACGAGGGGGCCAAGAAGGGGCTCTGAGGGACTCCACAACATAGACTCCAACAGGATCACAAAACGTGTTTGTGCCTTTGAGCTAAAGCCATGTCCATTTCTCCAGAATTACTCATTCTCGGTTTAAGTATAATAAAAGCGTTACAGAGAAAACACAAAATATTTGGGTTCAAACGTTCAACGCGTATACGTTACACTGCATCTACATTAGGTTACAGATCTAATATTAACGACGAATCAACAGGAAAATGACAGCAAGTGTCAAATCAATCAGCAGCTCCTTGTAGTTGTGAAAAGATGACAAAGTAAAATATGCTAATTCTAATCAGATGGTTAAGGCTTGGAGCGTGCTTTGACCACACTGTTTCCCAGTCCAACATCCAACATGTCTTTTTCTTTGTGGACTCACCTTGAGTGGAATATGTGATTACAGGGTAGCTTCTTGGCTCCGGTGACCATTTCCTCTCTGCAGATGATGCAAACATTGTCAGAGGCCTGCAGATCCTCAGGGGTAGCATCAGGATATCTGAATATGGGCACAAGTAACAGCAGAGAAGGACGGTATATGATAACATATCAGCCAAACATTGGCTTAACATCACAACACAAGACCATAGTGAAAATAATAAATAGAGTAGCCTGATCAGAGGGAGATCCCCCCTCCCCAAATGAAGGACCAACAGACTGCTGAACTTCCAGCTGGATCATCTAGATAAGCGGTCCTAAGTGGAATCCAACTAGACTATATAGTATACAGTATAAGTGATCTAAAAGCTGAAGCACTGCAGCTTTTGATTAATTTGGTAATGAATTTATCTGAAACAAGATCAATTATTCCTTAATAAACAAAACGTTTTTTGAAAAACTAAAAAAAAAAAAAAACAACAACATTGCAATTCAATTTAATGTTTATATAAAAGAAATACTGTTTCTCTAATTTATTCATTTGTTGACTATTGTTTTTTTGTTTTGTTTTTTTTATTAACAAAAGCAAAAATTGCTGAATGGGAGATTTTTGGAGCCAGGTGAAGCTAACACTAGGCCACTAGTTCTATATAAAGTATATTTAAAGACATCGATTTTTTTTGTCTTAAATGGAAAAGCCTTTAACATATTGTTTAAATTCAAATACAGAAGAATTTTAAAGACAGTGGGAACCCTGAGAATTAAAAGAATATCCAGCACCAAAGGAATAAACTGATGTTAGGTAATGGCGGCTGTGAGGAGAAAGGAAAAAAGTGATCTTTGGCTATATGAATCCATCTTTAGGAGATAATATCCATTCCATTCAGTGCATCAATAACTTCATGTATAAAGCTCATCCAGTCATTTAGAAGTCGAAGAAAAATCAATCAGGTGAAAACATAAAAACTTTGGGGAGTGGTGGCCTACTGGTTAGAGCTCCCCCACTCCCACAGCCTCCACTCTGGGTCCCTGAGCCCCTTAACCCCACACTGCTCCCCGGGTGCCGCACAATGGCAGCCCACTGCTCCCCAAGGGGATGGGTTAAATGCAGAGAGTGAATTTCTCCAGTGTGAGATTAATAAATTATTCAATAACATAAAAATAAAAATAAAAAATATTGGCTGCAACTGACTGTTATTTTGCAAATCGACTAATCTGTCGATTATTTCTTCTATTAATTGATAAAAAAATCGGATAGCCAAAGGTTCCATAAAATAGAATTTTTGCCAAATGAAACCAAGTAAAACTAAAACTTTCCACTTGAGTTCTGGGTAGAGCATATTGAGAGACAAAATTTTTTATCTGAAATGCAAAATGTTTACAGATTTTATTTTTTATTTTTTTTAATTTTGGTATAGTTACTGCTCTAAGTGGGTCACGCTATCAGCTAAATGCCAGTTTTACCTTCCCTATACTCCAGTTAACGTTTAATCGTTTGCTAAATTAGTTGACGGTTATTTCAATAATCAATTATTTCGATCGATCCGATTCTTTTTTTCCAGCCCTAGTTGGATGGTTAATCATCAGAATGCTGTTAAAACGATAGAAAATCAATATACTAAAATACTCACAGCGTGTTCATGTTGCGGATCGCTCTCCTCGACATGATAGCATCCGTTACAGCTTTCTTAAACTGCCTGAGAAGACAAGCAAACAAAAGGACACATTAGTTCGACGACTCATCATCATCCATGAATCAGGCTAAAGTGAAGGAACCAGCTATGTTGGCTCTTTCAATCAATCAAACAATCAATCAGTGCAACGGGCCAATCTACCGCCTGTCAGTCCAGGTAATCACTTTGGACGCTCACCTCATGGCCAGGTACATGGGTCGGATGGCGAACAGAGGGAAGGTGTGCACCTTTATCATAATCGTCATGAAAGCGATGTACAGGAGAACCTTGATGAAACCTGTTAATAAGACCAGCTTTGAATCAGTCGCCACGTAGACAGACGGTGTGTATATGAAGATCCTGAGGGTGGGAGCAGCACCTGTGAAGAGCTCAGTGTAGAGCATGTAGACGGCCTTGTTGTCCCAGGGGTTCTCACTCTGAAGGTCCACAGTATGCAGGATGTACTTGATGAAGGTGGTCAGGACCATGGTCATCAAGATGGCGTACTGAGGAGAACAAGCAGAGGCCAACTTTTTAGCTTTCAGAAATCGAGGCATATGAAATACTTGATTTGGCTTTTTTTTCTCTCGAACTGATATCGGCTGGCATGTGATTGCTTTAGCTGATGCATTAGTGCATTCAGCAGCTTGAAGTCACAGACAGCCTGAGCTGCTGCTCCCTCCATTCCTTTGAACTTTAACTAAGATTGAAGCTAAACTTCTCATGATGTCATTTTAATCATGTAAATGGAGAAAGAAAAAAAATTGGCTTTCAGAATCGGCAGCCCATATGATGGATCGGTGAAACAGAGGTCATCATAATCGGTATCAGTTGATCTCTGGCATCAAACAAATCTGAGCCTCAGCTCAGCTTCCTGCCATCAGTTCTGCTTGCATCTCTTTACGTTCCAGCTTCTGATTATTTTATCTAAAACTATCGGTCCGTTGAGCACGGATCTACGCGGCGAGGTACGGAGTTTGGAGGTATTCCAAACTTCTCTGAGTCAGGAATTTTCTAAAAAGGTTAGAAAAGTGCAATGAAAGGAGATAAAGTCGTAGGGAAATGGCTGTTCCAACCGTTGCATTTCTGAATTCTCCCGAGTGGTGCCCGACTTTACACGAGTGAATAAAGTGAAGATGTTGTGGAAGAGGACGCCAGGGCGGCAGAAGCTTGGTTTGGTGTAGGAGGCTTACAGCCGTACATGTTTGAGCCCTCGCCTCGCAACGCTGCCAGTTCTGTTAGCTCTACGCCTGCTGAAGACACAGACGTCCATCCCCGTGAACACTGAGACGGAACTCAATGGTAAAGGAAATTATTCTTATTTCAACCGTTGCATATATTGGCTGCGACATATGAATCAAAATGCTATGGCCCAAAAAAAGGTGATTGACAGATGACCCTTGGTATATTATTGGCTGAATTCAGGTGTTCAGGCTGATGTATAACTAACTGGCCTGTATAAAATAATGGAAAAAACCCCACAGATTTTAAGAGGATTTTAAAAAATATATAATTTTTCTAACTTTTGGGACAATATCATCTGATAGAGTACATTTATATACATTTTTAAGCCAGAATGATTTGACATTTAGATATGATTTCCCTGCGACTTTAAATACTATTAGGTTGTCAGATATAATAAAGCAGGAGGGGCTTTTATTTTGAAGAACTGCTCACATCTTTTAAATGATGCAAAATTGCCAGCCAATGAATTTAGATTTTTTTCTAAGGCAAAAAGACTTTTGTTTGCCACCCAGTGCCAAAGACCTACTGAAACTATAAACAGCTAAATAAACAAATCCTTTGTCAGACAATTCATTACTGGGTTGCATCAAACTGAGAGCAGTGGACTCAGTTCAGTTCAACACAAACACACATACCGTTATAGTTTTATATTCAATATGACATTAAATCATGAAATATAGAATGAATAATGACATTTCCTGCTAAATAGTTAAAATACATTGAAATGATTAAATACATTGTTTTATTCAAATAAAATAATTATTTCATTTTCCATCTATAAATAAAAACAGAGTTATGTAATTCTATGTTTTTATGTAGTCTAAAGTGTGTTGCATTTTAATTTTTGGGCTAACAGGCTGGAATGTTTGGGAACTAGCTGTAAAAATTTAAATATCAAATATAAATATCAATATAAAAAATGAAATAGTCAGAGAGCTGTTCTTAACGAATTTCTTTTTGTTTACACTTGTGTATACTAAATAAAATCTGTCTAAGTCTAAGATGAGACGTGGGCAGCAGTTATTCTTTATTGTTAAAATGGAAAACAATACTTTCAGTAATAAAAAAGATAATTTTTTTTATTCAAATGAACCAGGATGGGTTCAAGCAGTCTAGTGTTTCAAAAAGGAAGGATGGCAAACCTCAAACCCAAAGACGAGCTGGACCGAAGCCCCTCTGGTGATGATGCTGTGACAGGCGTGGTTAACGAACATGAAGTCCATGACAGCCAGGAGCCCGAGCAGAGCTGCAGAAAGAAAGGAATACAGGGGGGTAGAATTAGGGATTAGCTATTTTACAAAAATCATTAGTTAATCAAATTATTGGAATTCTAGTGTGATTTTCCTTTTACACTCAAAAAACGACAAAGCGTACGCCCTGTTTTTGGGATGTACAACTTTGGTACGCCCTAATTTTCCTGTGGAAACTTCACCCAAATATTCAAAATGTCACAAGCAGCCGATGCTGGAGTTGGAAAAATGTAACTTTTGCTGCTCGATGCGCCACATCAACCTATCAGAGAAGCTGATCTGGGAGCTGGCAGGGAGACAGACACAGCACTGCTGACGTAGAGCATAATGATCACTGCTCTAAATTGTTTAAGGCCTACATTAACTTAAAATGTCGAAACCTGCCGTCAATATATGCTTGCTTTAAATATTCTGGTGCCTGCAGTTTGTACCAAATACCTGAAGAAAGCTAACATCTACTTCCAGCCGAACCCAACAGTAGTACAGTAGCGCCCCATATGCACTTCATATGGGGCCCACCCAGATAATGTTGCTCAAACGACACTGTCAAGGAACGCTATGGACAGCGGAAACATACAAGAGGAGGAGAGTTTTGTGTCAGAGGTCGTGGATGAGTCTCCTCCATCATACATTTTTTATTTAGAGGGATGAAGATGTTGTGGAAGAGGATGCCAGGGCGGCAGAAGCTTGGTTTGGTGTAGAAGGCTTCCAGTTGTACATGTTTGAGCCCTTGCCTCGTAACGCTGCCAGTTCCGTTAGCTCTACGCCTGCTGAAGACACAGACGGCCATCCCCGTGAACACTGGGACGGAACTCAATGGGAAAGGAAATTATTACTATTTCTTATTTCAAACGTTGCGTATATTAGCTCCGACAGAAGAATCAAGATGCTATGACCGACAGATGACCGTTGATATATGATCGGCCGAATTTAGGTGTTCAGGCTGACGTATAACTAACTGGCCTGCATAAAATAACAAAAAAAACAACACAGATTTAAGACAGGATTTTTTTTTTATAAATATACATTTTCAAAATTTTGGCACAATATCATCTAATAAATACATGTTTATTTGACATTTAAATATGATTTCCCTACGTCTTTAAGGCATGATCGTAATCTTGATGAACTGAATGCACAAACGATGTTTTGAGGTGAACTTTCACACTTAAAAACATATTAAAACTACTTGATACCCACTAATCATAGCAAATATACCAAACCACTCTGCCACTGAATACAGGAGCAGCAGCAGCATCAGACGCATCTGGAAACACATAACTGGACATCTGACCTTTAAATGTAAAAGCATCAAAAATGAAGCAGCAGGTACATTTTTTGCTGCTCAAATCGCGGTGTGAACGTAGCACTACACTTTCTGATTCTTTGAATAAACCCATGAAACATAATATTTAATCTAAAAATGATCCCATGTCTTTTTAATATTTCCAATTCTAGTCAAGCACACATGCTTCCCATAATTAGGACAAAAGTAGTGTTGGAACAAAGACAAAAAGTTAGCTGCATTCCACCTCAAAATGCAGGAAATGGCTTTTCAGAGAGTCTAAATTTAAAAATTTTCCAGGGGAGGATACACAGGATGTGATACACCAAGCTGTACACCCTATGAAATATTCGTAGCTAAAAACCCGATGCAGACGTTTCTAGTCTTTCCTGGACTTTACTGTAACCTTTCTGTGAAAAAAATCTTGCTTCTACTATAATGCAAATATCTACCAACTTCAAGCATATAACCGCCACTTAAAGGACTGAAGGGAGAAATTTAGTGTCCAACTGCAACACTAATACAACATAGCATTTATCTAAATTGCAATTATAATAAAATGCAACTAATTGCCCAGCCCTAGATAGAATCCAGTAGATGGTAACCAGAGCAGGAAAGAAATGGGACTGACTGAACCCCGGGCAGCAGCTAATGTCAGAACTTCAACCTGTTTCTCTGATATAAGGACAGTTTTTGGCGGTAAACGTTACCAGGAACTGGATCGATTTCATTAGAGCGTTTAGAAAGCTGCCCTGGGGTCTATTTAGGAGCAGCTCACAGAGCGTGAAGCCAAAGATTTGCATAGTTTCATAAAATGTTTCCTGCCTAGAGCTTCATGGCGAAAAACTGAAACAACGCAAAAAAGAAGAGTTAATGTTGGACTCTTTACTTACACAATACTCTCAAGTGGAAAACCCACGATATGTTTGGACTCCTCTCCATCTGAACCGAAACAGAAGACATAAAGGCAACTCAGAAAACTGATTTTCACAAACATTTCTTTTATCGCTGCTGCCAAGGAAGCATTATATTGTGAATGTCAAACAGAACCATCTTAGTGAAACCGGAAGAGACTAAATGACACTGAAGCTTTATTACCTCAGGATGAAATGTTTACTTTACTACTGGAATTATAACTATATAACCATGCTGAGCATCTTTTGCACTCTAAAGAATACACTTTCATACGAGCAGTAAGATGTCGAAGGGGATTTTTAACTCACAAAGTCCACTCTATCCTCCGCCAGCCAGTGGAAGCACTTCAGGAAGAGCAGCAGGGTGAAGAGTGCGACGAAGCGAGGGGAGAAATCGTCCCTGAACACGGTAAAGGCCAGGCACGTTTCCGTCACCGCGTACCAGGAGCGCTCGATGAGGTGCTGCCAGAGGGAACGAGATCAGCATGCTTTTGTTTTTGTAATACAGCACCACATCAGCTTTACCAGAAAGGATTTTTGATGATCCCACCTCCATTTCGGCAGCCCTTAGCTGGCCAAAAAACACCTTTCTCATGAACTTTCCCAGCAGAAACACCAACACAAACGCTTGGATGTACAAAACCTGATGGGAGCAAAACAGAAAGAAAAACTGTCAAAGCTGCTTATGTGAACAAAAAGTAAAACAGGTTGAATAGAAAGCAGGCTGGTAGAAAGTCCCTTATTGCGCCGCCCTTACCGCCATACTTGGGCTGCTTTTGGTTAGGTACACAACAGTCGGGTAGAACTGATGTTTGAGCAGGTACGCATGGGCCACCACAGCCCCAGTCAGCGCCAGACTGGTGGCCGTCACCAAGGCTGCCCGCACCATCATGGACAGAGCTGCAGATGCTGGAGAGGAGGAGGAAACGGATGCAAGAAAATAAAGGAAGCCAGCCTGATTTATAGCCCAATATAATTTGATACATCACAACTTTTCAAAGAACTAATCATCTTGTTAAGTTCTGCTTTTTCAAAATGTGTTTATAGCATTTTTACTTTAATTTGCCAAAAGTCATTAAGGACATGTTTTAAATCCTAGCCAGTATTTGTCACCATTTCAGGATTTCTTTGAGGTCTAAGAGTTTGATCAACTCATATTTTCATAATAAAAGAAATCCCTGTAAACACATCATTTAACAACCTTCTTTTTTCTGTCACATAAATGTTAGATACGTATGTTTTGAGGATAAATGAGATAATCTAAAAACGTCTAATTTATGTTAATTTTAACACTACTGCTCTATCAAAGAGTCCAAAGCATGTAAATTTTGCTCTTTCATTGTCTCTTCAAAAACATAGAAATATTGTTAATCAGATCAGAAAAAGCTGAACAAAAAACAAAAACAAGATAGCTGTATCAGCCACAAAAATTTGTCTATGATCTTAATTAATTTCAGTTTAAAGCATTGATTTATTTTTTTTTAGAAAAAGAAAGATGAGCTGCCCATCACCAGTCACACCTGATCAGGGGGAAAACTAAATGATCCTGGTGTCTGGCCTCCATATTAATGCATTCATTTCTGATAACTGAGTAAAAAATCTAAGCCTCAACTACAACATGGTGAAACTTAAAGCACCAAGCAGGATTGAGATCCTGGGTTATTTTCATAAAACTACTGATCAAAACACTTGACCAAAGCGGCCAAAAAAAAGAACTTGAATTAAAAGACTTGACTAACACCATGCTTTTAAAAATAAGTTACCTAAAACCGCCTGAAGGAAATAGTTTCACTTTATGTGAAACACATTAAAACAGAAACCTAGCCACCTTATTTGACATAACATCTGCTGTGGGGATAAACACAACGTACGTTACTCTAATTTAGCAGTTATTTAATAAATATATCCTATTTAAAAGCCGGTTGACGTACTTAATATGTAAAAACTAATTTGTTTGGCAGCAGTTAATTAAGCATGAAGTAAACATCTTCAGCCAAATCAACTATTTTTTTAACTGTTTTTAAGGAAACATGTCAAACAAAGCTAACGTTTAAAGATTTAGATCCGCACATTTATTCATGTAATGCGCCCTTTAGAGTTATGGAGAGTTTATTAATAAACCGAAACTTTATACATGCTTCTGTTTGCGTTTTAGGTCCAAATTCTTGTGCAGATGAGATGGCAACCAGCTATGTGGCTTAGTTAGCCTGTTAGCTAGCGTTAGCTTCCGTCGGCTCCAGCTGTCAGGACTCACCGACTCGCGATACCCGAAGGAAAACTCGCTCCTCGGCTGATTCAGCTGCACCTCCTCGTCTATTAAACCCTCTTCGTTGTCTCCAGCTAATCCATTTCCAACATGCTACCGTACCCTCTCAATTATAACCCGTTAATTCCCCTCGCCCGTATTTGTCTGTCTACGTGTTTATCTTTGGCTTGCTCCTTAGGAGCCACCTCACATCCGGTTGTTACGGTGATTTAACGCAACGGCTTTTTGTTTTTCACGCAACAAGCATGCAGAATGTTTAACATCCAGCAGCTAAGTTCCAAATATGTGGGTAAAGGGCACGTTGAATATCTTTTACTTCAAATTAGCATTCGCTTTCCTATTTTTTGTACTTTTACTTGGGGTGACGTATTGCGCACCTTTGTTTTCTGGGTTTTACGGTAAATATAAACGTGGACCAATAGGAAGTGATCAGGATCTCACAGCCAAATGAGGCGCATTCAAGCACAGTGCCTTAGCAAATGAATATATTTTGTATAGGAATTAGAAACTGATTTTTATTTTTTTCACTTTATAGGGCACTCAGTGGAATTCTTTGAAAATCTAAATTTCAAGCCAATAGTGTTATTGGAATCCAGGACAAGACCTTATTACCTTTGTAACATTCAAAAATATGGATATTTGGATGGTAAAAATTAATCTCAATATAATAACAAGAAGTTGCCTGAATATATAAAGAGAAATAACAAAAGAGCGTCTATAAGAAATTCATGAAAAGTGAAAGAAACACATTTTCTTTGGTACAACATAACCTTAGAGGCGTTAATGCTGATACTAGCACTTACATTTTATAGTTTATAAACCTAAATATAATTGTTAACTAGGCTTATTAACTTTTTATCTTTTCAATTAGCGACTTACCTTTTTTTCTTGACTTTTTAACTTTTTTTTTTCAATTTAATTTACAGTAGGTAATATATCAATTAAGGGCTCATCTAATTGGTCAAATACAAGATGTACAGCCATGTAGCAGCATCTTTGCTGAATGCCTGGATATAGATCTTGCGCTTCTAGACCTCACTGAGGGAGGGGGTGCGTTTCCATTTGTAAGGGGTATGCCAGTGATCAAAAATGGTAACTTGCCCAATAAAGGGTTAAATGGGAAAGTTGAAAACATTCTGATTCCAGCTGCATCCTCTGATAACCTCACTCAGGATTTTCTAATCAAAAAATAAAACATAGGCCTGCTACAACCTTCATATAGTTTTATACTTGTCAAAGAATAAAGTAATATAATAATAATAATTTCCGTTATCATCACTTCGAAATAGGCTGTTTTTCTCCTGCCACCTCAAGATTGTCCATCATCTACATCTGGATGTGTCTTTGAAAACTTACTAAGGGAGTGTCTGCTTGATGAACAAATCTGAACAATCAAAATCTCTAAAGGAAAATTTTGCAATTATCTGTTACTAATCTGGAATATGTTGTGAAAATGTTGGGGAGTGGCCGCCTAGTGGTTAGGGCATAGAGCTTGGAATCCTGAGGTTCTGAGTTCGAACTCTGGGTCTCTGCATAAGACCCTTAACCCCACACTGCTCCCCAGGTGCCCCATGATGGCAGCCCATTGCTCTCCAAGGGGATGGTTAAATTCAGAGGTAAATTTCTCCAATTTGAGATCTAAAAGTTTTATTGTTATTAAATATTTTAGTAGCTGCAGGTCTTGGCAGGAGGGAGCCAGCAAAACCATCTCATCTGCAAAAAATATACTGGTCTATGTTGGACGCAGACCAGACCCCTGTCCTGTTGTTACAGAGCCAGAAAGGGCCATCGACTTCCTGCTGCCCTACAGGGCACCATGAGGGACAAAGTAAATTGGCCTCCTAAGATCCACAAAGGACATGTAAGTATGTGACAGGTTATGTCTAAGACCACCTCCTCTCTTGAGAGATGGGTTTCCCAGGTTAACACTGTTCAAGATAGACTCTGTTTATGCACCCTGATGCTCTCTCTCCGGTTCTTTTCCCTGAAAAGAGGTCACTCCAGACAGACTCTTTAAATAACAATTCATAACTTATATGTATTAAATAACCAGGAGACATGACAACAGACCATACAGAAGAGGATTAGGGCCACTGAAAAAATTTAAAAAGTTAACAAATGTTAAAATTTTATTTCAGTTTAATATGGGAAAAAAGTCAGAATTCCAAGATTAAAATCAGAATTCTGAGAAAAAAAGTCTGAAATCTGAAAAAAAGGTCAGAATTCTGACTTTTTTTCCCCATATTAAGCTGAAATAAAGTTAAAAATCAGTTAACTTTTTTTATTTTTTCAGTGGCCCTAATCCTCTTCCGTAAGACTCAGATCAGTGAAGTTGCTTAGAGTGTACAGAAGGCAGCTGCTCACCTCTGGGCTCTTCTCTCAGGAAGTGGCCCAGATAAACAGTTAAAAAGGCATTTTATACATCTCCAGTCTGCTGCATCATCTTATTTTACATGATACAGGTTGGCAGATGATTAGACATCCATGGTTCCAGCCTTATCAAAATATTAAAGTTTGTTCTTTGCTGAAGGACACTGCTCTCATTCCATTTCCAAATCATTGCCACGTGCAGAATGAAGATTATAACTGTATATCCGGACAGAGGAACTGTCCTAATTAGATTAAAACATCAGTTCTGACTCGCAATAGGCAGCCAATACCAAGGTGTAATAATCTGACACATCTTCAATGATAATTATCCCAACAACAAAGATGGCTTCCTTAACTCCTCTATCAAACCATCTGTCTTCCTTGGCCAGAATATAGACGTTGCTGTCCTCAGATGAGTGTCCTTTAGCTTCCAGGTGTAGGTGAACAGCTGAGTCCTGTCCTGAGGACTTGGCCCTCCTGTGTTGAGCCATGCGGCTGTGTATTGGATGCTTGGTATCTCCAATGTAAAGGTCTGTGCACTATTCACTACCCTGGATGGCGTGAAGCATGTTGTCGGCCTTGTGTCTGGGTGTCTTGTCTTTGGGGTGAACCAGTTTTTGTCTCAGGGTGTTCCCTGGTTTGATTTGCTCAGGGATCCGGTGATGGATGTTTTTCAGAGACTCCAGCAACATATGGAATGATGATGTTCCTTCTACTGTTTTTTCCCTCCCAGCAGGCCTCTTCAGGTTGGTATAAAAAAAAAAACAAGCTCATCTGGGATAACCACAGTTCTTCAGGGCTGTCCTCATATGTCCCTGTTCTCTCATCATCCCTGCAATGCATTTAGGGTAGTTAGCGCCATTTCTGTGGTGAAGAGACAGCGGCTCTGTTCGAAAACCTAGGACGCATCCTTAGAAGACCGGATTCGAAGGACGATTACGTCATTGCGCGGCGCCGAGGTCTGGTCGGATTCCAAGAGTCCTCGTTATGCGGCCTTAAAATGCGTCCTTCTTTTTGCCCGATTTGAAGGACGGGTCTGATGTATCCTCGGTATTCTTGGATATCCCAGGATTCATTGCGAGACCAAGCAAGCTGTGATCAGAGGAAAGGTTACTTGGCGCCGAACAGTGGTGAAAATTGGAAGTTCAGTTTAATATAATACAACTCTGTGAATAGTTCCGTCTGGAATGAATGAAAATAGTTGTTTTAATGGTTACTGAGTCAGATATGTGGCGGTAATATTTGGTTTATCTAAAGGTTTTTATCTGTTACTGTGTAAATGGGTTTGGCTGGAATTTAAGGACAGATTCTAATATATCTGCAGAGTGGGGACTATAAATCTGATAGGATTTTTTTCTTTTTATTGCTATTTTGCACAATATGCTTAACTTCGTATTTTTTGTTGTTGAATATTAGAGATTTTGCAGATATATTTTTTATAAATATATTGTTTAGATTTACTTATACCTTTCTACCCCTTTTATAGAATAGAATAGAAAATCCCTCTATTGTCCCACAATGGGAAAATTTACAGCAGCAGAAAGATTATTGAAAATGCTCACACAAATGATGACCTTAGAAAAATGTATAAGAATAACATAACAGGGAAGAGTTAAAATATAAACAATACAATACTGTAAAGTGTTTTAACAATATAAAACTGGGGAATAACTAACCAATATGCAGCTATGGACATTTTTACAGTAATGGATATTTGAAAATAGCAGCAACATCAGAGATGTGCAGAATGACAGCAGCATTTTATTTAACTGGCTAAGGTTTCTATCATTACATTTGATTTTATTTGTTCCTGCTACCGGTGGTTGGAACCTTTATTCCACTCTGGATTCTTGTGAGTGTAGTCTTTGTTCACTTCACAATAAAAAAGAAATAAATAAACAGTTTTGAAAACTTCTGTATTCATTCTTTTCCTGCTTTGTGTGTCAACGTTCACGGTTGCTAAGCAACAGAGCATACGGCGGTAAAACCCGCCGAAGGGTAGACCTGGTCGAATTCACAGCCTAAACTCTTCCGGTCTCCTTATTTTCAAGGACTTCGAAGGATCCAGTCTAGGTAGACCGCGTCCTTGGAGGACCCGTCCTAGGTTTTCGAACAGAGCCAGCAGCAACAAACGAAAGAAAACTAACAGAGAAGAAGCGTTCTAGTTGCTTCCTTTAGAAATAATGGGACACTGGTGCTGCTTCAAAGGATGCAATAGTAATTCTAAACAGAAAACAGCAGATGGTGCCTTACGGTTTTTCGTATTCCCCACTTGGAAAAAAAACCCGGTTTCCGCTCGGTTCTGATGACGCTTTGTTTGTGTTCTAGTGGGTTTCAAGCTTGACCATGACCTGGATGACTGAGAGTTTTCACAGATAACTTAAAGATGTACATTTATACAAAAAAATAAAATAAAAAGTGAAGTGAAAACTTTATACATGACTATTAGAGAATTACATTGGTTTCACTTCTTCTAGTTCCTATATGAATGCAGATTATTTGAAAGGGACATTTGATTATATTTCATATTTTATGGCGACATGAAGTGAGGCGGTGGGGTTGGTCTTGACTCTGTATTAATTAATTTTTTACTCAAAGATCTTTTGCACAGGCATGGATAGAGTCTCACTGACTGAGAGTACAGGGTCCAGGTCCAGAATTTGGTGGTGCAGCCCTGGTCAGGGGTAACTGGGGGGAAATGGGGGAGCTGCACAGACATTTTGGGGGGCAGTTGCTCAGGAGGGGGGGGGGGGGGGGGGGGGGCACTTTTTAGCGCACGTGTAACACTTAATTATAAAAAATAAATAAACGCATGTTGAATGAAATTTGACTTTTATTTGTAACATTCTCTAAACGTGAGTTTTCAATGGAAAAAAGTCACATCACCAACAGAACAGACTAAAGCATACTTCTTTCATCTGGCTCATCTCCCTGTTTTCCCTCATCGATCTGCTCTCCCTCATCCTGGTCTTTTTCTGTCTCTGTGTCTTCCCTGAACTCTTCCTCATCTCCTGTCCTGTTATATGTTGATGGTATAGAGCTTCCCTGCTGTGACTGGCTACAATATATTAATAATAACCATCATGACAATAATAATAATAATGATAATAATAATAATAATAATAATAATAGCTTTAACAAATATGCCACATTAGTTTAAATAATGGGCTATTAGGGCAACATGACTGGAAGTCTTGTCACGTGGATATGACTTATGGTAGCCTACAAAATAATAGCTATTTTAATACCTGCTGCACAAACCACTTAAAAATAAAATGTGAACAGCTTTTAAGATTTTTCAATATGATTAACCCTCCTTTCTTGGTATTGTGCTGCAATTACTAAATCAATATACAATTAAGACAATAAAGAGACCAAAATGTGTTAATTTATGTTGCCTAACAAAACCTATACAACAGAAAACGTTTGTCTTAACACATAGATTTGTACAGAAGAGGATTAGGGCCACTGAAAAAAAAAAAAGTTAACTGATTATTAAATTTTATTTCAGTTTAACATGGGAAAAAAGTCAGAATTCTGACTTTTTTATTGTCAGAATTCTGAGATTAAAGTCAGAATACTGAGCAAAAAGTCAGAATTCTCAGCAAAAAGTCAGAATGATGAGAAAAAAGTTAGAATTATGAGATTAAAGTCAGCATTCTGACTTTTTTCCCATACTAAACTGAAATAAAATTTAAAAATCAGTTAATTTTTTTTTTTTTCAGTGGCCCTAATCCTCTTCCATATTTGCAATTGCAAACTCTACCAAAATTATTTGTAGCCTATGTGGTCGTCCTCACGTTATCTGTCATTGACTTGGGCTACAGTGTAAAACTTTCAGAATCAGAATCAGGTTTATTGCCATTGTTAGTGAAGGAGTTCACAAACTAGGAATTTTTTATGGTACAATCGTGCAACATGAAACATATAATATGGAATAGGTAAATAAAATTATAAAAATATCTAAAAACTGTGGGTATACGTCATGCAATAAAATAGACTAATGTATACACTTAAGATAAAAAAATATGGATACAAAACATAAAAAGTAAAATAGCATCTTACAAGGAGACGACTAGTTTATCTGGTGACCAGTCGGCAAAATGCGTGTTTGGTGCTGCTGAATGAGACATTTTAATGCCCAACAAAATGATTCTGCTTGATCTGTATATTACCTGGCTAATGGGGCACGGGAGAAGCAGCCTGTCAGCGACCGTTCCTGCTATCTGAAAACTGCTATGATGCTGCGCATCTGGCATGCCCTGCGGGCGGCCGAGCGATTCACGTGACAAAGGAAGAGAGAGAGGCTGGTCGGGTGTGCGCAAGTAGGTCGGTCATTTCGGGGCATTGTTTCAGTCGTTTTTAATGGCTCAGGTTTTCAAAAGATCATTTCAAAACCGACCTCAGTAAAATCTTAATAATATTAATAATAGTAATTAAAAAAACGAGTTTCAAAAGGGCATTTTCTTTGATAGAGGGCAAACTTCCTAGTGCTTTAGCACCACCTAGTGTCTATGTGTGCACGCCCCTGCTTTCTAGTATAACTAATCATGGTGCGCCACAGAGGTAAAAAAAAAAGCCATTTTTTAGTCCCAGTCCAGCCCAGACCTCGGATCATCCCAGAAATTAAAACCCCTCTACAATGAAATGGCAATTCAAGGAGGGGCTCTAAATCTGGAGAGCTGAAGCCTCAGGTCATCAATGTAGTTGGATTTGTGTTTATTTTAACCTATTTAACACATTATAATGCTCTTAATTTTAATGTTATTGGTTATTTAAACTTTTGTGCATTGTTTCTTTTAAACAATCAAATTCATATGTTGATTTAGAGATATAAGAAACTATATTGAAATGTCTCTTACTAAAACAGGCTAGCATAGCTTTAGCTGGTGAAGCTTTAGCTGTCTGTTAGCTCCACTGTCTGAACTTCTAAATCTTTTTCTTTTTCAAGACATCCAAAAACAATCGTTCTTTTTTTTTTTTTTACCATAATCTGAATTTAAAATTAGCTGCAGGAAGCTACTGACATACAGTGATGCAGGCTACAGCATCTTTACTTGATGCGATTTAATACGTTCCAAAGAAACAAATATATAAACAAATATCTATTTTCCTTTTAAGCATAAAAAAAAAAAAGTTACTAGGTTAAAAAAAGAAAAAAAAAAATGTATCGCTGGGGTACTTTCAAAAGCAATATGACACCCATGGGCAGTATTGGGTGAAACTGCTAAAATCTGATGCGTTTGTCATGTTTAAATTGATACAGAAATACAGAAGCAAGATCTTCTCTGAAATTTGTGGGAAAAGTGGAAACAATTGTGTTTTTTTAAATGCAAAGATAAAGTGCTTTTAGCCTTTTATTCATTAGCATTAAAAACAGGAAACTATAAAAGCGCTGAAACAAAGTTCCTTTGAATCCACATAAAGTTTATCGCTGTTCGACTGTCCCAACTTAGCATTTTAAAGTCCTGCCTTCTTCCGTTATGTTCTTTATTATGTTGCAATGAAGCTTTCCCTCTGTTTGCCTATCATGTACAGGACTTTGAATCGTCTTCCTAATGAAACATGTGTATACTATATATATACATTTTTCTTCCTTTTCTAGAACAGAAGTTTCACTTGCAGCTGTTTACGGCTCAGCTTCATTTTCACGGCACTTGAAGGTCTCTGGCCTTTATTCATTCCTTTATTGTATGTAAAATAGTCTTTTCTATGTTTACAATGATCCTTCTCCACTTTTAGATGTTATTCCACTTTAAAAGGTTCCTTGTTAACTTATATGTAATTCAGAAATATTCAACTCCAAATACTTGTATTTTCTTCCCTGATTTTTATATACAAGATCAATATTTTATTAAGTAACTTTATGGATGTTATATCAGTATAAATAATTGGTTGATTGAACAGCAAAAACTAAAATACAATGGAATCACATTTTTATTTACTTGCTTGGAAGCTGTATTTGTGGATTAGATTGTCTCAAAAGCTTTTAGTATTTTAATCAGTCACATTAATTGAATTAGAATTAAGAACTTGAGGATGACGTGGTATATAAAAAAAAACAGTTTCTAATGAGTAAAACAATTAATAGTGTTACATCAAAAAGGGAATTAAACTTCACTGGAGCACAGAAGCAAAACAACTATTAAGAAATACCATTTTATTTTATTGAGCTAACAAAGTAAATTAACATAATGCCTTGGTACCCAAGCCAAAATTTAATATGCCTCCACAAAACCTATGAGTGCACAATATTGTTAATACAGTGAGTCTGGAAAAAAAAACAGCCACTCTTACTTAAACTTGCAAGTACAAACAAGCCTCAATAATGGTGGTGCTCACTCTGTGGTTTCACCATACCTACCTCTATGGCAACAGATGTAACATTAGCAATGTTAGCTTATGGCATGTTAATCTTGTTCAGTGATCTCCCATATCAAAAGAAAAAAAAACTATCACATTGGCATACAGAACTTTTTTAAAAGCAGTAGCTCAGTGTTCATTTCTAGCAGTAGAGACTAAAAAAAGCATTTGTTATATCAGAGTCTAACGGTAAACATGTTTGTTTCTATATCTTAACTGACACAGAAACGACAATGTAAGAAACAAGAAAAGTGTTTCAAAAAATTTCAAATTCTCTGGTAGAAAAAGCAGAGTGGGGAAACTGTTCTGCTCAATTATAAACTACAAATAAAGAAAAAAAAAAAACAAAAGACAAAAAGAAAAAAAAAAATAAAAAAAAAAAAAAAAAAGAATGAATGTAACCAATGTCTAATCATCCTCTGAAGGATTCAGACCTAAATTCTTCTACATTGCAGCATTGTCGAGCAGTAGTGTGTCCATGGTGGTGATGTAACTTGGGTTTTCCTCAAGATATTTTCTTGCAACATTTGTTTTTTTTTAATTACATATATGAACTGGATTCTAGCTGAGACTGTTGATCGTTTCCTGTGAGAGTTTTACATCCCTTCCAAAGGTAAGTGTAAACAGTTCAGCCTGTAAGACAGCTTTAAATTACAAATGATGGTAAAGGAGGGGAGGTTAAAAAGATAAAAACGATAATAGAAAACAGAAAGGTAGAAGGTCTTCTAAGCTCCCAGAAGTCTGTTATTAGGACACAGAGGAGATGGGGTTCAGAGGTGAACCCATCTGTGTCAGCACTTTATCCAGCCACTGGAGAGGCCCGTGCAGGTGCACCTCGATCCAGCAGGGGGTGCTGGTCACATCCTGTCGGTGATACTCTGCTCCCCAGCCCTGAGGAAAAAAACAAAACAAAACAAACAAATCATTAGGAATGATAACTCAGAAGTGTTAAATGTTCCATAATGATAGCAGGTGAAGGCATCCCCACCTTGACAAAGCTCATCCTTATAGTGCACATCTTGGTGAGCTCGTACACGGCCTCAAAGCCGTGATTCACCGAGTGAGTCAGGAGCTGAGCAAACTCCTGGTTGTTAAAAATCTTCAGGCTGCATCCACTTGGGATCTTACACACGGTGGTGGGATGGAAGCCGTGGTGGTAATTACAGTTACGGCTCTGGACAAAGATGCTGGTGTCGCTCAGACACTCTGCGTACACCTCTCCTCCCACGTAGTACAGGTGCACACCTGGTGAGATGGAAACATGGGCTTAATGACCGCGGGTAGAAAAAGGGACGTGGCCGATTCGAACGAACGCTCGCACCTTTGCCGATGTGCCTGCGGGTGTTCTCGATGGTGGAATTACGGTTGACGTTGGACAGCAGTCCGAGGCAGAAGCGGTTCTTGTTGTTGGAGGGGTCGGTGAAGCCGTCCACTAGCACGCTGGTGGACGAGGCGTGGTAGGCCTCTCCGACGCGGTTGTTTAGTTCATAGTAGACAATAGAGCACCAGTGGCTCGGCTCCTCATATTCCACTGGTTGAACATCTTGAAACAAAGGGGACCAGATTAGCTTTTAGCAAAACACCACACTAAAATCTTTACATGCTTAAGAAATACTGGCCGAAATCTATGTTAATAATTATGGCTTAAAGTTTAGAAAAAAAAACAACAAAAAACATAATCTTAAATAACATAAATTATCCATCTGGGCAACAGGAAGAACCTGAACATAGAAATGTTGGGGTCTACTACACTACCACAGGAAAGACAAAGCGAAGAGATGGATGCTGCAGAAGTTAGTTGTTTCAAAGGAAAGTTGAGTGGAAGGAAAAAGTGCTGAAGCAACATGTACAAGGAATAAAAGGACTGTGCAGTAAATCCCATGCAAGTCTCTGTAAGAGTAAAATTCAAGGTTTTATCTGGTTTAATCCAGACTGACATAAACAGGACGTGGCCTACAGCTGCTGCACTTCATGAGCTTTGGCACTCCTGTACCCGATACGATATATTTAAAAAAAAGAAAATGAGTCTAATAATAATAACATTACAATAATGTTGTATAAAATGAAGAACATCACCCTAAGAACCAACAGAGCGTCTTCAGTCAGACACCTCTTAATATTAGCTGTAAACCGATAGAGGAGATCCTTCTTAACTTCAGCTATTAACATAACTGGTTGAAGGAATCACTATAATGCTATTAAGTATATAGTAGTCTATTAAGTATATCCATAAGTATATTTTTAGTTTAATTGAAGGATTTGATGGATATGTCATCGCTGGCCTGAATATTATAGGCCCAACCTGAATCCTAAACAGAACTTAATTTTGTTAAATGGAAACTGGATGAAGATGAGAGACAACAAAACTGAACAATCCAGACAAGCATTTGTCTTCGATTAAAAGAACCCGGGTTTCCCCAAAACCATGCCGAGACACTAAATGCAAGGCCCTGCAAAAACAGACCTAAACAACTCAAGACATTAACTTCAGCAGGAATATAATATGATCTACCAATGGAAAGAGTATTTCCCGTGCCTTTGAAATTAAATGACGGAGCTTTTTTGATGGTTTTATCATATTGAAAAAGTGTCTTATCTATCTATTCTGAGAGAAAAAAAAGTCAGAATTCTGAGGAAAAAAAAGTCTGAATTCTGAGAAAAAAAAGAGTCAGAATTCTGAGAAAAAAAAAGTCAGAATTCTGACTTTTTCCCATATTAAACGGAAACAAAATTGAAAAATCAGTTAACAATTTTTTTTTTTTCAGTGGCCCTAATCCTCTTCCGTAGGACACTGTTAGAAAAAACAAAACTTAATATTGTGTTTAAACAACAACAACAAAATTTTTTTAACTAAGAACAGAAGTGAACTAAAGAGAAAACTGCACGGCGGTGCCGTTACTTCCCACCTCTAGGTATGCCGCTGCTCGTTTCCATGGACTGGCTGTCCTGACCCAGCTTCTCCTCGGGGGGCATGTAGGCCGGGGGCGGGGTGTCAGCTGAGACATGAAAAGCAGTTAGCAATGGATGAGACCAGTTGTTGCTGCTTCTGGCAAATGGTCTCTCTAACACACACACCCACACACACCAACACACACGCATACACACAGAGATGTCCCTAGACAATCATCACAGGAGCTGTACCCCGGAAATGGTGTTAGATTACACATACGCCTCACTTCTAAACCACATGCTAACCCATTCCCGACAGAGATGCAGCGAGGCATCCGAGTCTTTCTGAAGCCAACAGGAGAAACTATCATTGTTCATGCAAACATGGATGCTAAATCACTGCAGCACCAAACAAGTTGTTACAGGAGTTCTTTGTGAACCTTCTTAAGACAGCAGGCATCCAGTGTGTTTAGCTAAACATACATCTTAAATTATACAATGTTTAAGCAGGTTAGCTCTACATCCTCTGATCTTATACATTCATGATGAAAAAAAGGGCTTCCTGACGGACATAGCTGATGCTTTTACTGCAGACAGATGCCTTGGCTCTGATGGGCAGTGCTTAGCTGGCACTTCCTTTGTTCTCACAAAGCGAGGTGGTTTGATTTGGATAAAACTCTTCATCTGGTTGGACTAGTTGCTTCCAAACCCCTGTGTTTGAGGTTAAAATCTAATTATAGCTCAGGTTGACAAAGAATATCATTACATTACATTTGGTTTGAAGGATATAGGTTTAAAAAATTATATAATGAGAGGATGAGAACATTTTATTTATATTAAAACCAGTAGCTGTGTTTACATTCAAAGCAAACTTTTCACACAAAAAAGAAAATGCAAATCAGGTGAGTTTCCATCCACTGGAGCGAATTAACCAGGCGATGCAGACGGTAATGTCACACGTTAGGATTAATCAAGAAGAGAAGGTTTTAATAAATTTGGTGCGATCAGGAGTTTTTTTTACTCCATAATTTCAGCTAGTATTAGTGATGCTTCATGCCAACATGGAGAAGGAAATGCGATTCTAATGCTGACATTAAGAAGGCCGGACAGAGAAACAGCTGATCAGTCATGTGAGAGAAATGTTTGCTAATGGAGCTTCTTCATAAATATGTTTCACTCTCCTCTTTAACAAATTTACTCTTTCAGATATGTCAGACACCACATTAAGAGAACTTTAAAACCTTTGTTTTTTTTGGGCAAAATCTAGTAGTTTGGTTCAAATTCATCTACCTGTTCTGATGTTATGATTAAAAACAAATAGATTTTTTTTCCTGTATATAAACAATTGGAACTCCTGAGATACATTTGTGAATCTTTTCTGGTTGCATAAGAGAAGAGTGACAGCCCAGGAAAACAATGGTTTGGCAGACTTCCCAGGGTCGAGTACAGGAGTGTGCTTGGAGTACCTGGGAGTTGGAATGGACTGGAAGGCCCCGAGCTGGCTGGAGAGTTTGGATAGGTACCGCTGCTGGCTGGAGAAGAAGGATATGGAGAATTTGGAGAAATGGGGAAAGATCCTCCTCCTCCTCCGTTGCTGTTGCCGCTGTGTGGTTGCGGGAAGGAGTCTGGAAAGGTGGCGTTCCCGGGCATGTGTGGCTCGTTATGGGTGAGGTTACGAAACTGTACAAGCAAGCTGTGCTGTGGGTTGAATTCGCTGTGCCTCGGTACCAGGACAGGTGGCAGGACTGGGTGGGAGAAAACAGGGAAATGTGTTGAAAACAGAAAAACATACATGCAAAATATTAAGCTGAATGCATATTTCTCCAAGTAAACATTAATAAAAAGTTTAAAGATATACGCACACTTTCCCCTTTTCAATCTCCAATTAGAAAGCAACGATTTGCATCGAATAGAAAGTCACAACTAAACATTGCTTTAGGTTTAAACACATTTTTATCAATGGTGAACAAACACAAATGCAGAAAATACAAGTCATTATCCACCAAATCAAATTTGGGAGAACAGAAACAAAGGCAGCTTGTTTATTCAGCCAACCTCTTAAAGCACAAAAAAAAAAAAAAAAAATTGTTGCAGGGTATATAAAGGTAATCTTACACTGAATTTAAAACCTTCTTAATACCATGACAGCGTTTCTAATACCAACAAAACTGTGAGCTTCAACCCTGAGATCAGAAGGTGAGGTGATGGAAAAGTGGAGGAAATTAGATAAAATGTTTGTAATATAATAGAAAAAGCCATGCTAGCAATTAGCACGGTAGATGGAGAAGGCTTTTGTAAGTTAATGCACTACACACAGGCCAGTTTAAATATTCCTCCTAGCAAACAGAACCATACATCTAAAAGCTATGACAGCAGCACCAAGTCTCTCCCAGCTCTCAATGTTAGATTACAAGAAAACAGAGCTACATCACAGTTAGCCTCAATTTCATTGAAACAAAGCGGTAAATAGTGTGACAGTATGAGAGCGGCATACCCTGTGTGCTAATAATAGTTTTATATCTTTTTCCATTAGAAATGATAAGAGTTTAACATATTTTAATTAATCTTTTATACATTCAGTGACCCAATAGGTTCCTGTTTTTTGCCATACAGTGAACCCTCGTTTATCGCGGGGGTTACGTTCCAAAAAGAACCCGCGATAGGTGAAATCCGTGAAGTAGAAACCTTTTAAATACAAAGTACAGTAGGACAAATAGTGACTGACATGTACAGTACAGTATTTCACTGCTGTTCTGACGGAGCCGATGCATCCTGACTCTGCTCTGTGGCGTTTTTTTCTAAAGCCTGCGGTGCAGGTGTGTTTTTTGGAGAGAAGAACACAGATATCGGTAGTTGTTGTCGCTCTTTTTTCTTCTGGGCCAAAAGATCCTTATAAACCGACATGCCACCATTAATATGTTTGACAATAAAGTTTAACAATGCATGATGCAAGACCGTGAAAAGTGGACCGCATTATAGCGAGGGTTCATTGTACATGGGTTTAACTGTGCTTTATATGGACATGAACTGGGCTCTCAACAGCTCTTGCACTTGTACTGAATATATAGGTGTACATCTTTTACTGATAAAATATCAGTACAATTATTGCTGGCTGAACATTTGTGTTACTTGGACAAGATTTACGTTATTAAAGTTGTAGGGAAATGACTGTTCCAACCGTTGCATTTCTGAATTCTCCTGAGTGGTGGCCGACTTCACACGAGTGAATAAAGTAGGGCTGCAACAAAGAATCGATAAAATCTTGACTGAAACGGGGGAAGAAGAAAAAAATACGGCAGAGCGAGTCAGCGCTGCAGGTGCAGTGTTGCCAACTCAGCGGGTTTTCAGACCCCTCCAGCGACTTTTTTTCAAAAAAGCGACTAGCGACAAATCTGTCGACTTTTTACGGTGTCACTGGCGGCTTCTGGAGACTCTTACGTGAAAGCATGTATCGTTCCTACTCTGCCGTGGGGCGCCTCCCCCCGCTCCCGCAGGAGTCCCTCTCAGCGCTGCAGTTAGAGCCGCAGGATGTTTCAGCGTCCAGACTGCAAATGAAGCGTGCATGCGCCGGGATTGACGGCGCAAATTGATCACAATTAAAATAGCCTGCGCTTTGTAAAGCGAAAAAAGTGATAACATGCAACTTTTGTCAAAACAAATTAACATGGCACGGAACCACCATGTTTGTTTGGTTTTAAAGTGGGGAAACGTAACGTTAGTTTCTCAGGTAGCTCATCTGATGCTTTCCTTACCGTGTTAGTAGGTTACAGACAGTGATAAGGTTAGCTACTTATTTTACTTTTAATTTCATTTGAATTAGCTTAAGCAGCGTTTATATTTTCTTTATAAATAAATTAACTTGCAAATTATGAGGGCAAGGCTTTTAAAGTTTAAATCTTCTGGCAAAAATAAAGTAAAGAAGATCCTGCAATTTATGGAAGTAAAGCAGAATAAAATCCAGCAAGATCAGTAATATGTCAATTAATTATATGCCACATTCCCATGTAAATATCTGTCTTTGGAGGATGTGTTTTTTAGCACCGCTAGTTCTCTCATTTTTATTCCAAATACAATTTATAATTTGAATCACAGGGCTATTTTTATCTCTATGGTTCAGTATTTTCTCAAGTAGCAACTTTAACTGCTAAGCTTTCCTGTCTTAAAAGGCAGAACTCTTCTAGTCTAAAAAAACCTCATTTGTTGAAATGGGGGGGCCTATTGTTTGAGCCCCTTAGGGGCTTTTAAAAACAAAAAATTCTTTTTTGCGCTTTATGAAACAAAGTAGCCTATATTTTGTGGATGTACAGCTACATTTCTCATGTAAGTTTGCGTAGTTTTAACACAAGCATTTATTTTTCATATTGCACCAGTACAGTTAATGAGCAACCTGTACTTGTGTGCTTGTTTGTTCTGTCTAAAATGTTTATTTTGGAATAAAGAGTATAAAATATAAAAAATATTTTTTGTCCGATTCATCGATTAATCGAAAAAATAATCGGCCGATTCATCGATTTTTAAAATAATCATTAGTTGCAGCCCTAGAATAAAGTGAATGTGCTCTGTCGATTATCAAGGGGGCGGGATTGTTGTGGCCGAAGGTTCGCAAGCATGTTTGGTTGTGGCCGGTTTGTCGGAAGCATCTTGCTAACCAGTTAGCAACTTAGTGCTAGTAGGTTCCCAATGGGAAATTCCATTGGGACCAAGTAGCACTAAATTGGTGACTTAGAAACAACACTGTCAAAAAACGCTATGGACCGTGGAAACATGCAAGAGGAGGAGAGTTTAGTGTCGGAGGTCGTGGATGAGTTTCCTTCGACATACATCTTTTATTTAGAGGAGGAAAGTAGGGACGAAGTTGTTGAGGAAGAGGACGCCAGGGCGGCAGAAGCTTGGTTTGGTGTAGAAGGCTTACAGCCGTACATGTGTGAGCCCTTGCCTCACAACCAGTTGTTCTGTTCTGTTTAAGCCAGAATTATTTGACATTTAAATATGACTCATCTACGACTTTAATATTCAAGTTTAAATTTTTTTACAATACGTTTATTGTTGGCTAAATATTTGTTACTTAAAAGTACCCATTTTAAAATACATTCATGTTTTTAATGCTTCAATTAAAATCGTCAAATATGACTAAAAAAAGAAATCATGACAGATTAGCCATATCGCCCAGCCCTAAAACCAACACAGCCAGAACAATAAATTATTAAAACATAATGAGATGAGATGACTCAGTCTCTGAGAAGATACACTTATCCATTAATCATTAGTTGGCCAATAAATTCAATCAACTTTAGATTGATTAATTAGGCAATAACTTTTTTCCCCATTTGCAATGTTAGTAAATAGGTTAGAGTTTACATTTAGCTACAGTTTTGTTGAATTATTTCTCAATAGCAAAACAAAAGCTTATACATATCTTTATAAAGACTAAATTTATTATTCTGGAACATTGTTTGCAAAATGTTTATTTTCACTGAGTTATAAACAAAACCGAAAAACGCCTCTAGGACATAAATGAGGAGGAACAGCTCTACCATATTTAAAAATAAATACAGAAATAAATAAAATTGACCCTCTAAGGCACACCCCTTACTCATTTGCATTATGAGGCAGAAATGCACACAAAATGTAAAAAAACGACGGGCAGAAATAAATAGCATTAAGAAATAAATAGGGTAAAAAAATTACAAAGGAAAAATAAAACAGACAAAAATATTATAGCAAATAAATAAAATATAAGTATACTTAAAAAATAAGTAATTAGTAATAAATGAAGTTGAAGATTATAACGTACAATAAATAAATAAATAATGTAATCATTACAAAGGCGAATAAATAAAGAAGCCAATTAAAAGAGATACATTTATGTGTCACTGCATAATTCAATGTCTACCCACATTTATTTGTTTATTGTATTTTTGGGGGCAATTATTTGTATGCGTATTTATTTATTTCTGTATATATTTTTAAATATGGTAGAGCTGGTCCTTCACACACAAAGCCTATTGAAAGTTTTTAAAGAAATTCCATTTTCTATCAATCAATCAATCTAACTATTAAATTTTTTGAGGACTTCTTTCTTTTAATTCATTTTTTAGAAGATAACTCAAAATTAATAATCCGACATTAAATTCATGACGATATATATAAAAATCATTCAAAGTAGCCTTTAGGCCAACTACTTGCCTTGTAGAGTTTTATAAATAGAGGTAATAGAATACCCGAAGAATCGTTTTAAGCCCTAAATCTTCTTCAAACATAAACACATCAAACCGATTGCTGCCACGCTGGAATGCTAGCAGTGTGTTGAAGTAACTTGAAAAACGAAGAAGAGTTAAAAGCTATTTGTTTTTTAGCATCAGAAGTGTTTAAAACAAAGGCTTCAGAAGACTGAAGCCATTTTAAAAGCTACAGGAAAAGTTGCTGTCATTCTGCCCATCACTGAGTCAGAGAGACATAAGGCAGATGAAAGCATGGATGGAGAAATGTTAAGTTGTTCCGCTTTTCTAAGGTTTGAGCTGTCTGGTCTGGATTTAGAAACATAGGAACATCTCAAAGCAAGGGTAAGGATCAACATCTGTTTAGGCAATACAAGTAAAGCATAGTTTTTTAAAGAAACAATTTTTTGTTTGTTATGTTTCTGTTTAAGACAGTAAAATGCTGCTTAATTACAACTAGTCTCGGTGTGATATCACCCAGATTTATTACCGTTCGCTCAAAGAAGGCGAGAAAATCTTAAAAAAATGGTCTTTAAAAGAAATCAAAATCAGCTCAAGTATGTTTGACTGGTTAAAACTTAGCATAAATCCTCCCAGCTTGGCCAGAAACTTGCTTCAACATGTTAGAAACCTACTACCTGTATGCCCTATAACATTCAGTTTAATAGGAATATTGGAAGTGATGACAGTGTATAAATGCCATAGTGGGATAATGAACTAGTCAGTGTTCAAGACCAGATCAAGACTATTATGCACACAGCTTCTATTCCAAAATGTAAAGAAAGCAGTTAAATAGTGATTATAAATTGAAATATGATTTGTCTCCTTTCCATTGAAGACCCATCCCCATATAAGCCCTTCAGGAAGCTCTTGCTGAAATGCTGTCAGTGTGCAGCCTCTCCTGACCGACACGCGATCCACATCCGTGAACAAGTCAATAAAGGGCTGGCATTCTGAAACAAGCCTGGTGTCGGAAAGGCTGTCCTGTCAGGGTCACTCTTTACTATATTTATTGGCTGTGTGAATGACATTAGGAGGCAAGCAGGGAGGTTTGAGCAGAGAGAGTGCTGGGAGTTAAGCCTGAGTGGTTTATGCATTTAGAGAGCCGCTTTCTGATGCCACACCCAAACTGGAGTGCCTGGGCTATATAATCTAATAAGACTCCTAGAGCTAGTGATATTGATTTTCTGTGAAATGGAAGAGGCGGGTTGGACAGGCCTGCATGATCACTGCCTGCTGACCTTTGTGGATTTGTTTACAGGCTCTTCCAGCTTTAAAGCATCTGCACAGCTTAGAAAGCAATTTATCAAGGATTTTATTCCAAATACAATAACAAAAACAACTAAACCCTGATTTTTAAGTAAGAACTAAATAAATGAAATAAAAATACAAAACTCCTTACTACTGATAGTCTATTTCGATTGCCAAACAGATGTGCAGGAATAAGGGACTTGGAATGAATAACTTTAATTCAGATAATCCAGTAAAACTACTAATTTAACCATCTGTATCATATTAAATTATATATATATTTTACACGGCAAAATCCTTAATTATCTTTACTGTTGCCAGCCTGAAGCCAGGTCCCGAATTCCTCATTTTCCAGCCACTTTTGTTGAAATTTGCCATTTCCCAATTCTCTAGCCTTTTCTCCACCTCAAGCTTCTTTTCCAAACATATGAATGAATATCTTTAATTCAGATAATCCAGTAAAACTACTAATTTAACATTATGTATCATGTTAAATTATATATAAAATTAAATACTAGATAATATGTATATTTCAGTGCTTATGACTGAAGAGGCTATTTAATCATACTCCTTCCTCCTAAAGCCATTAAAAACATTTTCCTGATTCCTACCTAACCTAGTAGTCCATAATGTTCTAAAAGCATCTTCAATTAATCTAATTTGCATTTACATGCCTTAATATTAGACGTTATCACAATGTATGCTTTTTTAAGGCAGAGTGTGTTTTCTTTTTTTTCTTTTTTCTTTTTTACACCAGTTTAACCGATCCCTCATATGTGCTTACGTTTTTTTAAGGGGACTGATATTGGTGTTTGTGCTTCCATTTACAAAACGCAATCGGTTAATAATCGGATACCAAAAGGTTCCTTAAAGACGATGTTTTACAGAATTAAACCAGGTGAAAGTAAAACTTTTCCACTTGAATACTGGGTAGAGCATATTGAATATATGAAATTATATGAAATGCAAAATAGAGTTAATGAATAACGGGAGTTAACGAGTCATCGATTACTAAATTAGTTGATATGTATTTCAATAATTGATTAATCACAATCCGATTAAGTGGTTCAGCCCTTAATAGAACACCACTTTTTATTTGATTTGGCACAATCACCTCCTCTCCTTAGTGTTAAACAAGCACCACAAATCACAGATATCCCTACTTTGTTTCTGTTAAAAAAAAGGCTCTAAGGAAAAGAAAAAGCACCAAATTCCAGACTGGTTGAAAAAAAATTTTACATTCTGGATTGTTCCGCAGCTTTAAAATAAAGACAATTCTAACTTGGGAATTAAATTAACTGATACGAGCTTGGAGTATCCCAAACATTAAAAATGGTTGTGTTCTTTAGGGAGGAAAAAAAACAGACACACTGGCTATGGTCATGAGGGATTCTGCTTCTTCTTTCATCAAATTACATATATATTAAAAAAAGTAACCATTATTTATAATCGTTAGATGATTGATGGGATCAATTCACTTACTCGATGACATGCATCCCAACTTAACAGATTTAATAATATTCTTAAAAGCATGAGGTTAACCAGTATAGGTGTTTATGACCAATTCTGATACTGATCAGTTTAACTGACCCCCAGTATGTTGCTTTTTCTTCCTCCATTCACATGATAAACCTGACACCCTTATCCCAAATTTAACAAATCATTATTTAAAATGAAAGAAGAAAAAAGAAAAAACTAACAACACTATAGCGCGTTAAGGAATTAATGACCGCATTCCAAAAAAACTTTTTTTTTTTTTTATTATAAACAGAAGAGATGGTCCAGTTGATGTGCTGGACTTTCTCCTCTTAACATTAGCTTTTATTTACAGGAAGGAATTCAGTTCTTTATTGGTCTTATTTCAAGAGAACTGACAGTTTGTGACCAAAACAGGACTGTATCGCAAAGGTACAAAATTAAATTATATTATTTCACTTTTAAAGCTTTTAAGACGCTTCTGCACTTCCATTATGATTTTGTTTCGGGGTTTTTTTTTTTTTTTTTCCAAATTTTTTATTCCATATTTTTTTTATCACAACACAAAAAAAGGTAGGTCCGATTAGACTGTTAATGTGAGGTCTAGTTTACCATGGGGGCCAGGGGGACTTATGCATGTATGTAGTATATTCATAGGTACATACATGTTTGCTTTAATGCTGAGGAGGGAGGGGGCAATTTATTAAGTTGGTTCAAGTAGTTTAAGAGACACAAAAAGACCCAAATGATTGATATTGTATATACTGATGTATTGCAATGGTAAATAATAAAAAATTAATCCTTAAAGTCGTAGGGAAGCCACTGTTCCAACCATTGCATTTCTGAATTCTCCCGAGTGGTGCACGACTTTACACGAGTGAATAAAGTAAATGCGATTGGTCGTTTATCAAGGGGGCGGGATTGTTGTGGCAGAATTAGACATAAAAAGGATGGACTACAAATACCAATGAATGAGTCTCTAGTTTTAGATTTCCTCCACAGAAACTTGGTTTTCCCTTCCTCATCCAAGCGGCCGGAACACATTTAGAATTTTAAATAGCAGACGTGTTCTTCTTCAGTATCCTCAATATGAATCTGACTCTGCTGAGCTGATCCTTACAATTCAGTGTTATTTTAAATCTGTGACTTCTTAACCAAGCTGAATGGGACGTCTAAAATCGCCTTTGCCTTTCAGGACCCCTTCCCTGATAACCTCGAGTAAAAAATCCCATCTAGCTCAGATTCACACGATTGAAAATAGTTAAACATTTTTTTGATCAGAGAGACGTTAAAGGATGAAGCCAGAGGAATACAGAGAGGTAAAAAAAAACCAACAACATTAAATTAAAAGGAAGAATACTTTTTACGACATGTTTAGGCATGCCTGTGGTTAAATCAGACAGCAAGAGAGAAAGAGAGAGAGAGAGTGACACTTAGCTGATAAAAGGTAACAAGAGTAAAGCAGAGATTTAATATATCAGGGCTTTCAGTAGCAGTTGGTTCTAATGGGTTTTTATAATTTGGAAGTAGAGCTGCACAAAGTGTCCACTTACAACCCAAATATGAACATTAGTGCAATACTGCATGCAAAAGAGTGTGAAAGATATATATAAAAAAAAAAAAAAAAAAAAAAAACTACCCCTAATGGCCACCCCGGAGTGTATTTTGAGTGAGACACTAAAATTCACGTTGGGAAGATTAAGTAACATTGAAGAGTCAGTAATACTTCTAGATTAACTGGATTTCTTTCCTACAGTTTTTTTACCTACAGTATTGTAATTGCCCATTCTCATATTGGCAGTTATAGGAGGCTAGTTGGCAGATTTTTGGAAATGGATTTTAGCATCGCCTGGAAATACGAGTAACATTAGCTTAGCCAACCGAGCCAAGACAATGGGGGAAGATTGAAATCATGGTATAATGACAATTTTGGCTTTCCTTTAAAAGAGTAAAACCCTGTTTACAGCATCTGCTCTCTCACTCAAACTGTGAAGCTGCCTCTGATCCAAATATAAACAACTGGAGATCGACTAACGGAAGAAAGGCTGGCAAACAGAAGCAAAATTGTGATCTTGTAGTTTCCTATATTGTATTTTTTTAAACCCAAATCTGAATTGGATATTTTAATGGGTAGACTGATGCGTTTCAAAGACCAGACACAAAAGCGGGCCATACAATTCTGAAGATTCGCTTCTTTCAGGTCTAAAAAGGAATAGTTGCTTCACTTTGTTGCTATTTTGTGAGAGACTTTCACACAGTACACTTGGTAGTTGAAAAATAAAATCATTTGGACTAAAATAACCTACCAGGACTCTCCACTCGCTTGTAGTGATAAGGGTTGATGCAGACCTCCTTCTGTTTGGAGCCAAATGGGTACTCGCACACCTCCAGAGGTTTTAGCTCATGGTGGGACTGCAGGTCCGGCCAGCGCCACACTCTGCAGTAGATGACATGAGGGAGGCCTTTCCTGTGGGAAACCTGGAGCCGACCGTCCAGCGATCTTGGAATGGTAACACATTTGCTGGGTTGTCCCGGACAGCTCAGGGCTTTCTCCAGGTCCTCCATGGCGCCCTTCTTCTTCTTCAGTTTCTTCACAAGCGCATCCACTGCCTTCTCTGCCCATTTCTCCTCCTCATCCCCTTGCTTCCAGCCGAGCAGCCGTTTGACTGCAGGACTGGTAAAAGAGAACAGACTTGACATTGAAGTCATGCTGCCAGCTATGAAATAGTTGGAAAGGAGGTTCTTTGGGATTTTTTGGTCAGTCCCGGTTTGTCCTAGGCGATTAAAAAGCTCCTCGCCTTTGATCTCTTAACAGCAAAAATACTCTTAAAAAGTCTGGATGAGCGATGAACAACGGCTTGAGGGCATGAATACAAGTGTACCAGAGAACAGGAGGCCAGCAGAGATGATGGGTGGGGCAAACGGAGAGGAGGCTTTAGCCTTGTCTGACCAAGGACAGGAAGCAAGGGAGGAACGGGAGTCAGCAAGCAGGACGCAGCTGCTCCTGGTCAGGAAGGGCCCTCCAGCAAGCTGTCCGGAGAAGGGTCAACACCGATGATGGGAAGAGGTGGGGGTGCAAATGGAGGGAGCTGAGATCAGAACGTAGCAGCAGGTCTCACCAGCAAACGTCTGACACACGATTTAAAAGGAAGCCAACATTGCTCTTCTGGAGGCTGCCTTCCCACAAAATGTAGCGTTAGTCTTCTGATCCTCCACGCTTCTGCAGATACAGGAGAAGACAGAAAAAAAAGAAAAGAAACAAAGATCAAGAACATTTATTTTAATGAAACTACAAAATTAATCATGAATGCCTTTTATAATATATAAAAAACGAGAGAAGCCTGACATTATTTAGATTTCGATTCCTTTGCAAACTTGTTTTTTCATGCGCTACTGAATCCCTCAACATTCCATACTTAAACTACAGCTTCAGCAGAGATGCTTGGACTCTAAATGCCTTGTCAAACTCTGCGATTATATATTTCGCCCTTCACTCAATATGATGCACATCCATCAAACAGGGGTCAAACACATGTCGCCTACGGCAGCGAAGGCAGCTGTTGGGGGCCTGTGAAACTAGGTTGGTCTGAAAGGATGTGACCACAAGGGCCGTTTCCCCCTCCATCTCTCCCTTCCAGACCACAGCTGTCCGACAGCGGTGCACCCGCTGCCACCGCTCATTGTTCTGTGCGTACATGAAAGCAAAAGGAAACTAAAGGAGGGAGGACACGAGCTGGAAACAAATACATCATCAGCCTGCAAATGTTGTGAATTTATTTTTGCATTCACAAGGTCGCGGCAATGCAGGATTTATAGGTCAGCTGTTTCTAAAGTGAAAGATCAATTTGCTCCGACTGAAGAGAACCATATTTATATGAGGCGTCAGCTATGTATATCTATTTTATATTTCTAAATGTTTATATTTTGAGAATTTTGTATTAAATACCTAGGTTATTCTTTCAACAAACAGCATGATATGGACCCATTACTGTAGGTAACGATTTACTCCAATCACTTGATTAGTTTACGACTATTTCAATAACCATTTAATAAGATGATTCCCTACAACCCTTTACAAATTAACATGTCAATTAGAAATCAATATGGATAATTAGAAAATTTTCAAATGCACAAGTCAATAGGTTCGCAGGTGAGCCTTAACTGCTGACTGGTAGTTTGACTAGTGAAAAAATTTTCATGAAAACATCCAAACTCCCAACATTTTCTGCCTATGAGATCACCAACACAGTAGGTACTTTTGTTTGAGTCAGATAAAAGTTAAAAACGTTTGCCTTGTTCGATTCAGATAAAAACAGAGGCTTTGAGTCAAAAAAAGTTAAACGCAAACACTTTGGTAAATGAAGGTGAGTAATTTGCAAATTCTCCATTTCCTGTCTGAAAATTTAACCTTTTCCAAAGATGTGATTGCTTTGGTAACTTTCTCTACAAACTTTGCATTAACTTTTCTGAAGCCACAAAAGTTAAGGTAAAAATATCTTCATAAATTGGTCAAAATCGCAATGTATGAAAGCTAGAAAAAGATTCAAGATTTCTGTATTTGTCACTCAGCCTGGAGTGGCTGCAACCTGACTTGGGCATTGCTCATTTTCTTATTCAAAAAATGACATAAATCCTACATGTTAAGGTCGCAGCATATGGTAAAATAAGTACTTGTTTCTTTATTTTTCCAGATGTAAAATTGTACATCTTATCAAATAACCTGGAGCACATGATTCCCCCTGATGTATTATAGCCCTGAGAACAAGCAGAACATATTAAAAGTGGAATTGGTAGGTGAGACTTGAAAATGAAATCAGTGTTGGCAAGTTTACAGTTAACCATGATAGCTTATCATATTTTAACCATCAAAGGCAAGAGATCAAATCAGCCTTAAACACATTTGCATGGACGGATTATGAAACACATGGTTGGGAAAATACTTTCCTACTCATCACCTAATTCTTTGTCACCACCACGCAAGATGAATCATGGAATTTATCAGGATTTTTGAGCAACTCGAAAGTTACAAGTTACATATCAGTGTGTTTGTGTTTAGTCACATGATCGACAGTTCTAGAAACATATATAAACTCAAACATTGCAAGAGATCAAACCAAAGCGCGAGTTAAGTGGCCAAGCAGATCCTATAGAAAGCAAATCATCCCAGATCTATAAGGCCGCAATGCAGCTTCCTTACAGAACGGACAAGAAAAAAAAAAGATGGCAAGCTTAAACCTTAAAGGCCCATTCATTCCACCTTATGATCAAGAGAGTTTGAAGTTCTGGTGAAGATTAACCTTTAGGGAAATGACAACTTGGAACAACGGATCGGTGAAGCGCTTTCCCACCCAGACACAGGGAGCAGGAGACCTCGGAAAGCGCCGTGTAACGTTACACAAACCCCCAAACTGTAGTAAGGTTAGCCTACAGCGCTACCGGGGCTTTACACAACTACTATTCCATAAAATACTCCAAATTCTGCGTAGAGAGTACCATTGGGAATCCCACCACTAGGAAAAAGATAACTAGCCTAGCTTTTTCTGTTCTTTTTTAAGACGGAACAGAAACTGTTTAGCGTAAAGGTAATGTCAGACGCTCAACAAAAAGTAACCATGACTACTTAATAACGTACAATATTTATATACATTGTCTTAAAAACAACCCCTGCTAAAAATAAGTTTTTTAACCGTGTCTATGCAGCCTAAGATACTTCTTCCTGTCCTGTTTTACTCCAAACGAGAAACTTTTCAAACTTCTAATAAGTGACGCAAGGCTAATCTGTGCTAGCCGTTAGCCTAGCCCTCCCTGGTGGGACCGACTGAGCGTTCCGCACAAGACTGATGGAGCTCTATACGTTTCACTTTCAACCTTCTAAGTCAATGGTAGAAGCGTGAATTAGCAACATACCTTTACGTTGAGGTCATAATCCATACCTATTGTCGTTTTTTGTTGTGAATATTTAACCCACAAACCCAACTTTGCTACTTATAATTTCGCTTCGGTTAACCTGAACCTCCTCTGCTTCTCCTCGCGCCGAGTCCTATCCTCCAGATCCAGGCGTAACACCACACGTATCATTCCGCCGCAGCGAAAGAAAAAAAAAAATAGTTCGTATCTTAATGTGGCGTAACGCTCCTAAAAAATATCTAAATTCCGAACAACACTGACATATACCATTAAATTGATCAATTTTATATTATCTACCCATAATATGATATTTATGGGCGTTTTTGATAACATTTACATGTTTCATCTTGCGCATGATCCAGAGTGCTCTAACTCAACAAACGTTCCCCCCCCCAGTTACATTTAAAAAGGAAGTTTGGTGAAAATGGTTTAAAACACGATCTCAAGAAACAATTATATGGGGAAGTATTAGGGATGTCACTGTAGTGTCAGTTATTTTTGCATGTTTCCGTGTTGTATGTACAGTCTTACGGTGGTCGTGCTGAGGCTCTGGGACGTCTCTCTCGCAGAAGTTGCTGGCTCCACTCAGTCTGGAGTTCTGTGGTTTGCTGTGTTGTTGCCCTTTGTTGTCGCTTGTTCGAGACTTCAACAATTCCCGCGTCACTAATTCGTTTAATTTTAATTAATCCATCAAGCTCCTTCAGATTAGCATCCGTTTTCGCAGGCGAAAACTCTTCTCACGGAGTGTGTACTGTTAGGAATGCGGACTCTCCAATCAGTCCGTGCAGTGCTGAAGATCAGCCACTAGTGGGCGACATTCAACCTATGACTGAAGGGAATCATTTGTTTGCATCTAATGGGTCTTCTACAGAATTAGGGCCACTGAAAAAACAATAAAACTTCACTGATTTTAAAATTTTATTTCAGTAAAATCTGAAAAAAAATTAAGAATTCTGAATTTAATCTAAAAATTCTGACTTTAATCTCAGAATTCTGACTTTTTTCTCAGAATTCTCACTTTAATCTCAGAAATCTGACTTTAATCTCAGAAATCTGACTTTAATCTCAGAAGTCTGTCCTTAATCTTAGAATTCTGACTTTTTTTTCTCAGAATTCTGACTTTAATCTCAGAATTTTGGATCTTAATGTAGATGGGAACCATGAAGGAAGAGAAGTGGGAGCACTCAGATTCACTGGCAAAGATGTGAGTTGTTTGGGAGCGCCAGTGACACAATGGTGAAAAATGACGAAATTAGGCAACTTTCTACATGCCCGAGGGGTCCCCTGTGATGCTATTTCATTAATGGAAATGCAAAAGGTCATTAAAACAAGAGAGCTAGTCTCTAAAACAGACATGGCAACGACTTGATGGTGACACGTTTGTTAACTTTCAGAATTCTGTCAGGATTCTGAGATTAAAGTCAGAATTCTTAGTTTTTTCCCATATTAAACTGAAATAATATTAAAAAATCAGGTAACTTTTTATATTTTTTCAGTGGCCCTAATCCTCTTCCATAGTCTTCTACTCAAAATGCACCTCATTAAAATCTGCTGTAAATTCATAAACATAGCCAATCAAAGACTGTATGCAGACACGAGCGGAATTTGATATTTGGGCCCAATTCCAGACCAGTGGCGGTTCTAGACCAAATAGGGGAAGTTTGTTTTTATGGAGGATAAGAAGAGCATAAACCAAAAAAAAAAAAAAAAACCAAAAAAAAAACAAAAAAAAAAAACATGGGAATAGTTTATCATTTAAAATATATTGAGAGAGCCAGTGGCCACTTGTGATTCTGCAATGAAAGAAGTGAAATTTACACCTACTTTAGTTGAATAGAATTTTGGATTTTATTTCAATTGAACATTTTTATTTTTGGATTGAAACAGCTCATTTAATTTTTTCCAAAGTTTAAACAGTCCCTTACTATGGAAAAAAGTAACGAAAAAAACTAGTTGCTAAATAAATATTGACTGAACCATAGAAAAAAGCTATTATTTGGAATATTAGTTTACTGTGCATTTATAACTCAGAAAAAATACATCTTTTTGACTTATTCTATATTAAACTCACCAGTTGTAAACAAATCAGAATTAGAAATTAAGTAAAACTGATTAATTCAACTTTAACAGCAGTCCTTTTTGCTTTAAGAATAACATTAAGCGGATGAAAACTATGATTAAATCTCAATACGACTGAAGCATTCGCCTTTGGAAATAACTAAAACAGAATTGTAAAAAAAAAAAAATATATATATATATATATATATATATATAAAGAAAAGGTAATTCTTAAAACCTAAGTGTTACAAAACTCTTGAAGCGAATTTAATTGCAGTATTTAAATGTTGAGAGCCCTTTCATGGTCCAGGGGACAGCACCTTACATTTCCTATGCCTTGGGCTTGCTATAAATAATAAGGCATCCATAACATTGTATCACAATAAATAATTATATAGAAACATTTATGTTTGCAATTTTAAAATCAGCAATGCCTCATGAAAGCAATCATTGAATGAAAAGCGAAAGTTGCACTAATTCAACATTGTCTTCTTTTGTAATAACACTGTATTATAAACATATTTGCAATCCAAAGTTACCCACCCGATCTAAACAAATTACTTTACCATGAAACTAAACTTGAAACTCAAATGTCTTGTTTGTCTTTGTAAATTCGGCCAATAAAGTTGATATATTTGCATTTATTTATCCAGTGTCATTGAAGGACAATGCACAATCCTTGCTCTTGTTTCAGCCCCTGTTCCCTTTCTAGCACTGATCAACCTTTTGCATATAGTAACTTTTATTATCCAGCATGATTATTTTTAAACTAGTTAGAAAATAATTAGCAGAAAATATATTTTATGAATACAAATATAGAGCTCCCTAAAATGTATCCAAACCTTTATTGGAATAGCAACATACCACCTGTCTATAAAAACTATGTTGGAAAGAATCAGGAGTTTTTATGGCATAATTTGTTTCCGCAAACTATTCATATCAGATTATTTTAGGTGTTCAATATCTATCAATTAGGCTTGGTGTAACTGTATCTTTTGTCTGGGACTTGGCAGGTTCTGAGTTCACTTCCTTTCAACTTTTTTAATTTTTAACCATAACTAAAACTTTCACACCAAAAACAATTAATAATAAAGAAAAATGAATACATCCACAGAAAATCTAGAGTGGATCAAAATAAAAGTCTTGATTTTACAGACAATTTTTTTTACTGCATGTAAATAATTATTTTTGATGGGTCCAAAATATTTAAATATTTACTTCTGGTTATGAAGCCAATGTCCACATGAAACAATTCTGCACCATTTGAAAGTCATGAAGACAGAGCCCAGACATTGATAGATAAAGATATGGTAGAGATTAGAAATTGATTGTTCTCTGCTTTGGCTACATTCCTCTTATTCCAGCAAAATAAACAAATAAGTAAATACAGGTGGACATCTGTCCAGCCTTTGAGCTTTGGTTCAGACTTAAAGTGGTCTAGCAGCTACACAGAGCCTATTTCCATATGCACAGGTAGTTGTTATTGCTAACCATTAACAGGCCTGCTAACCAGCTGGTAAACTGTTACAAAACAGGGCAAGGGTCAGTGTGCCACTATTAGAGGGGAGGAGTTAAACCTGTAGCTTTCATCTTTAAGCCTGATTTTTGCGCGTTACCAAACCGGCGGTGGCTGCCCAAATGCTCTCATATTTCATTTCTAATGTTGAGGCTGTAATATCGTAGAAATTGTTTTTTCATAAATACTATCAAATTAAAAGCACTTCAAACACATAGGATGTCATTTGAGCAGTGGTGTCAAAAGTACACACATTTGTTACTTAAGTAGAAGTATAGATACTGCAGTTTAAAACACTCTGGTAAAAGTTGAAGTATGAACTTGACCTCTTTACTCAAGTAAAAGTGAAAAAGTATGTGCTCCAAAAACTACTTAAAGTATAAAAGTAAAAGATGCTGAGATGTCTGAAAGGTTGTGTCCAACCTTTCAGACATTTCAGCATCTTTTTCTGAATCCTACATTGTAGCATGGCATAGACAATTCACGTTTGCAGTTTGAAGAACACCTGCTTGCTTCTGATGATTTCCTTTAGCTAACCAATGAGTGTTTGCGTTCTATGACTCATCCAATGACACTAGTTTTCACTAGATGTGGATGGAGCCAATGATCTGCATTGGATGGCGTACATGATGTGAAATAAATATTTATGAACATAAAACAGAAGCCAAGAGTAATGAGTAACGTTTGTTTTTTAAAATATAAGGAATAGAAAGTACAGATAGTTGTGTGAAAATGTAATGAGTAGAAGGCAGAAGTAGGAAGAAATAAATAATGGATTAAAGTATAAATACCTAAAAAGTCTACTTAAGTAACAAAGTATTTGTAGTTTGTTACTTGACACCTCTGCATTTGAAGGTCTATCAAACATGGCGGACCCTTCCGAAGAAAAGAAAATGAGGTCACAGATATGTCTTTGATATGCCTCCCATGGCTGGTATTCTTGGAAACCAAAGAGTTGTTCCTTTCCAATACGCCTTTACTCATTTTCTTATTTTGACATTGTTATTATTTGGCAATTTTGTGCATAACATCCGCTGTTCATGGAAATTACCGTAGGAGTCCTGATGGACCAGAACCCCCCTTATTTTTTATTTTTTTTAGGTTAAAAGCACTTTGGTTAAATTGTGCCAGAATGACAACTCTGCCTGGCAACATGGCCCCAAGAAAGATAAATAAGACCCGAGGTGGCTTGCTCAGTGGCGCAGGGGGTAGCACTGCTGCCTTGCAGCAAGAAGGGTTTGATACCCAGCCTGTGGTCTTTCTGCATGGAGTTTGCATGTCTGCGTTCTCTCTTGGTACTCTGCATCCTCCCACAGTCCAAAAACATGACTGTTAGGTTAATTGGCTTCTCTAAATTCTACTTAGCTGTGAGTGTGTGCATGAATGGTTGGTTGTACTTGTGTTGCCCTGCGATGGACTGGCAACCTGTCCAGGGTTTACCCCGCCTCTCGCCCATAGACAGCTGGAGATAGGCACCCTTGTGACCCTACCCTCGTGAAACCATCCTGATCTCGCGAGCTTTCAAGATTTCACTCGCTTATCAGTCTGGAGACTCTCCATCGAAGAAAATTTGGAGCCGTTCACCAAACGAACGTCCAATCAGCGTTGGCTTTGAGGCGGGTTGAGGTGTGACGCAACGAGAAGCGCGACAGTTCAGTCTAAAGCAGCAGTCCCCAACCACCGGGCCGCGGACCGGTACCGGTCCGTGGGTCATTTGGTACCGGGCCACACAAAAAAATTATATATATAGGCTATTTATATATATATATATATATATATATATATATATATATATATATATATATATATATATATATATATATATATATATATATATATATATATATATATATATAATTTATCGACGATCAGAGTCTGAGTGATGTTTTATTTTGAAAAATATAAAAAAATTGCGGTATTCTCTTCCAATTACATCAGTCGCTGCTTCTGTGCCTCTTGACACAGGTTAATTCAGTTCAAGACTCACTCTATCTATAACATCCTATCTTTGTGAAGGGGGATTTTCTGCGGTTACAGGGACCAAAACAAAACTACGGCCCAGACTGGACACCAGGAGCATACTTCGTGTGTCATTGTCTCCGATTACGCCTAGATGGGACCGGCTTGTTGTTTTATTTTTATGCTGTTCGTATTTGATTTTATGGTTGGGTAAATACGATCAAGTAAAAAACAGTCCGCTGACGACCCCCCCCTGATTTGTTTATTTGGCCTGTCTATCAGCAACATAGGCCAATCAGCTAACCAGTATTTTCACCCCTTCCCAAAATTACTTCAACCAAAGGTTTCCAGATGGATATGCGGAGCAAATCCATCTGGCGGAGTCAGGTTATTGTGACCCCACTTGGGATTAAGTAGAAAATTGATGGATGGATGATCTGAGGTGTCTCCTCTTATGTTTACATTTTATCACTGCTGCACTTTAAAAATGGAAATGTCTTTAGAGCTGTACTGAATGCAGTTTCTTTTTGTATGCATTCTGTGTGTACAAAAGAACAATAAAGTCTGTCTAAGTCTGAAGTCATAGATTTTCAGTGGAACTTTCACAATGTTGTTGGCCTTTTATTTAAAAAATAAAGAACTTCATTCAAGTCTTAAGGTATTGTATTTTTTCTTTTCTTAATCACAAATAAATCAGAACTATAACAGCTGTTACAGTGGTTCCAATATAAAATGTGAATTTCTTACCTTTCACACCAGTACCTTCAGGTTGCATTTAGATCTGCTAATCGTGAAGCTTTTGTTGATGTATTGCTTTGGAAATCATCTAGGCTTGATGTGTTAAACCATAAACACACATGGAATTTAAATACATTTAAATCGAATGTAGTTTTACATCAAGATTCAAGCCCTTAAAACAAAGTAACGGTAGATTTAAGCATCTCTGCCTGGAAAGACCTGATCTCAGAACGATCTCACTTCAATTGTTCAGCTCATTATTAAACTAAGTATCGTCTCCCATGGCAGCTGTTCCTTTTTGACTGTCTCCAATGCCTCATTCAGCCTCTATCCTTATCTTTCTTTGGTTAAATCACTTAAATAATGGCTTTCTAAGTGGGCAGTTTGCTGAAAGAATGGAAGAGCAGCTTTCTTTCACTGGTTTTAATGAATCACACGGCCAACCTGAGCAGACTTGGCCTTTTAGAAATAAATAACCTTCCAGAGATGGAAGCTGACACAAGGTATTTACATTTCAAAAGGTGCTGCATGCATAGTAAGGAATTAGCTGCGTGCATTAGCATGCAGAAACTCAGTGATCAATGACAGATATTCTGTAAAAACAGTGAACATTACAATACTTAACTGTCATTTATTCTGTTATTTTTATACACTTTAAAGGTTCACATTTGTGTGACCATTTTTCGCATAATCTTTTGCTGCTGCAACATCACAAATTTCCAATTGTGGGACAATAAAAATAAAGTTCTATTCTATTCTATTCTATATGAAGCAAAGCAAAACCTTTTATACAAGACTATCCTATTTTGCTAAAGTATTCACGCTGCTTAATGAGTTTAGCCTTATTTAATGTTACTGTTTCTAATCTCATGTGATAGACAGACCGCCTTAAAGTATATCATCATCATCATCATCATCATCATCATCATCATCATCATCAGTTGTAGTTTTAAAGTTAAAGAAAATAATCAGATTTTCAAGATTTTACATAATTTTACATAAATCAGATAATTCAGACAGAAGCCTGGTTCACAGATTTTCTACTGGATCTAAAAAAGATCCATTCTAACACGTTAATGCTCTTTGACACTAGCCTTCCTAGCTCTGGCTGGGGAACCTGCACCCCAGATTCAAATCACTTTTATTGAAGCATTGCTCTGTATTCAGCTCCTTTAATCTCCGCCATCAACTCTGACCAGGTTCTCCTTCCATACACAAGAAAAGCATCCCCACAGCATGATGCTGCCATCACTGTGGTTCACTTCATGTTTTAAATGCATGCCAAACACTTAGATCGTAGCTTATCTGACTAGAGATAAGATTAGTTCTCTCTGATCTCTGCAGCACCTCCAGGAGCTGCCATCAGGCTCTTAGCAGGTCCTTTGATAAATCAGGTTCTTATGTAGGCTAATACTGTTTTAAACTTTTCAGACACAATCATTAACATCTATATTTTGGAAATTGATTTATCAAATAAATTGATTAAGTTAACACAGATTTAATATCTCACAGGCATGCTCCCCCCTCTGTCAGTTAGATTACTGTAACTAAAGTGCTAAACAAGTTGCAAATTCATTCTCCAGCTTGTTTTTTTCAACAAGTCATTAATAAAAGCCATTCAAATATCTAGAGTTTATTTGTATTACTGTTGCAGGACAAGAACACATTTTATAAATGGAAATTTGACAAAAAAAAAGTAAACCATACATTAAACTTTGGAAATTGTCCCAATTAATAAAATGATCTCACAGTAATTTTGGTGCCTTTTAAAAAAATGTTTTTATATATTTTTTTAAAACTTTTTTTAGAATGAGATTCATGGATTTCTTTCTTTTCAAATTGCTTTTCACAGATTACAGTCTATTTACCTTTATCCCACTATAAATGCCATAAAAATGTCAAATTCATTAATGTTTAATTCATCCAGGGTCCAAACCAAAGACATCGTCTCCAGTCTCCCTCCAATATTTGACCAGTTTCATTTCGCCTACCAATGAAACCGATGCACTGAGGACTCCATCTCTGCTGCTCTACACCTGAGCCTGGCACACCTGGAGGAGAAGAACACCCACGTGCGGATGCTGTTCCTGGACTTCAGTTCAGCTTTCAACACCACAGCATCTGATTGGTAAACTGGAACAGCTAGGATTCAATACACCCCTCTGCTATTGGCTGCTAGACTTCCTCACCAACAGACTTCAATCAGGACAGAATACCTCTGATGTCATCAGGCATCTAGGCACAGGTTCCCCTCAGGGCTGGGTCCTGAGCCCCCTGCCATTCACCCTGAAGACACATGACTGCGCCCCCAGGTTCACCATCAATCACATCGTGAAGTTTGCAGACGACACCACGGTGGTAGGCCTCAGCAGAGATGACAGCGACCTGGACTACAGAGAGGAGGTGGAACAGCTGGTGGACTGGTGCAGAGATAACAGCCTGATCCTGAACGTGGAGAAGATGAAGGGGATCATCTTGGACTTCAGGAAGAACCGTCCTAACCACGCTCCACTGGTCATCAACAGCTCAGCTGTAGAGGTGGTCAGCAGCACCAAATTCCTGGGGGTGCACATCACAGACACCCTCACCTGGAATGTAAACACCACCTCACTGGTCAGAAGGGCACAGAACCGCATGTACTTCCTGTGGAGGATGAGGAGAGCCCACCTGCCCCCACCCCTCCTCATCACCTTCGCCAGAAGCACCATAGAGAGCATTCTGACCAGCTGTCTCACTGTGTGGTGTGGAGGCTGCAGCGCCTCAGACTGGAAGAAGGTGAGAAGAGTGGTGAGAACAGGAGAGAAGATCATCGGGGCTCCTCTTCCCTCCATTAAAGACATTTCATCCCAGCGCTATGTGTCCCGAGCCCGTAACATCATCAATGACTCCTCACACCCCCAACATGGACTGTTCTCCCTGCTGCCCTCTGGAAAGAGGTTTTGCAGCATTGGATGCAGGTCCAGCAGATTCCACAACAGTTTCTTCCCCACTGCCATTAGACTGCTGAAGGTTATATAAAATGGGTTATTTTATTGTATTTATTATATTCTATTGTATAAAAAATCCCTGAAATGTTAAAACTGTAAATATACAGTCATACACTATATTGCCAAAAGTATTTGCTCACCCATCCAAATTATTGGAATCAGGTGTTCCAATCACTTCCATGGCCACAGGTGTATAAATTCAAGCACCTAGGCATGCAGACTGTTTTTACAAACATTTGTGAAAGAATGGGTCGCTCTCAGGAGCTCAGTGAATTCCAGCGTGGAACTGTGATAGGATGCCACCTGTGCAACAAATCCAGTCGTGAAATTTCCTCGCTCCTAAATATTCCACAGTCAACTGTCAGCTGTATTATAAGAAAATGGAAGTGTTTGGGAACGACAGCAACTCAGCCACGAAGTGGTAGGCCACGTAAACTGACGGAGCGGGGTCAGCGGATGCTGACGCGCATAGTGCGAAGAGGTCGCCAACTTTCTGCAGAGTCAATCACTACAGACCTCCAAACTTCATGTGGCCTTCAGATTAGCTCAAGAACAGTGCGCAGAGAGCTTCATGGAATGGGTTTCCATGGTCGAGCAGCTGCATCCAAGCCATACATCACCAAGTGCAATGCAAAGCGTCGGATGCGGTGGTGTAAAGCACGCCGCCACTGGACTCTAGAGCAGTGGAGACGCGTTCTCTGGAGTGACGAATCGCGCTTCTCCATCTGGCAATCTGATGGACGGGTCTGGGTTTGGCGGTTGCCAGGAGAACGGTACTTGTCTGACTGCATTGTGCCAAGTGTAAAGTTTGTTGGAGGGGGGATTATGGTGTGGGGTTGTTTTTCAGGAGCTGGGCTTGGCCCCTTAGTTCCAGTGAAAGGAACTCTGAATGCTTCAGCATACCAAGACATTTTGGACAATTCCATGCTCCCAACTTTGTGGGAACAGTTTGGAGCTGGCCCCTTCCTCTTCCAACATGACTGTGCACCAGTGCACAAAGCAAGGTCCATAAAGACATGGATGACAGAGTCTGGTGTGGATGAACTTGACTGGCCTGCACAGAGTCCTGACCTCAACCCGATAGAACACCTTTGGGATGAATTAGAGCGGAGACTGAGAGCCAGGCCTTCTCGTCCAACATCAGTGTGCGACCTCACAAATGCGCTTCTGGAAGAATGGTCAAAAATTCCCATAAACACACTCCTAAACCTTGTGGACAGCCTTCCCAGAAGAGTTGAAGCTGTTCTAGCTGCAAAGGGTGGACCGACGTCATATTGAACCCTATGGATTAGGAACGGGATGTCACTTAAGCTCATATGTGAGTCAAGGCAGGTGAGCAAATACTTTTGGCAATATAGTGTATGTTTATATTACTATTTTTATGTATTTTTTAATGTTTTCAAGGCTGTACTTAAACAAAATGAAATAGTCTAGAGAACTGTTCATAACAAAATTCTGAATTTCTTTTTGTTTACACTTGTGTATACAACATGACAAAATAAATCTGTCTAAGTCTAAAAAGAAGTAATAACTGAGAGAAAACCAGAGTGTACATCTACCAGGTGGAGACAGTCCATAACGTTAAAATCGATTTGGAGGTCCTGGTCTTTCTGCTGGACAGGTGAGTTAACCATCCATTGATCCTCCCACTGATCATTTATGTGCTACTAAGACCTCACTATACCGTCTCATGGAGTAATGCGCCACCCTCCGGTGTGTATGTGTAACTACAACTCAAACTAATTTATTATCCATAGTCAGTCTTTCTCTTAAAACCAAACAAATAATAATGTGAATACACATTAGTGTGTCACAATTACACAATAATAATGTTTTTGCTCAAATAATAAAGCAGTGTCAATAAACATTTCATTCGTAAAAATGTAAATCCAAACTGTAATTCTGATAAATGAACAATTTATTCACAGGAAAACATATATTTAATTAGAAGAAGACTTTTCTATGCTTCATGTTTTGAGGCTTATTTGGTCTTTTATGGTGCAAACACTCAGTCATTGTTTTTTTCTGGGATCCTTTTATTAAATCCTAAAAAAAAATGATAATACAAAGAATCCTCTGACTCTCATTTCTTTTCCCTCAGTCCTTCAGCCATATCTGTTGATGTTTTGTTTTTGTTTTTTTCATAATGTCCTTTCTCAAATCTTTTTACAGGGATGCCAACTTTTCAGCAAACCTTGGAGTGAGATTTTGGAATAGTTTAGATAGGCCACTCTTATCAGGGTTATGTTGAAAATCTCTGAGGATAGGTGCAGTTATCAGGTTTTCAGAGGATTTAACTGAAACAAAGTGGCAAAAGGTGGAATTTTTTTAAGAACAGTAAAAGTTACTGAATAACAATAAGTTATCTGTAGTTATGTGTACAGTTTTATATACATTATTTTTTATATTCTGGGGATTTTTAGAGAATTGAGCTAAAGCAGAATGGGCACTACTAAAATAATTGCATCTCAAATATACTGTAAACTAAGAATTTCACAACTGTGTTTATTAATTATTCTATGCAGTTCAAGTAAAATAAACAATGGGGAGCTAATGAGCAATCGCTGGATTACTGGCACTAATAAAGAAACCAGTGCAATCAAATCCCGTGAAAACTACTCTGTGTATGAATATTTGGTAATAGGCTGAGGATAAACAAATCTTATCTCATTATCTTATTAGTTTTTCTTACAATTGACAAAACAGCTAAATAATTCGGACCTTCTAGGTCGGCTGCAACGAACCGTTATTTTGCAAATAGACTAAACTGTTGATTATTTATTCAATTGATTAATAATTGGATAGCCAAAGGTTCCTTAAAAAAGATTTTTTTTTACAAAATTAAACCATGTGAAGCTAAATCTTTTCCACTTGGGGAATATAGAGCATAAAGAAAGATGACATTTTTGTTTTATTTTAAATATAAATTGTTTACATATTTATAAAATATAAAATGTTTACATATTTGTTTTGCAATTTTTTAAGATTATGTTTTAGAATTTCTTTATTCCTGTTAAGGGTGAATGGATTACAAAATTAGTGGATTTTCAATCAGCATTTTGTTTTAAATTCTGACTTTAATCTCAGAATTCTGACTTTAATCTCAAAATTTTGACTTTAATCTCAGAATTCAACTTTTTTTTCTGAGAATTCTGACATTTTTCTCAGTATTCTGACTTTAATCTTGGAATTCTGACTTTTTTCCCTAAGATTTCTGACTTTTTTCTCAGTATTCTGACTTTAATCTCTGAATTTTGACTTTAATCTCAGAATTCTGACTTTAATCTCTCTTAATGTAGATGGTTACAGTGAAGGAAGCGATGTTACTGGCCCTCTCACACAACTCACATCTTTGTCAGCTTCACTGACAAAGATGTGAGTTGTGTGAGAGGGCCAGTAACACATTGGTGCAAAATAATGGAATAAGGCGATATTATAGCAGAATATCACCAGTGATACTGATAAAAAAAGAAAACACGAGCGTTTGCTTCAGGGCAGGTTGCTGACAGCAGTGTCTACTCCTTTCTCTGAAAGCCAACATCTCTTTGTTCATTTCAACACGTTCATTAAAAAAAATCTCTCATGTTCTCATCCCATTGAAAACTGTTGTCAGCCATATACTTGTAATAAAAATAAAATAGATATTGGAGGGTACGTGTAAACATTAAGGTCTATATCCAGTAGGAAAACAATTTTTTCCTATGTCAAATTTAGTACTTAAGTCTATATTTGTTTTTTGTATTAACTTATAATTTCTCTATGTTGTACTATCCTTAATAATCAGTCTTTGTTCTAACATCAAGTGTTTTATTTCATCCCATATTGCCAGAATTGGTATCCCCATCAACTCTACACATCCAACATAGGAATATACACAGTCTTAAGATTATGATCAGACACTAGGCTTGAACTACATCAGCCATAGAGTTTGCTGTAGATTTTATCAGGCTGTCTGTCTCTGCTTTAATTTGTCCCTCTTCTCTAAATTGGACACAGAGTCCCAGCTTTTTCATTTTTGGCTTATAAACATATTTTATGATGACAAATCACTCCTGAAACTTTGGAGGTGACAGACCTTTATTTTGTAAAGTTACAAGGAGGAACTGATTAAAGCAGCCTGTTATTCCCTGCTTTAATCTGAACAGGTTTTGGGGGCTTTAACAGAGTAGGTAGACGCTCCAGTTCTCCTCTAGGTGGCATGGTTGGACTCTCCCAACAGGTTGGTTTAGATAATGTAACAGGGTGTCAGAATACATCAAATCTTGGACGCCCACTTACTCCATGGGTAATCTGAACAAACCCAGTAATGGCGTCAGGAATGTGCCTCTTCCATCTCCCGTCTCCAGATGGTTCAAAATGCTGCGGCAAGTATGATGAGTACAGCTCCCCTATTTCAGCTTCACTGCACTGGCTGCTCATATATTTCAGAGTTAATTTCATTATTTTATTTGCTTTTAAATCCCTGAATGGTCTCACCCCATCATACCTCTGTGAGCTTCTACATCTTTATAGACCTACTCGTTCTCTCAGGTCAGCTGCTCCTGATAGAGCCTAAAACTAAGCGGAAGCTCAGAGGGGGACGAGGTTTCGCTGTTGCAGCTCCAAAGCTCTGGAGCGGCCTGCCTCAGCACATCAGACAGGCCTCTTCTTTGACTGGTTTTAAATCCTTTTTTTGGCTTTAGACACCTAGCAAGACAGATGGCTTTATTTTATATTTTCGTCTTGAACCAATTTTAATGCTTTTATTGTTTAAATGTTACTTTTTACCCATGTTGGATCCGTTTTGTCTCCAGTGATGTTTTATTTCTTTTTCTGTACAGCACTTTGGTCAGCTGTGGTTATTTTTTTAAGTGCTTAACAAATAATCCTGGCAGAAACGGCTAGCTTGTTCATTAGTGAAACAGCAAAAACGAAGGGTCCTGCTGGTATAAAATAAAAGTGATTAATTACATTAATCTTTTTCATTAGTTAAAATCATTCTGACGAATTGAATTCAAACTGAAATGAATTGATAGTTAAATTGTTACATCTACTCGTTTCACGGGACATTTATGCACTCATGATGTATTTTGGCAGCACATCGCAAGGATTGTAAAAAACATAGAACATATAAACATAATATTTTACAAACTACCTTTGAAAACAACACTAGAAACAAGCATTTAAAATAATGCATTTTATTTTCTTCTTCAAGCTCATTGTGACAAGGAATGTTGAATTATACACACACACATATATATATATATATATAGATTTTTTTTTGTAAAGAATTTACATGATTAAACAAATTTCAAACAGTAATCACAACAAAACATATCGAACAGTGTTAAAAATTACCCTTTAAAAAAAAAAAATAAGTATCCCATGGTGCACCTCCTCCAAATCCTTTTTCCTCCATCTATACCATCCAGCTGCAACCTATGAGCTTTTGATTTGATTGAACCAAAGTGATCGGAGTGAAAACCACTTTGAGACATGCAGACATTATTAGAAGAATCAGATTAATTCCAGTTTACAGTTCAGAGCAACCCGTACACAAATTAATTGAACTTTACATCTCCTACAAGGTTTCTCAATCACTGTGGCATTAAATGTTCATAAACCTGCTCATTCCTTTGGATATTTCACATCACCTTAAAGAGAGCAGATGGAGAAGAACAGAGATGAATCAACCCAAGGCTGTTTAACAGTTCATTAAATGCTTGTTTCCCCCTGATGTGGGCTTCAATAACCTAAAATGAGCTGAACATACAGATGGTTTTCATCTGTAAATGTTCCCACATTTATAAAATGTGACCTGTGGCTGACTGATTGGATGTCAGAGCCTCTTTGCTAGCAGTGCATGCTAACATGCTGTGCTTATGAACGCTCACACACGATGTCAAATGTCTGACATTATTGATCTTTTCATAAGTTTTAATCGTTTTCATGTTCCCTATGTGGACATTTTCAAAGTTTAAGAACAAACAGAACACATCTGGGATATGGAGGGTGATGCCAGAATATAAAAAAAACAAACAACTGAAAAAATGTGTCAGTCGTTAATTGAAGCACACCATGAATTCATTTAAACTGCCACACGTCCATTAAAGTCAATGAGGCGGGACTAGGACGGCCTCCATAGAAACCCTTACGTCTGATTGGATGCTTCTCACCGAGCAACATAAGACAACTTCCTGCTTTCTTTTCTGTCCAATGTCAATATTTTCACTGCAAAAGCTGTAAATTACTTTTTTTTTCAAACACTGTGCCGTTTATTTTCAACACAATGGATAAGTAACTCCTGCCTCTTTATGCAGTTGGGTTGAGAACGTGAACCGGTGATACTCTAGTCCCGCCTCTTTGACTTTGATGGATGTGTGACAGTTTAAATGAATATAAAATAGGAAGTATAATCTGCATTTATTTCCAGTCTTAATAAATTACTGAAGCATTTAAATAATTATTTCATGAGTTATTTATGCTATTCTGCCAATCATCACCCTCCATATATGGGAGCAGTAGAAACAGGCGAGGGAGGAGTAGACGACTTTTCACAGCTTATTAGCGAACCAGGATCTTCAAACTTTAAATGAATTCATGGTGGGCTTATTGTGTATATAAGCACTATTGTAGCAAGCTAGCAATGGGTAGCATTAACTTATCTTTTGGGCTGGTTATCATCCCGCAGCAGTGTGTCACAGTGAGCTTGTGGGAGATATTTTTGATTCATGCCCAAATTTGAAGCATGGTCTGCGCTATGTTATTCCAAGCCACAACGCAAAAGGGACAATCAGGAACTAGCTGAGGAAGTGGCGGCAAGTTTATGTGACAACGGAGGGACATGAGGGACAAAAAGCGGGGATCCAGGTGGAAAAAGGGTCCCAGCGTTCTCGCTCACCTCACTCTTCTACCTGGTCCAACTTTACGAGTCGTTTTCCACAATGGCGGTCATGCAAATAAAACAAGCCAGTAAGGTACTAAACAGGAAATACGCATAGGGTGGATGTAGATTTGACCAATCAGAGGCCTCCTGTCTGCGGTCACCTACAATTTAGGAGAGGTGCAGCAGAGTGTCTGCGGAAGGGGCGAGGGCATATCTGTGTTCACTGCGACACACACGCAGACGACCTGGTTGCTGAGTATAAATCAGCATTTAAGGCTGATTTATACTCAGTTGTAGCTACTATCCCTCTGTATGATTATATATGGCTTCTCTCTATCTTGTACATCTCCAGGTTGCTTCATCTAGTCATCTAAGGCTTTTCTTTTACCGAGTCTGACAATAGCCACAAACGGAGGAGGCTGTCGTTGTGATGACTTTATGTTAGACTGTAGAGCCGCCTTGCTATCAAAGATCCCGATCCTAATGAGAGAATACTGCCTTCTAAAGGAGAAAAATTAATCAATCCAGAGTGAACTGAACTAACCTGTCTAGATAAGTTACCAACACTAAAGAGGCAAATGTGTCTGATCAGGTCAGGGTCACAACTGGCTAACAACTGTTAGCTTAGTTAGCTCTGGTGTTTAAGGGGATCTCAGACTGCTGTAAAGCAGCGCTCTGGGTCACATGACTCATTCAGGGACAGATCTGACCCTTTAAAGTTAGATAGGAACGTTTATGAGGAGAGTATCCTGGATGGAGCATCGATACACACCAAGACCTGCAAGATTACCTGATAATTCATCTATCAAATTAAGGCTAATATTTGGGTATAAAGTTACACAGTGTTGCTTTAACAAGTGAGAAAAGCATCCCAGAAACTGGACAAGAAAGCGACATTTAGATGTCTGGAAATAAAAAAGGAAAAATAATTAATAAAAAAAGCCATCTATCACGTACACTGTTTAAAGGGACAACCATTTATCTATTTGGGAAAAGCTGGAATAACAGAATTTATAATTATCTCTTCTCTTCAAAATCAGTAGTTGCTGTAGTGCAATACTGCACTGCCTTTAGAGAAAGAGAAAATGCCCAATGATGTCTTGACTGCAAACGTTTCAAAGTGACGGATTTGCTAAATTAAAGCTCTAACTTTCGAGGTCTTTTTATACAAGCACACTTTCTGCATCATGTTGCTTGTGTGACGGTTTAAAAAAAAAACTTAGCAGGAAGACGATGGCTAATCTTAACTGAGTCATTCTAAGGTACAATCTCTAGATTCCTGATAGTGCTACGTTCATCTGTTCAGACAATTACACGCATTTCTGAACATCTTGGGAAGAGAGCGGATTCTGTGCCTTAAAGGCTAACATTTCTTTTCGTACCAAAGTGCATGCCTCGACTCCAAGCTGAAAACAATGATGATACGGGCCAAAGCTGGTTGGATAGTCTGATTGCCAGAAAAGTTTCTCAGAAATCAAGGAGCCCTCCCCCCCAAAAGATACACCGAAAACAGAAACACCCTCTGGTTTGACTGAATTAATTCAGTAGAAGTATTTGGCCTCAGTGGCTGTTGTTATATTTTGATGGAGCCTGGAAATCAACTGTGAAATCAACAGTGTCACGCATTGTGGGAATAATAAAAGATTATCTTTGGTCATCTGCCAGAAAGGGAAAGCGTAGATACAACCAGTTGTTCCAGATATAAAATAACCCTCTGCTACATCAAGACCCATTACAAAATGGCCGAAAGGCGACGAAGCAAATGTCTTTGAGAAATGAGAAGTTGAGCAGGAAGCAGGGAGGGAAGGTGGCGTACAAACGAATAAAGGTTCTGTCATCAGGAATGAAACGATGAAAGGAGGACACCAGAAATCCTATGAACCAAAATTTAAAATGTAAACTGGTAATTTAATTAAAAACATTTGGGCAAATTAGAAAAGTCTTAAGACCTTTCATAAAGAGTGGTAATCTGATTTCAATTGTATTCCTACAATATCTGCTACTCTCAAAACTCAGAGATCAAAACTTAAAAACTAGCAAAAAGATCCTCGAGTCAGTCGCTTCTTTTTCTGCTTTTTAATATTTCCTCCACGTAAATATCTATTTGCTAAACCAACGCTGTGAAAAAAGGCATTTTTTCCATCTAAGCTTGGTTAGTTTTTACAGTTATGTTTATAATACAATCTGATTTTAGTCCCCTCAGCCAAGCACGGATCATCAAAAAAAGAATCGTAACCAAATAATGATTCAAACGGTAAACAAAGTCCAGTTCCAAAGCTGAATGTCAGACAGTTTAGCAGATGAAGGCACTGAAAACATGTATTTGATCAAATCTTCTTTAAACTGACGGTGGATCCATTCCTCATTTCTCCAGCATCACAGATTCATTACAGATTATGAAGACGTACATTTCTGATTGATGAGGCAAAAAGCTGGTGAGGCGAAGACAAACGTCCCCTTTGGTGCTGGACACTATCTGTCCTGGTTGTCTGCTCTGAGGCCAGAGTCCGAGGCGTCTTCTGAGGGAGTGTCTAAGACAGGATTGACAAACCCTTCAAACTCAGCGTCTGCGCTGTCCTCTGGGTGAGTACTCACAAAGTCGTTCTCCCACTCCAGAGCGTTGGAGTCCTCGGAGGCCGAGGTGGGCCCACTGTTCACCTGTTTGCTGCCCGGTCTCAGAGCCGCCCGCAAGATGTCCTCCTCTGTGCGAGAACGCTCCCAGGCCGGCAGTGCCCGGTTGATCCCTGTGAAGGAAGGACAATTTTTTTTTTTACTCAAGCGCCTTTTGGAACAATTCTTAAGGTTTAATATACACATTTAATTTGCCCTTGAATCAAAAATCAAGGAAGTTAAGTAGCACAGACCAAAAAAAAATTCATCATTTACTTCAAGTGAATGAAACTTTTCACATTGCTCCAGCTAATAACCAAAAAATAATCTTCCCATCTGCCACTTGCCTTATTAACAATGCCAGTTCCCTAAAGCAGGCTTCCCCAACCTCGGTCCTCAAGGCCCCCTGTCCTGCAGGTTTTAGAGGTTTCCTTGCTCCAGCACAGCTGATTTTAATTGAAAGCTGATTAACAGGCTTTTGGTCTACAGCAATCATTATAATCAGCTGTGCTAAAGCAGGGAAACCTCTAAAACCTGCAGGACAGCAGGCCTCGAGGACCGAGATTGGGGATGCCTGCCCTAAAGGACACGTAAAGGAATTTCCAGGAACTAATTTCCTTAATTTGAATTTGAGGAATCAGTTATATTAAAAAGGTATAGTGAAGGATTCACGACTTTTTTAAAAGACCCACAGTTTCAACTTTAAAAAATAATTGCGGGCGTGCAGGTGACGCAGTGGTTAGTATGCATGACCTGTGTGAGAGGCTTTCGTCCTCAATGCAGCCAACCCGGGTTTGAATCCGACCTGTGGTCCTTTTCCGCATGTCTCGCCCCCTATCTCATACCCCCCTTCCTGTCAGTCTACTTTTGCCTACTAATTGCACATGCACAACCCTGTAGCCACTCCTGAAAGGGAACGCCTATTATAGCAAGCGAGATCATGCAAAAGCTAATTTCTCCTTGTGCACGCTCTGTTTAAAAGTTGCTGTTTGCATCACTTATACAAGCTTACTTTCAAAAAGAAGATTTCCAATTTTTCCACGATGTCAGACCCGCCGCCGGTACGTGAAAATGGGGATGAGCATGAAGGAAAGCCTTACATAAAGATATCACCAGAATGACTGACAATTACGAGAAACTCTAATTTAGATGATCCAACTGCAAAAAGAACATCCTCCATTATACCTTTAAATTCAAGGACCATGTGCAGCAACAATTACCTCCTGCTACCGCTTATCATATCATCTGTAGCTATGTCTACAGGGACAGAGGTCCTCTAAATAAACAGCTGATCAGCAGATGTGTCCTGTAAACATCACGGTCAGAACATTCTGATCAGATTATGCAGAATTTGAATGAAATCTCAATAAGTTGTTGCTGATTTTGCACAGTTTCTACCTTAGTTACTCAAATAACATGCTGTCATTTTGCAGATCTCTGGTTTTGCTGCTATTTCCCTATATCCACCAATGTAAAAATGTCCACAGCTGTATATTGATTATTTAGTCTTCGGGTGACAGCACAGTATTTATATTTGCAAAAATACTATACAGTACAGTATTTTAGTTATTTTTAAACTCTGTCGCTTATTCTGTTATTTTTATAAGCTTTTAATGTCCACATTGTGTGATCACTTTTGCTGCTGTAACATCACAAATTGCCCATTGTGGAACAATGAGAGTGATCAGCCACAATCTTCCCTGCACGCCTGTACAACTCCAGGAATCTGAGGTGTGAAGGGAAGATGGTGGCCGATCCCTCACCCCCCTCCACAAACTATTTCAGTCACTTCCCTCTTGCAGGAGACTGCGGTCCATCAGGACCAAAACCTCACGCAACAAGAACAGTTTCTCCCCATCCGCCACCAGGCTTATAAACAAGGCCCAGAGACCCGGTAACAATGACGCTGCCTCTCCCCCGTTCAGGACCTAGAAGCTACACCAACGTAGCATCTCCAGACCTTCTTAATGCACAACCTACTGTGTATATAGTATATAGCTATATACTATACATTGTATATAGTATATTGTGCGTTTATATTGTATATAACTATATCAGCCTGCATTGTGTATACATACATATATACATACATATAGATAGACAAATGCAGACAAAAATTTGATATATATATATATATATATATATATATATATAGAATATCTATATATAGAATATATATATATAACCCATCTGCACCATCAAAGCCAAGTCAAATTCCCTGTAAGTGCAAACCTATAAAAAATATAAAACTGATTCTGATTCTAAAGGGATTTTCTATTCTACTCGAATTGTAATCCAACTGAGGGGTTGGTTTATGGCAACTGATAATTTGCTCAGCATGCATATAAACACTTGTTTTTCTGTGACAGCTGCTAGTATCCAGAAGCCTCCTTAAGATCAGATATAATCCAGGGCTCAAACTGTTGTCAATCATTTTAAGGTGTTTCCTATGACTTATCTTTATTCATTTCTTTGAATTATTTCTTACCTTGATGTTGTGTCCCTGTTTGCATTTGTTATAAACAGGATTTTTCCTTTTCCGTGGTGTTCTGTTAGGAGGTTCTGGGGAGGATTCATTGCTGTAGATATGTTTAATCAATATATTTTTTTCATCATTTGGCTTTTTGATAGTTCTGTGGTATTGCCAGCAGATGGCGCCACTTTTCTTTGAGCCCAGTGCTGGAATTCTATTAAGGCTTCAAAAGGATCTAAACTCAATCATGATGGATGCTTTGTTATATAACCTTATTTTATCATGATTAAATTTTTATTTTTGGGTCTTTCTGTACAGATGAGTAATTTGACTCTGTACCTTAAATGTATAACTTTAGTAATTAGGATTTGTGTGCACTTCCATTGAGAATTTTCTCCCGGCAACATCTCTGAATATGTTAAATTTGCCCATGTGGGAAAATAATATAGTAACTGGCTCAGGGAGACCAGACAGGGCATTTCTCCCCCTATAGTTTATATCAGAATAAAAAAATATTACCATATTAAAAATAAGCAGATTAAGATACAATGAAGAAAAAGTTGTTATAACGACAACCAGAAATCCCCATAATTAAGGGAAGAGGTCCCTGAACTTTTAAAAGTAATGTTTGAATATAATGTCTGGTAATTTAGACTACCTTGTTTGCACCACACAGATTTATCTCAGTAAATCTAATATTAACAAAACATCACTGACAGAATTTTATGAGAATTCTATCAAATATAAGCAGCAGATTAAAAATCTCTCACCTTCCTCATCCTCCCACTCCAAATCAAGTGAGGTCCCATCATCGTTGGTGGAGCGGGTCTTAGTGGTGAAATCCCAGCTGTACTCGGTGTTGGGAGTCAATGCGTTTGTTTCAGAGGGAAGTCCTGCAAACGCACAGGCAACACTTAATTGCTGCGTTTCTTTTCTGAAATCCACTCAGTCTTGAAACAGAGATCCAAACTTTTCTTTGCACATTCGGAGTTTGAATCGATTGAAACATGTCACTCACTGTTGCTTCTGAAGGCATCTGACTGAGCTTTAACATTCTGGAGGTAGACGTCGAAATCCTCCCCAGAGTTTTGCCTGTAAAATGGGAGGTAGACAATTACCATGAGATGACAGGAAGCAACAGACAATTAGCTGTTAATGGAAATGTCTGTGTAGAAGTCCGGCTTTGTAAACGTGGATCAATAATGTTGATAAATGTAGGATTTAAAAAAAATTCTTAATATCTACTCATACAGATAAATGACATCACATTTTTTATATGTGAGAATACAAGGTTAGAAATCATTTGCAGAAACCTTTACAAAAATTCAAGTACAACTCTACAACCAATGATGAAGCTGTTACACTCCCCACCAGCCGGTGGCGGTAGAGTACCTAAAGCCGGACTTCCACAGTGCGATTTTTTGCCCTTTTCGGGCCGACTTTCCACTTGCTCGAAAATTTTTTCGATCGGGCTGACTTTCAGCCTGATCGTGCGTCATGTGGTATACAGGGGCTAACGACGGGCGATCAGCCTCTCATGACCACTTCCCAATCAGGAATCGTGAGAAAATATAACATGTTTGATTTTAAATCGATAGTAGTCACATTTGTTCAGCCATGTCTTTGTCCAAATACGTCGTCGTCTTTTCTTTTTAGGGCTTGAAGCACAAAATTGCACAAATTGCCAAGGCAGTTCGTTTCTCTCTAGAGAGCTTCATATTCCTCTTCTACTGGTTTGGCTTCGGAATAGACGAATCTGAGTAGCGCCATCTCACTGCAGAGCTGAGTCTGACATGGTTTTTAGACGTACAGTGAGAACATACATCGTGAGCTGTAAACTCAGACTGTACGATGAAACCGCAGGGTTTCGTGGTACAGTCTGAGAACTTTCTGTCTGAGAACTTTCAATGGAACATGATGCTCGTTTCACAACCCGATCCGTCTCATCCGTACCATCAGCTCATTTGCACCTGCGCAACCATATATACATCAGTGTTTTCATAAATAATGTAATTATGGTACTAAAAGTACTTATGTTTATCCTTAACTCACTAAAGAATGCTAATACAGATCTTTAAAACAGGTTTTCTTACTTTTCTGAGAGAATTTTGATGCTTTTTACAGTCCAGCAAAACCAAATGACTAAACCATGTTTATCTGCATTTTAGTTGTTTCTTTCTTTAGGTTACACACTATATACTGTAATGTTAACAAGAAAGGAAAAAATAAAACTCAAAGAGTATAGCGTTGATCCCAGTGGCCCAGACGACTGATAATCTAAAGGGTTTTAATACATTTATTTTTCTCAGGAAATACATTATTAACACATTATAGTTTGGTACACTTACTATTTTTCGGGAGGGAAAAACGTAATTTATTAATACTATTATTACTAATAAATAATTATCATCTAACTTACAAAATAAAAAGCGCAAATGAGCTGATGGTATGGATCGGGTTGTGACACGTTGAAAGCAATATTTAGCAAGATATTTGATTGATGGTTTTGTTGTTTTCCTCTTCTTGTTTAATGTTAGTTGGAACAACCTTCAGGTGCATTACTGCCACCAACTAGTAAGCAGTCACACAGCTTCACCTCGGTTCTTTTAGATCTATATATGAAAAATGAGGATTTGAACTCGGAAAATTGAGTTCTGTACCTTTAAATGTGAGTTTTGTAGTTGCATTTTTGCAAATCTGTAACTTGTAATCTCACAGACGAAAGATCTAATGTTACATGTATGTATAAAAAAAAATGTTAATCCCTTTATTAAAATTAACTCTGCATTTCACTCATCCCAGTGGGCTGCCATTGTGCAGTGCCCAGGGAGCAGAGATGGGTTAAAGTCTTGCTTAGGAACCCAGAGTCCAGGCTGTGGGGATCAAACCGGGTACTTGCAACCTTCTCAGAGCACAAGCGCACTTCTCTAACCATTGGCCATCACTCCCCTATTGTATATAAGGTGACAGTGAGGAGTTTAAACAAATCTTAAATTTATTGTCTTAAGTGTTTAAATTTAGAAACTTATGTATATGTTTTCATTGACAGTTACCCTATTCCCAAACCTGTTAAGGCCTAAACCTAAACCTGTAACTTTCAAAGCTGAATCGGCTGATATGCAGAGCAGAGTTTACCAGCTTTTGGGTTCAAGTCCCACTCATTCCCACAGACTGCCACTCTGGGTCCCTAAGCAAGACCCTTAACCCCCCACTGCTCCCCGGGTGCTGCACAATGGCAGCCCACTGCTCCCCAAGGGGATGGGTTAAAATACAGGAAGTTAATTTCTCCGTTGTGGGAAAATAAAATGATTTACATTTTTTTTGGCCAGGATACACATAGTATAACTCTTTTTTTTTTTGAGTAACACCAAACGTGAAGAGTGTGAAACTGTAGAGCACAGTCTCTTATTTCAATGTCACAATAAATTGCCCTTTTAAAAGTCTTTTAAAAGTCCATTATTGCTATGGAGGATTATTGTCAAATAATTCCCTTTTAATGTCTATTTTACCCCCAGATCCTCTGCTGAACCTTGTGATCACACTGCACTTGATCTTGCCCTCAGTGTGCTAGCTTTCTAGGAAGCAGCAGAACTTCAGTAACTCACTTTCTCTGCTGTGTTTCAGCGCTGGAGCCGTCAGCTTTCCCCCGTGTCCTCTGGGCGGACAGCTGCAAACGCAAAACAACACAAATACCTCACTGCTGGCGGAATAAAAGCAGGATTCATCAGTCTGAATAGGCTTCAGAATGTGGGTGTTCTGGAGGGAACATGTGAGCAGAGCCAGAGAATAAAAAGCAGAACACTTCACACTGATGCTTTTCCACTCAGTTTCATTCTTGCAAACAAGTTGAACAACTTCAGACTAGGAAAAAGTAAGGAAAGCAATAAAAAGAACAGGAAAAATGCAGCTTTAGCAGTCCTAAACGAATGGAAAGGAAACCATGGAGCTGCAGTTCCTCGCTGCTAATTAGGGATGCACGCTATATGCACATTAATGTCAGTATCAGATGGATCTGGATCTGTCCAAAGACTAATGCTGGGCCAATATGAAGTATTTTTCATTTCCATTTAAATGCTGCTGGTTTTGTTTCAGGAAGAAGGGAGTCAGGGAGGGGGGACCGGTCATGTGACAGAGGTTGTGATGCAGTGTGGGCTATAAGCTGAAGAAGGACTGGATGTCAGCACTGTCGTTGGCCTTTCATGATGTCAAAAGGTTAGAGATATACCGTATTTTCCGGAATATAAGCCGCTACTTTCCCCCACGCTTATAAGAAGGCACAGTTTTTCTGTGCATTTTTCCTAACCACCAAAGGGGGAAGACAAAAAAAAAAGAATAACGGGCTAATTTTCATTTACCAAAAGAACATGCTAGCAGCAGGCATGATGTAAAACAAATGTTCCCTATTCACACATTTTGACATTTATTTGCTGCATTAAAGCTGCTGAACCAATGAAGAGACTGGGCTCAACTCCTGCAGAGATGAAATAAAGAACTGATGAAGCGCCATGTTTCAGTAGAAGTTCCTACTGCTGCGAGCAACAAGCTAACGGAAGCTAGCATTCTTCTTCTTCCGTAGTGCAGGTGTTATATGTAGAGCTCCCCCTACAGGTTTGGTGGGAGACAGTTGAACTTATAGCCCGTTGCACATCATATTATGTACGTTTCCAGGTTTTTCAAAAAAACTTAGTGGGCACGGCTTATAGTGAGGTGCGCTCTATAGTCCAGAAAATACGGTTTATATCTGTAAATTAAATTTTATTATCAGCCATGACAGTTGATATCGGCCTAGATTTTCATATAGTTGCATCTCTATTGCTGCACAAATGAAAGCGAAAAGTTTTTTAATCTGGAAAAAATAGGAAGTCAACTATTTATCCATCTAATACCGACTTTTTAAAAAGATAGGTAAGATTTAAATACTGCAAACAGGCAAATAACTAGCCTTTAACCGTAGCTGCTTTGTGTAATAACAGGGTTTATACAGGAATGAGAAACTCTAATTTAATGCTTTTTAATGTTCTTAGAACAAATTTTACTAAGTACCCATGGCTATATATATAACACAGCAAAATCCTTCGTCATCTTTACCATCGACAGGCTGCAGTCATGGGCAGAAATCCTCGTTTTTCAGGCACTTTTGTTGAAATGTGCACTTTCCCCATTCTCTAGCTTTGGCTTTACAATCAACCAGAAGCAGTTCCGCGCAAACACACAGGGCCAGTTATATCTAATATTATATATCTGAAGCAATTGTTTTTTTGTTTTAAATAAAGCCTTTTAGATGCCACAATAATCACATTTAATTAATTTTAATGCCAATTAAGGCCTTAATTGAAAAAATTATAATTTAATGACTTAATGTTTTTTAATGACCCACGGAAACCCTGAATAACCAAGCTGATGAGGACAAAACACAAACAGCAAAAACATAAACAAAAAGGAGGAGGACTTTAATGGCCCTCATAGAGGGACGCCAGGTTAGAGGAGATTGGTAAGGTAAGCTAGCAGAAGGGAGCGCTCAGTACCGCCTCACCTCCTTCATTTTTCGTTCACGAGCCAGCCTGGCGGCCTCGCGCTGGGCAGCATTTCTAGCCTCCTCTTCTAGCCTTAACTTCTCCTCTTGTTCCTCTAACTGAACAGAAATAAACAAATTAAAAACAAAACAGAAAGTTACAAAACAGAAAATAAAGCAATGCTGCAAATGAAAAGAAGCCAAAACGGGACTAAAGGCATGAAATCAAATAATGGGAGCTGGAATATAAAAAAAACAAAAAACAAAGAACTAAAATGTCTCACCTCTGCTTGCAGCTTTTGGTCGATCAGGACTTGTTTGTCTGAGATAGCGGCGTAGCGGTGCTCTTTGAGGTGACTCAGTTCATCTTCATTGATGGGCCTAAATATAAAACAGGACGACAATGATGCCTTTAAATAAGGAGGACAGCTGCTGAGCCGTTAGGTTCAACCCTGAATTCTTACCTGGGGCACGGCTGTGGGCTCTCAGCCTGCAATGCAGCAAACAATACATTTAGTTAGTTTTTATAAAACAGAGTAAAAACAAATTATCTGCTCCAATTCATGTCGTTATTTTTCTTTATCATAAAATAAGGATCACATTTATGGGGTGATTTTTGGTCTATTATTGGATGCAAAGAACAGGTTCTATAAATAAAAAGAAAAAAAAGTTTTGAGGCTAATTTTGCTGACTTCTCACATTTGATGTTCTTTTTAAAATGTCATTTTTCCAATTTTATTTTTCAAAGTAAATTTAATAGAATTTTCCTGTTTAGTTTTCACGGATCACATTCTTTCCACTGGAGTATGAAGCAAAGACAAATTTCTACTTGTCCGTATCGTCATTAGCATTATTTTGATTAGTCAAGAGCAATTGTTTGGATTGGAGGTGAAGTAATCTGTAAAACGCAACTTAAAAGAACTCAATCTGAAGAAAAAAAAATATATAGAAAATACAAAAGGTAGATTTGAAACTATGAAATCTAAAGAAATTGTAAAAAAAAATTTGGAAAGAGAAAATGGATAAATAAAATCAAAGGAAACAGCATAAGACGTAAGACATAAGACGTTTTTTGATGTTTAATTTCTGGATTGCAATTTCATCTAACATTCATTAAAATTTTAAAAATGGAAAAAGAATTTGCTTGTTTCTTGCAACAATAATGGAACAAAAATCACTCCATATCCAATAAGGAGGTCTGATGATGATGCGAAAGTAAAAAGTCTTCTCAGGCATCCTGTCTGTCCTGCTTTCAGTGACGTCTCCCCATGTAGCTTTAACTCTCATACATAAACATCTAAAGGTAGAGTATTATTCCACAATGCAAACCTGCCATTACTATCACAAAACACACACACACAAAAAACTGTGGCAAAGTTGAAAAACTTTACACTCTTAAAATAAAGTGTAACACAAATTAGATTTTTTTTTTTTTTTTAGCAGTTTTTCTCCTGCTTTACAGTCCAGGCAGTTGCCATCAGACATCTGAGCTCTACAGAAGAATGTCAAGAAGAAAAAGACAAGTCACATGAAGGTGGACACAGCAAGCAATGAAACCATCTGGGACGCATGAAAACCTCTGAGTGACTGAAAACACTGCAGGTCATTCTGAAGCACGGCTGTTAGGAATATTGACATAGTTCTGCACAGTATACATACTAAAGACAAGTGTTATCCTCTTTTTGCTAATATTAATTTGAGATTTCTGGATTATTTACACCTTAAAATAAAAGAACCTCCTCCAAGCCTAAATCTTTGTCAAATTGAGTTAAAATTGGGTTTTTTATATGCACGCTTATAGGGGCTAACCAACTTGGTCAGCCTCTATTTTGGAAAATCGATGATCAGCCGATAACTGGATGTGAAACCAATCGATTGATCTCATCTAGCTCTGCACAGGTCTAAAAATCCCCCACAGGTAATGCTCTGAACTTTGCATTTATTTTTCAGAGCACCACCTAATGGACAGTAAAAGAGAATGGAGATCCTGAAGGTGTGTTATAATCTTATAACAACTGATGGTGTCAGTTATAAACTAAGAGAAATTGACATCAGTCAAAATGGGCTTTTTAAAGATCAGTGTTCGGCTGTGGTCCTGTTGAGAAAGTATGTTCCAACATTAAAACGTTAGTAAAACGATTTCTTTATGACTTTAATCAATTGGTCATTTTTTACTCTCCATGGCAAGAAAATATGGTATGCAGTATTGAATATTTTCCAGGGTATCGTTATCATTCAAATTTCCTCATCAGGACAACTTTACCCTGACAGGGTCGGAGTTGATGGGAAGAAACATGGAGCTAAATCAGAGAAAACCCGGAAACGATGCCTGTTTTCAAGCCTGAACATAAAGCCAGGTATGAATGCATGCAAGAAAACACATTTCATTAAACAATGCGTGATATTATTTAAGTCCAAACATCCATGTTATCTTCATGCCAGCATGGTAAAAAAAAACAGTAAATCATGTCAAAGACTCCACATCACACTGATAACACCAAACCAGGAATACTGCATATTTGCATCATATATATTACTTCCATAACAATGTGTTTCTTTGCACCATGGTTTTTTTCTCCCACACTGTTTACATTTGATCACTGCTGCATTTTATGGATTGGAAATGTTCATTTACTGTCTGGCAAGCTGTACTTGACGAAATCTTTGTTTTGTATACACCCTATGTGTACAAAATGACAATAAAAGTTGTTTAAGTCTAAAACATCTGGTCACCTCTAGTTAACATCCCAGCATAATATTGTGCTAGACTGAGCTAGTATAAAGTCCAGTCCTAAATCCGACAGAGAATCTACAGCCTTAAATGGATCCCTATCCGATCGGCCCGGAGAAATAAAGGGAAAAAGATTTTATTCCATGGAAGTTCAAAGCTAGCAGAGACCTAAACCAAAACACCCAAAGTTGGAACTGAAAAGGAGTAAATTAAGGCTGAATTAATTAATTGGATTAATCGATTATTGAAATAATAATCAACTAATTTATTCATTAATTTATTCATTAAATTGATTATAGAGACTGTAAAACATGCCTTTAGCTGACAGAGCGGCCCTCTTAAAGCATTATTATACCAAAATTGTAAAAAAAAATATAAACATTTAGTATTTAAGATAAAAAAACATTTTAATTTGTCAATATGATCTGTTCAGAACTCCTCAAGTGGAAAGGTTTTAATTTCCCCTAGTTTAATTTTTTTTTTTAAATCATCTTTAGGGAACTTTTGGCTATCCGATTATTAATTGAAAAAATAATCAACAGATTAATCAATTTGCTAAATAATCGCTTGTTGCAGCCCTAGAGTCAATACTACAAACCTTTCTGTTAATTATACGTAAAACACATTTATTGATATTTCTCCAAACTTTTTCCTCCGAAAATAAATAAAAGTTGGTTAGGGAGGCAAACTATGTTAAAAAGGTTGGAAAGGGAAGGAAATTCTTCTGGGAAATCACATTATCAGATACTAAGAACTAAATCGAAACAAACAAAAAGAAAATCAACTCACCTCATCGCTCTCTACCAGATTTTCAAACTAGAAGAATAAAAGAAACAATAAAAGTAAAGTTACATGAAATATTTACGACTGAAAGGAATCAGCGACACTGACAGGTCCTACCTCTATTGTATAATGCTCTCCAGTAGCAGTACTTCTGAAGTATTTTGACCTGAAACACATTTAGAGACAACATCAATTCAATTCAGTTTATTTATATAGTACCAATTCACAACACATGTCATCTCAAGGCACTCTACAGTTCAACAGATCATCCAGTCAAATATATTAAAAGTTTTCTATCTAAGGAAAACCAGATGATTGCATCGACTCATTGATTCAAATGCAATCCCTCACACTAAGCATGCTTGTAGCGACAGTGGAGAGGAAAAACTCCCTTTTAACAGGAAGAAACCTCCAACAGAACCAGGCTCAGTGTGAGCGGCCATCTGCCGAGGCGACTGGGGTTCAAGGAGACAGAAGCAGAGATACAAAAAGCAGCTGTAAAAGGCTGCCCTGTCCAGGACATCATAGAGTTATTTTGTTTATCTTAGGTCTTTAATACATTTGGATAAAGTAACATTGACTAAACATTTCTTCCATTACTCCAGTGAGATGTCTTCATTATGAGGTGATGAGATCTTCAGGTAGAGGCTTCCTAGCAGACTGTGCAACAGTGGAATATTAATAAAAATACAGTAATGAAGGACTGGCTGGAGGGGAGGGAGGGCAGGTTACTCCCAGAAGGTTGACAGTTATGGTGTTTGCTTTAGAGGTGAAATAAAGGGAAAAGTATGATCCAGACTGAAGGAAATAAAGCACCTTCAAATCCATCTGAGGGGAACCTTCTGATCCCCACTGTGTACTCAAGCTGTCAACAATAGGGTGGGGTCTTTATTCCTCCAGAGACCGACCGACTGGCTGCAGGTTGAGACCCAAAACATTCACTGACCCGTTTAAATAAACATCTGATCCAATCAGGCCACTACTGTAAAGCCTTCATCCACATTCTGCGGTGTCACTTATCGGGCTCAGCTATCAGTGGGCCGGCCGGATACAGCGGGTCAGCTTCCAGCCTAGTTAGCTCAGCCTGCTAACGGCTCCTTCACCTACCCGCCTCCTCTCTGGATCCTGTTAGCTTCCTTCCTGAAGAGGCCCACGCAGAAAGCCCAGCAGTTCCCCATCTCATTGTCAGCGATCCCCGCTCTCTGGCTGCTCTGCTGAAAGCTGCATCACAGAGACATCATCATCATCACAATCATCTTCATCATCTCCAGTCCTTAGATCAGACCACTTCCTGGTCGTTCTTCTTCTTCTTATGGGATTTTATGGCGGTTGGCAGACTTGTGAATTGTGCATTACCGCCACCAACTGATATGGAGTAAAGCAAGAAAACAGGAAACGATTCACCCCCCCAAAAAAAAAAAAAAAAAAAAAAAAAAAAAAAAAAAAAAAAAAAAAAAAAAAACCTGTGTAACTTAAACCAACATAATACTAAATCACATTTGCCCATATAATTTTAATTTACTCTAGGTCATCTTAACTCTGCCAGTTTCTGATGGTCCCATCGGTCCTCCCATCATACTTCCAACCATCTCCCAGTTCAAATCTTTAATGTCCAGATATTTTTCTGCAGCCTTCACTATTATTTTGATTTTTTCCGTTTTTTTTGTTGTCTGTGCAGTACAATTAATAACTTCTACCATGAAAAGAACAAAATTTGTCTTTTTAACAATAAGTGAGTCTTCATCAATTTTTAGAGATTTCTCTAGAGGTTTGGAATTTGCTGTGTGTTGAACTGTAGGTTTGGGTTTTTCTGACTGAGATGGGATCCTTTTTGCAGCTTCAGCGTAGGTTATTCCGAGCTCAAATTTCATTTTTTTAATTTCCTCAGACCTTTTGCTTGCTTCACAGCCGCGATAGGCAGCAGTATGTTCTCCACCACAATTACAGCATTTTATTTTAGCTTCTTTTCCACATTTTCCGTACTCATGTTCTCCTGCACACCTTCCACACCTCTGTTTCCCTTTACAAACTGCTGCAATGTGACCGAATTTTTGGCATTTGAAACATCTCAATGGTGGAGGATTGTAGATTTTGACATTATAGCTTATGTAACCGATGAATACTTTGCTTGGTAATTGCTCTTCTTCGAATTTAATTAGCACAGATAAACTGTCAGATCTTTCTCCGTTTCTTGTTGTTTTTAACCGTTTTACTTCTTTTACTTTTGCACCTCTTATGTTTTCCAGAATCTCTTTTTCAGAAATTTTTAGAGGAACTCCTCCAATGACTCCCCTGCTGAACTTTTTGTTCTCCATTAAGCTGCACTGAACTCTTATCCCGTCAATTTTGTTGATCCGTATTGCTTTGCCTTGCTGGGCGCTGTCTCTGCAGATAATTAGCAGGTCTCCACTGTACAGAATTCTGGCACCTCTGACTTCTCCGACAAGTTTATTGATGGTTTTTGTTAAGTGAACCGGATTCCAATTTGTAAAAGAGTCTGCCTGATTAACGACTTTGAATATGACTTTGAATTCATTTTGTTGTGCTGTGGAATGTATGGAATGATCATCACTGGATTGTTCTGAACTAGATTCCCCTTGAACTGATCTCTGTTTTTTCCGCTTTTTCTCATTTTTTGATGTTGCTATCTTCCAACCTTCATTGTCACTATTTCCCTCTTCCATCCCACAAGAAGTCGGTCCTCCTCCTTTTTCTTCTTCTTTTGAGGTTTTATGGCGGTTGTCAAACTAGTTTTAAAGCTAAGTTAAATAAAGACCAAAGAAACAGGAAAAAAGACCCCCCCCCCCACACACACAAAATAAATAAATAAACAATTTTTTAATGCTTTATTGGGAATTCCATGTAACATTACAGAATTAATCAAACATCAAGCATAGATATACAACAATTGGTGAAACATTGGACAATTATAGGTGAAAGAATAACTTTAAGAAAGACAAGACATATAAGGTAAAAAATGATAAATAAATAAATAAATAAATAAATAGAATAAACAAATAAATAAAATAAACATAAAATAATAGCTAGGGGTTTCATTTTCCTCAACATAACAAATAACAATTATTTCCTCGTCCTTCTTCTTCTCTGGCTGCTATGCTATGGCCAGACAGGATACAGCGCCATCTACTGTCCCAGAAAGGTTATTTCCTCTCCTTTCCATTCATTTTCTTCTTCTTGGCATTATTAGCGGTGGCATCATCTTAGGGGTTTGGTTTGATGAACAAATGCCATGGAATATACACATTCAAAAAGTTTTAGACAAATGGAAGAAAGTATTAAATATTATGAGATGCTTAGTTGGTAAGGAGTGGGGAGCACATACAATAGCACTAAATAATATAAATACAGGATGAATTAGATCAGTAACAGATTATGGAAGCACTGTTTATAGACAAATCAACAGAAACTGGATCGCATTCAGTATGAAGCATTAAGATTATGTACAGGAGCAATTAAAACTACTCCAACAGCAGCCTTATTGGTAGAAATGGCAGAAATCCCACTTGCATTTAGAAGACAGCAAATAACATTAAATTATTGGGCTAATTTAAAAGGTCATAGAAAGGATCATCCAACTCTGCAGGTAATTCAACGTTGTTGGGAAAAAGAAGCAAAAGATATAAGAAGTTTTGGCTGGATTGTGCAGGAAAAAAAATAACAGAATTCAAAATAGATCAGATTAATATAAGCCAAAAAGTTCCATTGTCAGTTATAAAACCATGGATGATTCCAGATGTTAATGTAGATTTTACTTTGTTGAAAGAAGAAAGGATAAGGAATTCATATTAAACTCATATATAGTACAGGAATATATGAACAAATATTATAGTTATGTAAAAATTTATACAGATGGTTCTAAAAATATAACAAATCAAATAGGAGTAGCTTTCATATTACCAGAATTCAATGTTAAAATTAAGAAAAGAACAAGTGATGGACTTTCAGTTTATACAGGATAAATTATTTCACTATTATTAGCTATTCAATGGGTTGAAGAATTTAAGCCATTACGATCAGTTATTTAATCAGATTCTAATTTATCCTCAATTAGTTTGCAGTTTAATCACTCAGAAAGCAAGCCAGATATTTTAATAGCAATTCAACAGACACTACATAGAATAAATATGATGGGTTTAATAATACATCTTGTATGGATACCAGCACATTATGGGGTTAAAGGAAATGAGCAGGTAGATAAGGCAGCAAAAGAAGCTGTTAGAAATTTGTCAGTGGATTTAATTATTCATTTTATTAAATCGTTAAAATGATAATCAAGCAGAAAATAAAGTATAAATTGGCAAAAGGAATGGGAGAAAGGAAAAAAAAGGACGTTGGAGAAATAAGAAGAACAGGAAACACAAGAAGAGAAGAAACAATTATTTCTCGATTGAGATTTGGTCACACTGGATTAAACAGTACTCCGTTTATCTTAGGCAAACATAGGGATGGTAAATGTGAATATTGTTGGGTAGATGAAACAATTGAACACGTACTGTAATAAATATGAGGAGGAGAGACAGCAATTAATTCAAAATCTTTTAAAAAAAAATTTAATTTAAGTAATGTAAAAGTGAAATTAGATTTATTTGAATTATTCAGAAGTTATTCAGACAGTAACATTTAAAGAATAATATTTCGATATCTAAAAATAACACATTTGTATAATAGAATTTAGCTCCTGAGAGTCATTCTGGTCCACACTCCATTCCAGTAGAAGGTGGAAATGCATCAATCTGCTGTTTGCCAACCGCCAAAAAAAATATTTAAAGAAGAAGACAATGTTTATCACCATCTACTGTGCTGGAGTGTGAAATAAATTCATAGCTAATTCATATTTCTGTAAATAAACTCTTCCCTTAGAAATATTTTTTATTTCATGTTTCATTCATGTTTTTCCTTTTTTTTTTTATAACAGTGTCCTGTCAGGCAATGTGGCAATAAGAATAATTGTCTTGATGCCAAAAAGAGCCCAAAAGATTTTACTTTCACATTCATACTTTCATTCATGTTTTTCCAGCGAAATCTTTAGTGAAAAATGAGTCCAATTAAATATAGCTAGTTATAATAACAGGCGGTTTAGGACAGGGACTCCGACCCCTGTTATGGCTCCTTTTCTAAAATCTGACGCTACAAAAAATTTAGATAAGTATAAGTGAATTTTTCTTAATAAAAGGTTATTTTACTTTAAATTAAGCATATAGGTAAAGCTATTTGCCAATAAAAAATATAATTTTGCATTTCAAATGAGAATTTTTTTTCCCCAATATGTCATTTTAAGTGCGTAATATGTCATTACTTAGTTTAACGGCAAAATTACTCATTCCTTCGGCAGATAATCGTATTAATCTGCTTAAATTATCAATGAATACACTTAAGTAAAGACATATTTAAGGTCAAATCTTATTTCTTTATCGATGAACTGTCCAATAGAATTGTAAAAAAACAAATGGACCCTTTTATAAAGTTTCATATGGAAGAACAAGTCTACTATTTAAAAAGGGATAAACTCTGTAACCAGAATGCAGATTATGGGTTAAAGGTCCTCTTGACTTTTGCTACCAATAATATTGATAATATCTATAGAAATACATTGGATATCACCAACAATAAAAAAGAAAATAAACTTACTGAATACAATCCCAAAATATATATTCAACCAAACTGGAGGACTGGATTTTCTGTTGAATGTAAAAGTAGAAAACTATCAGACTATCAGATAACATAAAATAAAAAGTCCTGCTGGTCTCAATAAACCAAAGTTTGTAAGACAAAACCAGTTAGTGTACACATTCTGTTATATAATCACCAAATACAGATGATCCAAAGTATAATTTGTTGTTACTTTTATTTATTCAGTCATTTATCAAACAGCATCATCAGGAAAATTATCGACAGACAGAAGAACAATGCCTGTATTCGTGTACGCCCTTCACATCAAACAACAACCCATTTACAATATAAGATAGGACACAATAAAAAAAACAAAAACATAACACTACTGTTAGGATTCCAGTTTGTGGGGCTTGTTTATGTTCTTTTGCAGTTTCACTGTGCACCCACTAGATGGTGCCATTGTCCTCTGCTGGTCTGGAGGGTATTCCTGTTCTTCTCACCTCAAACCTGCAGCCTATTGGTTTATCAGTCCCTGAGGAGTATTTAACTAGCAGACTGTCTTCAGTGTCTTCAGAGCTCCTCAGTCCTAACCTTATTTTGTCTTTGATTCTCCGGCAGGATTTTCCAGATCCTCTGGATAAGCTAGCCCTTCAAGTCTGGAAGGGAAACTCTCGTCACACTGAGAAAAGGAGACAGGTCTCCTCATCTGAACGCTGAGTCCTTCAGGAACCAAAAGTTAGTCTGCTAAGTTGCTCCTCAGGATTCCCATAGTCTGCCTGTCCGCCCTCCAACAAACCAAGCCATCTACAGACCAAGCCTCCACAAACGGGATCTCAGAAAACCTCCCCAACTACCACAGTAAGTCCAAGAAACCTAGTATTCAGACCTTTGGCCAGTTTTCCCACAGTCCTTGAACTCTGATGTCCTCCTAGAGCTTCCGCTTCCGGTTCACCAGACCACTGGAACCGTCCCCAAGCTGGAGAACTGTTTTACCTATCTGTGTACAGCAGACATGGGCAATGTGGAGTCAACAAGTCATCTCCATGTCATGTATTTAATCTACCCAGCCAATTAACCAGGTGAGTCCAATCTGCACAGGTTAACTCACGGTGAAGATTGGACTCACCTGCTTAAGTAGCTGGGTAGAACAAATACATGACATGGAGATGACTTGTTGACTCCACATTGCACATGTCTGGTGTACAGTTCCTGACAATAAACTGTTAAATCTTTTTAGGTCTCTGTGAAGTGCTTCTGCATGTTGGTCAAACAAATTAGACCCATCATGACAACTACTGAAATACACACAACTGATAAGCAGAGCTATGAAATGAGAAAAACAAAACAAAAACAAATCATCCCAGATTCAGCTTAACATATAAACATATATAACTTGTAGCCCTCAAATATCGCCTCTTATCTATTTTTGAAAAGCAAATAATGAATTATATTAGATCTATACCTGCGGCATTCCTCAACTCCAACAGAATTACACCTCGTACAGTACATAAGGAGAGCGGACATAAGGAGAGCGGAGCACCAGCGTGCCACTTACTGGTAAGGAGGAAATAAAGTTTTATCTATCAAATTAAACTTTATTTCTAAATGACCTTAATATATTTAAGTTAAAACTACTTTCCATAATTAAAAATATTACCAATGGCCATCCAACATAGACTATACATAATAACACTCGTACCCACCCTTCACAAACATACACAGGGAGCACACAGCCAGACCAACAGAGATATTGGCAGACTGAAGAAAAGCTCTTAACAAGGCTGAGAATAGATGAACCAAATTAAGAAACCAGCACCAGGGCAGCGGATCAACTACAGCCACCAGGGGGCCGGCCCCAGGGCCCAGGGGAGGCAGGCACCTCCATCTCAGAGGAAACACTAGAAGACACACTGATGATGAATGTAATGGAATAGTTGTTAATTTTTAAAAGAGAAGAAAGGAGAGTGAATAAATATGTCAATGAAAGTAACACATTAAAGGTATTGTGGAAGATCTTTTAAAAGACCTGCTCTCTCCACTTAAAAAATAATGCGTGGGCAAGAGTGTGCACGAGCCCATTACTCCTCGTGCACGCCCTTGTTCAAAATGTGCTGTTCTCTGTGTCCACATACAGCGGGGATTATATAGTGGACTTTCTAGCAAACTCAGTTAACTGACCGTTCAGACAGATAATCACTGCTTTTTGCTCCCCGTTGGTCACATAACTCCTCCTCCACTACGCGGTGCCTGCGCCATCCTTATTATTAGTCGCCACTGTCGGATAGCGACAGCCTATGGTGACAGTGGGCCGCTTTGACAGCAGATCTCATAATACTTTGAGAGGAGAGCTCTCCGTGCAAAGAATTCTGCCCCTTGTGAGGTCTTTCTTTTCTTCTCATACACTTCTTAGACACTTTTTCTCTGACAACCCTCGGACATTTTTAAAGAACTGTGGTAAAAAGGTGAGCTTCAATGACTAAAACCGTAGCTCACCACAGATATACTGCTGAAAGTGCACATTTGCACAAAAAGATAGCGAACGGAACAAGTACGTAGGACGGCCTTATGTAAACCTGAATCATTGACAATTAGGACGACCCATTATTTAAATGATCCACCTGGAAATAAAAGATCTTCCTCCATACCTTTAATATGAAACCTCTGTAAATTCAAATATTAGATATTAAACTGCTTGAGTCTGACAAAACCTCAGGATCATTTTCTAAAGGAAATCCCTTTCCTGTCTCTGTAGAAAAAGTTCCTCTGCATCTCTTTGTCTTTCTTTTGTTACTCCGTGTCGTCAGATGTGGAGAGGAATTCACTGAAGTCATCCTCCGCCGCTGCCTCGACCACTTTGGGGACCTCAGCTCTCCTGACAGCAGGCATGTATCTTGGCATCAGCTTCTTCCCCCTCTATGAAATGTGTAAAAACATCGTTAGGAACTTTAGTTTGATAAATGTTTGTAAGGTTTGTCAAAAGGTAGATTTCATATGACAGCAATAATTTTTTTGATTATTGGAAAATGAAGAAGTTTAGATATTATTCCGATATAAGGACATACTCTCTTATTGGAGTCAGCCAAGGATCTCTCCAGATACCTCCTCATCCGTTCCTTTTGTTTCTCTCTCTGCTCCATCAGCTTTTCCTCACGCATCCTGCATCATCGGGTGAGAAAAAAAGGGTCTAAAAAAAAAAACCCTGTGACTGCATGTTGAATTACATTTAGGGCTGCAACTTAAGATTGTTGCAAATCAATTTGTCGATTATTTTTTGATTATAAACTCATAATCGGACAGCCAAAGTATCCTTAAAGAACAGATTTTTGCTAAATGAAACCAGGTGAATCTAAAACTTTTCAACTTGAGGAGTTCTGGATAGAGCATATTGACAGATTAAGATTTTTATCTTCAATGCAAAATATTTGCGGCTGGTCAGTGGAACAGAGAAACCAAACAACCTTTTCACAGACGCATGGCCCAAAACAGAAGATCAACCTCCTCGGGAGAAGACTCTGCGGTCCATCTACACCTTATGGACAAAGGACATTCTTTTGAGGACCAGAATGTTCACATTTTGGAAAAAGAAAATAGGTGGTTTGAGAGGAAGGAAGCCATCTATGTTGAGAAAAAACAACCTTTAAACAGAGGGGGTGGAATCAGGTTTCAGATTTAAAAAACCATAAAATGCAGCGATAGAGTTAATCCCTTCCCTACGGTGGCTGAGAAGTGCAAAACACATTTACAATTAAAAAACACATTAACAAATAAAAAACAAAATAACATTTGAAGAAACAAAATTATATTTTGTGAAACAAATGTATTTTTGAAAAAAAAGTTTAAATTTTTAAAAACAAATTTACATTTTAGCAAACAAATTTACATTAACAAATAAACAAAATAACATTTGAAGAAACAAAATTATATTTTATGAAACAAATGTATTTTTGAAAAAAAAAGTTTAAATTTTTAAAAACACATTTACAATTCAAAAACACATTAACAAATAAAAAACAAAATAACATTTGAAGAAACAAAATTATATTTTATGAAACAATTTATTTTTGAAAAAAAAAGTTAAAATTTTTAAAAACACATTTACATTTAAGGAAACAAATTCACATTTTAAATAAGTTAGATTTTAGGTGAGAGAAAGTTTCATTTTAGAGAAAAAAAATACATTATAGGGAAACAAATTTACATCTAAAAAAAAATTGACCGTTCGGAAACACTTGTACAAGTGCAAAGACAAAACTGCAAGTGGCAAAACACATTTACATAGCCAAAAACAAATTAACAGAAGACGGCTACACGGAAAGGGAATGTCCCAGTGGCCGGATGTGACGTCACGATTACCCTGACTTGTAGTACAAACAGCTCAATCTGTAGTCCTCCTGCTTCACATGAAAAGTCAGCGGCGATTTTAGATGGAAAGAATTGCACTGAAGCTGTTTTTCTTAAGTTTACGCTAACCGAACAATGTTTTCAGCCAATTTACACCATTTTGTTCTTCGTGCGGACGGTCTCTGGAACTTTTACGGGACACGGACCAGGTGGCAGGACCAAGCAGCAGGGTATGGGTCATTGCAGGCAAAATAAGCCAGACGACCTCCATTCCAAAGGGGTGGAGCCCTTCTTCCGTTTCAATTTGCACGCTTTCAAAAACAAAAACAAGGTTTTGTTGGGCAACTGTATAAAACCTCAAACGCAACGCTATTCCTGACATTTTGAATTGAAAAAGCTTCCTGGATGGGAAGCGGAACATCTTCAAACTTGGAAACAAAGTCCAGTGGATTGTTTTTAGTTTTCTTTTTTGGAATGACTATAACCTGGATGACTGAGAATCTTCACCAGCGAACAGTGGGTAGCACTGCTGCCTTGCAGCCAGAAGGTTCCGGGTTTGACTCCCAGCCCAGGGTCTTTCTGCACGGAGTTTGAATGTTCTCCCTGAGCATGTGTAGGTTCTCTTCGGGTACCCCGGCTTCTTCAAAAAGTTAAAAAGCGTGACTGTTGGTGAAAAATACGGTTAGCTGTATGAAGCTCTCACCCGTACCTGAACGGTTGGCTGGCAAGCCCTCACCCGTTCTACTGATGCTGATTAGCTAAAATTCAGACACACTGCAGCTGTCCAGTAAGAGACAGATTCCAAAAGGTTGAGTGTTGGATTTTTATGTAGAAGAAGTTTCCAAAATACAGTTAGGTGTGGTTCTGCAACAAATAATAAACATATACATAGCCGATTACTTAACAACTACCAGTTTTAACATATATAAACACAAGCCATGCATCTAAATGCAGATAGAAAAAATATATAGAAGTTTACAACTATCACAATATTAATAAACTGAGAGAACGGCTCTGAAAATGCCATCAATGGGCGCTACATACAGAAGCTAACAAGTTCATTTAACTCTATTTTTAGCATTAACCTCGACTAGCACAACACCACAGTAAGCTAATATAACAGTTTAGCTAGCAAGAACGTGGCTATAGTTAGTACCATCAATATATTCATTTTACATTACACTAAACCTCAGTAACATTACACAGAACTATCCTAAAACTATTTACTCACTTTATAATTCACGCACAGCTCTTTCAGAAACTTCTACCGTTACAGCTGTCTGTGTAACCATCTAGCGATCTGCGATTGTAAACTCGAACGGCAGTTGCTGTGGGCGGTCCTAGAAAGTTCTAACTGGAATGCGATTGGCTGGCTGTGAGGATGACTGACAGCTAAATTAACCAATAAAGAACAACAAAACTATATCAATGGGACTGGCCTTTTTAACAGCCGCCCCCAGATTTCTTATGGAAATCTGCACATCAACATAAAAGGCCCAATAATTAGGAGAGATCCTAGTCAGGCAGCAACGGGAGGCGAATGACCCTCGCCGCTGGACGCATGTAGTTGCGGTCTCCAACTCGCACTCTCACAGTCCTGACTCGTTCATCCGGGCCAGGGAGGACCTCTGAAACCTTTCCCACCGGCCAAAAGGCTCGAGGCAGCTGTGGATCCACAATCATGACCGGGGTGCCAACCTGGAGGTTAGGCGTTTCTGTGTGCCATTTCTGACGTGCTTGGAGACCAGGTAGGTAATACTTCAGAAAATGTCTCCAGAAATGGTCCGCCAACAGCTGACTGTGTCTCCATCTCCGCCGGCTCAACATCTCCGACTCCGGATACACGACTTGTGGGAGGGAGGCATCTAGCCGCCCCATAAGGAGAGAATTTGGGGTTATGGGGTCCGGGTCCGAGATGTCTGAGGAGATGTAGCCAAGCGGTTTTGAATTGAGGATCCCTTCAATATCGATGAGGACTGTCCTCAGGACCTCTTCTGTCACCGACTGAGCCCCTAGAGTGACCTGCAAAGCTTGCTTGAGGGAGCGGATCTCTCGTTCCCAGCAACCACCAAAGTGTGGAGCACTTGGAGGATTGAAGGCGAAGTGGATTTGTTGGCTGGCAAGTTGGGTTTGCACTTCAGGCTGTAGAGCTGCGAACGCTTCCTTCAACTCTCTTTCGCCCCCTTTGAAGTTTGTCCCTTGATCGGACAATAACTCCATCGGTTTCCCTCGCCGAGACACAAATCTTCGAAGAGCCATTAAGAACGAGTCAGCATCTATGCTGCTGAGAAGATCAATGTAGACTGCACGCGTGGTCATACACTTAAAGAGAATGCCCCATCTCTTTTCACTCCTGCGGCCGATTTTAACCTCGTAGGGGCCAAAGCAGTCTACTCCGGTGGTGTAAAACGCAGGCTTGTGGAGCCGTAGTCTAGCCGGGGGCAGATCCGCCATTCTTGGAATCTGGGGGGTTCCACACCATTTCCGACAGTCAACACACTCTCGCTGATGACGACGTATGGCCTCTCTACCACGGATGACCCAATATTTGCGCCGAACTTCGGCGAATACTCTCTCCGGGCCAGGGTGAAATAGCTTCTCGTCAAAATCTTTGATGATCAACTTTGTGATCCAGTGCCGGGGGTCAAGCACAATAGGATGTATAGCATCCTGATCTAGCAGGGTGCTGTGCCGCAGACAACCCCCCACTCTGATTAACTGATTGGTATTATGGAACTCTGGAGCAAGAGAGACCAGGCGACTACAGCTGGGTACCACCTTTCCTGCCTTCAAGTGTGCCACATCTGTGGGGAAACAATCTTGCTGCACTCGCTGGAGAAGGGATGTCTCTGCTTCCTTGAAGTCGCTGGCGGAGGGGCTCCCTTCTGCTGGTTCGTGAATGGAGCGTGCCGTAGCCTCCAGGAGCTTGCCAAAGGTGGTGAATTGACTAGCTTCTGGGATGTGTGAGACTGGCGCTGCAGTGGTGAGGCCACAAACTAGAGTTTGTCGGAGCTCATCTCCTTCTGCAGATGTAGTGACTGGTTTCTTAGGCCACTGCTCAGAGGTCCCTTGAAGGAAAGATGGGCCTTGGTACCACCGACTCTTTGTACCTAACTCCACTAGAGTTTTCTCTCGAGTAATGTCATCAGCGGGATTACTTGATGTGTCCACATAGCGCCATGCTTCACGGTCTGTGAGGTCTTGGATCTCTGCCACCCTCGTGCCAACAAACACCTTGAACCTGCATGAATCTGATTGAAGCCACATAAGGACTGTAGTGGAGTCAGACCAGAAGGTGGTATGGCGGATGGGCATAGAGAGCTCCGTCCAGAGCACCTTAGCCAACTGCGCTCCACTAAGGGCAGCACATAGCTCCAAGCGTGGGATTGACTGCTGCTTCCTTGGTGCTACTCTTGATCTGGCAGCCAGGAACGCCACCTCAACTTTACTGCAGGGGTCCTCTGTCCGGAGATAGGCCACTGCGCCATAGGCCTTTTCCGACGCATCGCAAAACACATGGATATCTCTGACACTGGTGATGGAATCCATCTCCCAACTGCTGTAGCACCTGGGTAGGGAAATCTGCTGCAGGTCTGGTAGCTCACTCTCCCACCTTCTCCAAGATGCGAGAAGATCTTCAGGCAACTGGGGGTCATCCCAGTCCCTCTTCTTACCCCAGAGCTGCTGGACTATCATCTTGGCCCTGGTAGTGTATGGGACGATATAACCCAGTGGGTCATACTGGCTGGCCAAGACCTTGTAGATTGTGCGCATGGTGACTTGGGGGCAGCCAAGACAGCGGGACTTGTATATCAGGGTGTCAGACTGGCAGTGCCAGTGAAGCCCGAGTGCTGATTCTTGATTGTCTGTCTTCCCTTGAGCGATCCAGAGTTCGGCGTTGTCTGACCTTGCCTCGGGTGGAAGGTGGCGGATCACTGAAGGGACGTTACTCGCCCATTGACGCAGGTCAAACCCTCCTTCAGCTAGAAGGTGTCGAAGCTGGTCCACAAGAGCCTTGGCCTCCTCCTCAGAAGCCAGACTCATCATGCAGTTGTCCACGTAGAACGACTTCTCGACTGCTTCCCTGGCGGCGTCCCCTGCGTGGTGGCTATTCCTGGCATGTTGTTGAAGGGCGAATGTTGCACAGCAGGGACTGGATGTTGTGCCAAACGGGAGGACACGCCACTCATAAACACTTGGCAGTTCTTTGCGGTTCAGATCTCTCCATAGGAATCTAAGCAGTGGTCTATCTTCAGGGAGAAGCCTCACCTGATGAAACATCCCACGGATATCGCTACTGATGCCAACTGAATGTTCTCGGAACCTGAGGAGAACTGCGAGGAGAGAGGGACTCAGTGTTGGCCCAGGGAGGAGGAGCTCATTGAGGTTATGACCTCTGAACTGAAAAGAACAATTGAACACCATGCGGTTCTTGCCGTTATGTTGCACCATATGGTGGGGGACGTACCAGCTAGTAGCTGTGACCTCTTCAGCACCAGGTGCCAGTTTGACCACATAGCCAGCTTGTTCCAGCTTCTGGATTTCAGCTTTATAGGCTTGGGCTTGATCTGGTGCCTTTGCAAGCCTCTTTTCGATGCTCCTTAGCTGCGGAAGCACCACCTCTTTTGGCGCTCGCAGTTGAGGCATTTTTTTGACATGCAAGAGCGGGGTGGCGTACCGGTGAACCCCGTCTACTTCAACTCTCACAGTCTTGGCCTCGAGGAGGTTGATGGCCTCTTGGTCTTGACGTGATCTTACACTAGTCTTCTCACTGCGCCACGGCAGCACGTCCATCTGCCACAGTCTTTCCACCTGACTGTACAGGTCCACAGATGAGGGAAAGGTAGAAGTGAAAAGGCACTGCTGTTCAGTGAAGTCGTGCCTCAGTTCCTGTACAGGGCCCTGCAGGGTCCATCCAAGGCGTGTTCTAATGGCGGCTGGCCCTTCGGACGGCCCAAGACGAACTGGTTCCACTGGTGTTATCAGATGGGGGTAATCCGATCCAATAAGTAACAAAAATTGGAACAACCGTTGAGCGTGTGGTTCCCGCTATCACAATACGGACAGTACATTTTCACTTTATCTCTTTTAGCAGGAGCCCTTTTCTGTGCACCTGGTGGCTCTGTCTCAGTACCCAGGAGTACCATGGTTGTCCGAGCTGCAGGCTTGACCTCCTTTCGTTGGTCACGGCTTCTGGCTGGGAGCTCCCTTCTTGAGCTACCTTGTGTTATCCTCCTGTACCTGGATCTCGAATTCCAGCCAGTCTGCCAGATCAAGCAGAGTGGGAATGGGAGTCCGGTGTGGATGGATAAAATGGCGGAAGTTAGACCTTAGGTCATGTGGGAGTTTCCCTAGCAGTCTTGAGACATGTGAACCACACTCAAGTTCCACTTCACCTTTCCTCCCCAGCTGCTCCAACAGACCCACCAGTGAACGCACTCGCAGAGCGAACAGCCTGAAAGCCTTGATGTCACCACTGGTGATATTTGAACCATCCATCAGCTCAGCGATTCGCTGTAGAGCTAACTGGTGTGGCTGCCCGTACTGCTTGTCAAGAGCGGCCATCGTGTCAGAATAGGGGGACCTTGAGTTGCAGTAGGAGTCGGCAACCAATAGAGCTTCTTCCAATTTGAGATGGTCCATGAGAATCTGGAATTTGAACCTCTCATTTGCATCTTCAGGGAGGAGATTTTCCAGGGTTATTTTCATCCGGGAGAACTCTCTGGGATTTGGATGAGTGAAGTCTGGTATGGTTGGCGTAGGTCCCTTATACAGCCTCAAATGGCTGGTTGGTGAGGGTGGACTCTGCTTACTCTGGTGCGAGCGCCGATGGTAGGAAGGCAATAATGAGCTCTCCTGCTGGTAAGACCGATGAGAGTCTCGGCGGTGAGTGGAGTCTCGCGGTCTAGGCGTCTCCTGCCTATACCTGTCTGCACTGGACGAGCGTGAACAGAAAGTGTCTTGGTCAGTGTGAGACGACCGATCCTTTGCTGGCCCCTGTGGTCCAGCCTCTGGGCCAGGGCTGCCTGAGTGTGCTGGGTTAGCAGTGGGTCTCCTGGTTCGTGGGGCTGGAATAGGTCGGGTTGGTTCTGTCTGTTCTCTCTCCTTACTTCGCCGAGGTGCTGGGATTGGTCGTGTGGTGGAGGAAGACCGGGAGAGGTAGGACGGCTCCACTCTTTCATATCTAGGCTGGTGCTGATGGTCCGAATGGTCGATATCCATTCTCGCCATTCCTAACAGCAGGGCGTCTTGCCGACGACGGAGGTATTCGATTTCTTGCCTCATTTCTTCCTTAGTAGTTTCCCAACTGTCCTTTACCACCCACCTTGGTGGTGAATAGGAGGCTTGACTTACAGGAGGTGAGGATGTATGGGCTGCTGAGTATCGCCACACCTCATCGTCCGCTACATAGCGGCTTTGTATGTATGGTGGTGACGAACGCCTCATGGAGCCTAGGTCTCGGTCACCATGGGCGGTGGCATAAGATGCTCGTAGCTCAGGGCCCCTGGCACATTCCTCTTCATCTGAATTATCCAACATCTTATTCTGCAGCGAGTCTGAATCCGGCTCGAAGGACCATGAAAAATACGGTTAGCTGTATGAAGCTCTCACCCGTACCTGAACGGTTGGCTGGCAAGCCCTCACCCGTTCTACTGATGCTGATTAGCTAAAATTCAGACACACTGCAGCTGTCCAGTAAGAGACAGATTCCAAAAGGTTGAGTGTTGGATTTTTATGTAGAAGAAGTTTCCAAAATACAGTTAGGTGTGGTTCTGCATCAAATAATAAACATATACATAGCCGATTACTTAACAACTACCAGTTTTAACATATATAAACACAAGCCATGCATCTAAATGCAGATAGAAAAAATATATAGAAGTTTACAACTATCACAATATTAATAAACTGAGAGAACGGCTCTGAAAATGCCATCAATGGGCGCTACATACAGAAGCTAACAAGTTCATTTAACTCTATTTTTAGCATTAGCCTCGACTAGCACAACACCACAGTAAGCTAATATAACAGTTTAGCTAGCAAGAACGTGGCTATAGTTAGTACCATCAATATATTCATTTTACATTACACTAAACCTCAGTAACATTACACAGAACTATCCTAAAACTATTTACTCACTTTATAATTCACACACAGCTCTTTCAGAAACTTCTACCGTTACAGCTGTCTGTGTAACCATCTAGCGATCTGCGATTGTAAACTCGAACGGCAGTTGCTGTGGGCGGTCCTAGAAAGTTCTAACTGGAATGCGGTTGGCTGGCTGTGAGGATGACTGACAGCTAAATTAACCAATAAAGAACAACAAAACTATATCAACGGGACTGGCCTTTTAACAGTTGGATAATTAGCTTCTCTAAATCCTCCTTAGGTGTGAGTGTGTGGGTGAATGGTGGATTTTTTTTTTTTTCTTTTCAATTTTGGTATATTCACTGCTATAAGTGGGTGGCTCTGTCAGCTAAAGGCATGTTTTAGAGTCTTCACACCCCATTTACCGATCCGTCGATTACTAAATTAGTTGAGGATAATTTAAACAATCGATTAATCTGATTAATAGTTTCAGTTCTAATTATGTTTAAACATCTGTATTCCTACTGGTACGGATCATATTTGCTCAGGGATACCTGTTCCTCTTCTCGCTGTCCTTCACCTTCTTAACAATCGCCAGTTGTTTTGCAGGCAGGCTTTCCAGATTCTGCAGCAGCGATGAGAGGAAGTTCTCGATGTCTGCCAACTTCTCCAAGGTGCTGAGGTCAGTCGTCCCGTTTCCCACGCAGCTGGCATGAACGTCTGTCACCTTTTCACCCAGTGCTTTCAAAGTTTCATCCTGTAAATCAAACACAACAAAGGATTCACTTAGAGACAAACGAGCAGCTCTAGATCTGGACTTTTTAACTGCAGGCTATTTATTGTGAAGTAGAAACGACCGTGGAAGGTTTGGTTGAAAGAGATCAGATAGGGGTAAAACACACCATGATGGCACCGAGACCTCAGTGGCGGTTCTAGAACAAATGTACCAGGGGGCCAGGAGGGGACCAGCATTGTTTTCATGGGGTGTCGTGCCAAGGTAGTTATTGCTGCGAAAATTTAGATCCCCTGGTCGGGAGCGCACCTGCAGTAGAAAGAGCTGACTGACTTCATTCTGCCTCAATTCCAATGTACTGAACGTGAAATTTGAAAGGTTTTATGTTTATGAAAGATGAGCTTTTCTGTTTTATTCTTCCCTTCACATGTTATAGCAAAATATCACCAGTGATACTGATTAAAAAACACATAAAACACGAGCGGTCGTGTCGCTGACAGCAGTGTCTACTCCTTTCTCTGACAGCCAACAGCTCCTTGTTCATTTCAACACGTTCCTTAAAAAAGTGTCTCATTGTGTTACCTTGTCTAAATGTTCTCATCCGATTGAAAACGGTTGTCAACCATATACTTGTAATAAAAATGAAATAGAAAATGGAGGGTACGTGTAAACAAAGACTATATCCAGATGGAAAACTACTTTTTCCTATGTCAAATTTAGTACTTAAATCTATATTTGTGTTTTATATTAACATACAATTTCTCTATGTTGTACTATCCTTAATAAACAGTCTTTTTTCTAATATCAAGCGTTTTATTTCATCCCATATTGCCAGAATTGGTATCCCCATAAACTCTACACATCCAGCATAGGAATATATATATATATACAGTCTTAAGATTATGATCAGACACTAGGCTTGAACTTATTCAACCACAGTGTTTGCTGTAGATTTTATCAGGCTGTCTGTTTCAGCTTTAATTTGTCCCTCTTGTCTAAATTGGACACAAAGAGTCCCAGCTTTTTCATTTTTGGCTTATAAACATATTTTATGATGACAAATCACTCCTGAAACTTTGGAGGTTATAAACCTTTGTTTTGTAAAGTTACAAGGGGGAACAGATTATACCAGGTGGCCTGCTTTAATCTGTTCCCCCTTGCAACTAAGCCAAGAGTGAACTCCTCTGTTTTTAATCATCTGTGTCATACATACTTATTTTTATCAAAAACAATCATTCCCTCTGCTCATTCCCAGAGGTGGGAAATAACTTAAATACTTAGTACTTGAGTAGCTTTTTACAGTATCTGCACTTTAATTGAGCATTTATTTGTTTGAGGAAATCCAACTTTTGCTCTCCACATCTGAACACAAATATCTGTACGTTCTTCTTACTTTAAACTGGCCGTCCAGTTGGAGCCAGGTGCTGATATTTTGCCCAATATTAGTGTTTTTTTTATTGCTTCGGTATAAGCTGACATGAATATGCATTGGCTGATTGATCAGTGCACTCAGCAGCCATGAGCCGCATACATTGGCTTTCCCTCCATTTGCTCTCCATTGTTGTTTTGTTTAGTAGAAAATGTTTCTTTTTTAGGTTAATTGAGACTTCAATCAGTGTGTCATTTTTATCATGTAAATGAAGAAAGAAAAAAAAAAGCTAATAGCAGCTTTATAAAATGGCCCAAAAATATCGGCAGAACATATCTGGGATCGGTTAGAATGATGTCAGAATAATCGTATCAGCCCTAAAAACATTATAGGGGGATCTTTATACAGGAGCCGTTGAAAATATTGTAAATGATGGCTCAGATTCTGAGATGCATTTTCCATCTATTCCCCCTTTATTAGATTAAAATTAAGATGCTGAGGTTATAAGTTCTAAAAGTTTTAATTGGAATGCCATTTGATGCTTTAATGCTTTGATTCCTGTTCAGTTTAATCTATGTTATCCTACCTGAAATTTTAATTTAGAAAAATTTTGTATCAAGGCTAAATCTATTTTATTTGTACATTTAAACATATAAAGGAACTTGTGTTTTTTACTTTTACTTAACTGAAGGATTTCATTCAGTAGTTTTACTGAAGTCATTTAAAAGGAATATCTGTACTTTTACTTAAGATCGTCCTTTTGACATTTGTGCTTCTTTCCCCCTCAGAAAGGCTGACATTGATGCCATAGAACGGAGTCTTCCCTCTTTTGTTTTTTTTACTTATTTTTCATGCTGCATGGCACTATTACTCTGAAATATGCACTAGTGAGCTGCAGTCTGGATGTAATTATTTAATACGAATAGGGTTAATTGCGTGTATCAGTCATTCTTACTTTGTCCTGTGAGCTCAGTTTAAGATGAAGCTGAATCATGTGTTCCAGCTTGGCGCCTCTCTTCTTCTCTCTGTGGATTCTCTGGTTCAGCTCTTTTATCTGAAGGGCTATCTGCTGCTCCTCCTCTTCTCTACAGACACACACAGTAAGTTTGAAATAAAAGTGAAAAAGTGCTGTATAAAAAAAAAACTATGGAAACGGGATGAAAAAACAAACAAAAACAATATAAAAACAGAAAGATGAGTCAGTGTTACTAAATGTTAAAAGCCAATCTGAATAAATGGGTTTTAAGCCTAGCCTTAAAAACGTGAGTAGTGGTAAGAACAGGGGCGGTGCCAGGAACTTTAGGTCCCCTGAAAAGATATCCTACTGGGCCCTCTGATAGCCGACCATCAGGCTGGTGGAAAAGTTTTATACCATCAAAAATAAAATATTCCTTTTTAATCATATGTTCGGTTAACACCCCCATATTTGTAAAAAGAAAAAAAAAAGTCGACACTTAGAGGAATGAAATTAATTTAGATCCACTTATTTGCTGCAAGACTGAAACTCCACACATCCAAAGCCCACGACTGTCTTAATCATTTGGACATAAAATTCTCCTAAGAATAATTACCTCAAAATACAAAACATAAGTACAAATCAACCTCTCCTATTAAAGTGAAATGTTATTGTCTGTGGCAAAAAACAACAAATCTTAGTAAAAAAAAAAAAAAAAAAAACATCAAAAAGATAATGGCCAATTGCATTTTTATGATTTATTTCAAATATCATAATCTTTTGAACGAGATGCAAAAATCTGGAAGAGGACTCTGGACCTAGATCTGTAGTACACATCATATACTCTATTCTATTCTATTCTATTCTATTCTATTCTATTCTATTCTATTCTATTCTATTCTATTCTATTCTATTCTAATTGATATTTTATGATTTTCATTTCTAAAAGGTAAAAAAAAAAATTCCACCGGACTTAGTTTCCAAGTTTGAAGATGTTTCGCTTCCCATCCAGGAAGCTTTTTCCCAATTCAAAATGTCAGAATTAGCGTTTAGTTTGAGGTAGTGATGGGTCCAGCAACACCAATGCGTCGGTGCATGCGTCGAGCCCATTGAGCAAAACACTTCATCGGTACTTGTGTCGTTTCAAGAAAGTCATGTGATGTATATAGGAGTTGTTTCTAACTGACAAAATAAACTGTGTTTAAAAAGGTATCTGTTGACATGATGCATCTGCTAAAAAAAGTCATCTTTTGCGGTTTATCATTAAAGTCGTAGGGAAGCGGTTGTTCCAATGGTTGTGGCCGGTTTGTCGCAAGCATCTTGCTAACCAGTTAGCAACTTAGTGCTAGTAGGTTCCCAATGGAAATTCCATTGGGACCAAGTAGCACTAAATTGGTGACTTAGAAACGACACTATCAAGGAACGCTATGGACAGAGGAAACGTGCAAGAAGAGGAGAGTTTAGTGTTGAAGGTCGTGGATGAGTCTCCTCCATCATATATTTTTTATTTAGAGGAGGAAAGCGGGACGAAGATGTTGTGGAAGGGGACTCCAGGGCGGCAGAAGCTTGGTTTGGTGTAGAAGGCTTCCAGCCGTACATGTTTGAGTCCTTGCCTCGCAATGCTGCCAGTTCTGTTAGCTCTACGCCTGCTGAAGACACAGACGTCTATCCCCATGAACACTGGGACGGAACTCCATGGGAAAGGAAATGATTCTTATTTCAACCGGTGCGTATATTAGCTGCAAGATATGAATCAAGATGCTATGACCGAAAAAATTAGATTGACAGATGACCGTTGATATAAGATTGGCTGAATTTAGGTGTTCAGGCTGACCTATAACTAACTGCTGGCCTGCATAAGATAACGGAAAAAAAAAAAAAACCAGACAACTTCAGAGGAAAACTCACACGTAGAGCCAGGAAAAGACAATCCAGCACTGAGGAACTGCACAGGGAGAGTTTATATAGGAGACAGATTAAAGACTGGACTAATGAGCTGACAAGGAACAGGTGTGGATGGAAGCATCTAGAAGGAAGCCAAGGGGAAAGGAAACAAACAAAAGGGGGGAACTGAGAGTAACCCAAGAACAAAACACTGCAAGAAAACAACTATAAATACAAAGAAACTAAAAATAAACTTAAATAGGGGGCAGAACCCTGACAACATGCAAATTGAACCTGAAGAACGGGTCCGCCGTCGTTTGGCTTCTTTTTTAGCCTGCAATACTTAATACTGGTCTATTCCTCTCATCATTTCGTTGAGAAATGTTTCCAAAACCAATAAATTGTAACTAAAATGGATTGTATGTTTATTACTGAGTGACATGCTATTTGGTCAGTATTATAGTTGTATTAGGGGCCTTTCTGGGGCCCTCTCACTCTCCTCTTTTCAGCGTCCTTTGGTGTGAATGTCAGGAGGTAACTTGTGCCACAGTCAGTGACTGAGAAGGTATGATCCCTCAGTGTTTATACGTAGCTCTGATGACTTCTAAAAAGAGCTGGTCTGTTGAACTAAAGGTTATAGTTGGACTCAGAATGCTTACAAGTTCAGGCAGGTACGGAGGAGCAACAGAATTAAGGGCTCTAAAATAACAAGCAGCTACATTTTGAAATCAATCCTAAAAAAAGCTGGAAGCCAATGAAGAGAAAAGAAGGACTGGGATGATGTGCCTTCACCTGGGAATGTTGGTAAAGAGTGAGCCGCAGCATTTTGAACCAATTGAGGACAGTTAGTGAATGACATAAAGACACTGACACAGGTCGAGTAACAATATTTTATTCTGGAGCTTGTAAACGTGAGAAGAGCTTTCTCATGATCAATATGAATAAAAAAAGTTTTACCTTTGGTAACCTTACACCTAAATCACCAAAAAGCATAATTAAATCAGCTATTACTCTTTAACCCTTTGGAAGGATCCAACCTGCACTATGAAATCATTGTAATATTGGACAGTGGCGGAGGCTGCAGGTTAGGAGGCACTTAACCCATTAGAGAACGCTAGCCCTGACTACACTGCTTGTCAAATGTCAAACTTCTGTCAAAGATGACTCCAAGGTTCTTTAAAGCTGCTTTAGATTTAGAAGGTAGGAAATGAAAAACAGAATGGTTGAAATGGAGCACTGCTTACATCTGCCTCCTGGTCGTCTCCATGGTTTGACGGTGCTCCTTCAGCATGTCCTCCACCCTGGCAGAGTTTTTAATCAGGAACAGGTTCTGCTCCGTCAGCTTTGTCATCAGATCCAGTAGCTGCTGGGGATCTGTGAAGTACAGCTCTGGCTCATCCTGAACGGAGGTGAAACATCAAAGTGAATAATAAATTCTTTAATTCATACTGAAAAAAAATAAAAAACAATAAAAATCAGGTAAAGGGAAACTGACCTCTGAGCTGACACAATCCTGTCTACAGTTTGTCTCCCTAAAATGTAAAAGAAAGAGTTTAAATGTATACTTTTAATGTAGTTTTGTGACAGAATACCAGAATTATATAATATTAGTACTGTAATAATATCAATCCATGTTACATTAACTTGTCTTCATGTTTTAAAAATATTTTTTATAAATTAATCCACATCCATTTTACCACAAGGGGGCGCTGCACAGAAACAAAATTTGGATTTTTCTCTCATTGTATAACTGCAGACAGTGAATTTAGTAATTAACACTTTTCTGATTGTTATGATTGTAATTCTAGCAGCAAAATGTAAAAGTTTTCATATCTTCAAATTTAGTTGTGTAGTTTTCATTACTATAATAAAATCTTTCCAGACCAATGACCCGCAGGCTGGCTGAAAGTCCTGTCCTGTTGCCAGAGGTGAGTAGAGTGCCCCCAAAATTTAATTTAAGCAAGAGTATTATTTAAAGAGTTTATCCCGAGTGATCTCTTTTCAGTATCACTACGCAGATGTCACCCAGGTGTACATCACCATGTTTCCAGGTGTATATAAAAGATTCCAGCTCTGGGTAAATGCAGAGAAGAAATCAATGGATATGTAGGAAAAAAATTTCTTCAAGGAAATCAAAATGAAGCTGAAGAAATCATTTTTGGATCAAAGGAAGAGTTTAAAAGTTAGCACACAGCTTCATTTAATACAGCTGAATACCAACACTGTCTGTTTAAGCTGTAAAACCAGATTTAGTCAAACTTTCTTTACCGTTAATAATCAGTTCTTAGTTCTCTTCTTCTCTCACTATGCCATGGCAATGTGCATTTCTCTCTGTTTTCCAATAATGATTAATTCATGTACAGCATCTAGTGATGTCACTGACACGTGCTACACAAATGAACCTGCCTTGCCTTGGTAATGACACATTTCTTTTCAATGTTTCATTTTAATTTAGATTTTTCCATTTTATGTTTGAGACTGCGTAGAACCTTCTTGCCTGGAACTGTACATATGTACAGTAGAAGAAAATACCCCAAATATTACAAAGTCGACATTTGACCTAAAACCATGGGGATAGAGACCTAAATTTTTTCTGCCATCATAAAAACTGTATAGGACAAAAAAGGAGGTTAAAAAAAAACAAACAAAAAAACACGCTTCAATAATCACTGTTAAAGAATGGTAGATTTTTTAAGTGTCTTGATGCTGTAGTAAATCATATTAATGTACTGTGTATAAAGCAGTTGCTGGTATTGACCTTGTGTATTTTACTTAAAAGAATCAGAGATTTTTTTCTACCTTTTGTAAAAAGAAAATGCCTGCAGCTCTTTGCTAATACTCCAACGTAAACGTTCAGTACATTTAAGGGACACTAACTGAAGACAGAGATGGCTCTTGTGTGCACTAAAGGTAAATGTTTGCTGTCCTTACTGTCGTCTTTCCAGAGCAAATTTAGAACTGTCAATCCTGGTTAGAACGGGAAGATGTTTGTCACCAGCAAGAAGGTGTGAAGAGGTTTGAAACTGACTGGGATTCAAGCTTAAAGCTGAGCTATATACAGTAGTTGTGAAAGCTGAAATTTGACGCCTCCCACTCCCACTCTGTTCATGCAGTTCATAAACTAAACAGCTTCTCCACAGGCAATCCACGTCCTCAGGACACTCAGCTGTGCACCTACACCTCAAGGATAATGACGTTTGTTTAAGGGCCAAAATGTTCATATGTATGCAGAATAGATAGATGGTTATACATGTAGGTCTTCAACATGGGGTCCACGACCCCTAGGGTGTCCACGGAGGTACTGCATGGGGTTGCGAAAGTTTTGGTTGATAAGACTTTTTTTTTACATCCCCCCCTGCAATTTTTACCACTTTACTGAAATGTCTTTAAATCCACATTAAAATAAATTCAACACACTGTAGTAAACAGATAAATGGAGGCAGAGGATGTCTTTCAGTCATCAATGCACACATTCAGTGATACACAGAAGCTCTTTCAAGCTGGGCACTGTTTCATTCACAACACCTGTCCCATCAACCAGGAATCAGAATCAGTAATACTTTAATAATCCCAGGACGCAAACACTTTTGTTACATTACTCCATCTGTCATAGAGTGACTATAGGACCAGTTTGATAGAACACGATTTCATACAATATATATAATTAGAGAGTCCACGCTACATCTTGCCATCAGTTTGGGGGTCCTTGGCCTGAAAAACGTTAAAGACCGCCGTTATAGAAGGTATAGGTCAAAAATGAAAAAAACCTTTAGAAAAGCAACAAGCAAAATTTTACCTCTGGTGGGGCTATTAAGAATTATCTGTATACAAGATGTGTGACGAACAGCCAGGCATCTCTCTACCTAATCTCCAGCCTCCTAACCCCCCTTCCCATCCTGTTTTTCACGCGTTACCTCATATGCACATATTAGGTCAAACACACACAACAAAACAGCAAGCATGTCTAGTGAAGAAGTAACCATAACTTTATAATGCTGGTAGCAAGAGAACTTAATTTGTCAGTAACTAAATATGTAATTAACAAAGTCTTTCACTATTAGAATGGTAAATATTCCTAGCTAAAGGTGAAAGTAGGCTGTTTAAGAGCTCAATTACCTGAGTATACCCTTTGCACAATGTGAGGCACTCTGAGCACGAGTAGCACTAGGGGCAGTAGACCTGTCACAATTGTGACCAACTTAGTGACTTTGTTGCTATATTTAGCTAATTTTAAAACCCCTTTACTGCGTTTCTACAAAACAGCAACTAATGATTAATCTAGCAACCCTGTGTTGGTGGTAACTTTGGAGACAACGCAAAAGCACAGATAACTCTGCGTTTAGTGTCTTTAGCGAGCAACTGCTGTGAGCCCCTCCCTCTTCCACAACACTGACAGGCAATCAAACTTAGCAGGGAACCGTTTCCGTACTCAGAGAGGAAAAGCATCGAAAATAAAATAAAATACTTAGTGCTTTATTTGATTTGAAAGTATTGCACTAAAATAGATCCACTCTGCATTTACTTAAAACAGCACTCATTCACGGGTATTTTTTAATCCACACATCAGTTGGGTTGTCTTTTGATTATACTGCAGTAAATATACTGCAGTGTATGATTATTTACTAATAATCAGAAAGTGATTATTACATGGAAAACATGAGCCATCTATTTCTGAAACCCCTGTGCTATAATGTTCTGATGTGAAAGCTGTGTTTCTTACAGTGAGTCACTTTGAGCAGATGGTAACCTGGACACTCTGACAGGGCTCTGATTTCTCCCAGAGCTGGACAGCGTACTTTCCAAACCTGTGGAAACATAAACAAAAAAAAAAACACTTACCGGTACCAAAAGAATTATCCCTCTCTCCAGAAATAGTCTGCCTGGTTGCTTTAATCTCAATGGCTTGCTCATACAAATACCGATTTCAGAAGGTTCCTTGTTTTGGATTTGCTGTCTGTCTTTCATAAGCAAAGCTTTTGTCTTTGGGGCCTTGGTCTTCTGCTCTTCCTGCCACTCTGGGGGAGAAATCCCGAACAGGAAGTCTCTGTATTTCTGGTAGTCTCTCAGAGCTTCTTCATACTTGTCTAGTTCACTGGGAAGTCATAAGAAAAGCACAACATGGCCCTCTGTTTGTGGTTTTGCACTTTTACATCCATGCAGTAGATCATGTGATTTAATGCCCAGTAAAAGTTAAACTCCAGGATCCTGCTCACATTTGATCACTTTCTAACCACAAACTTTAATGTGTTTAATCAGGATTACAGCAATAAATTTAAGAAAAAATTTTAAGTAAAGTAAAGGAAAAATAGTACATGGACTCCCTTTTTTGTTGTAAATAAAAGCCCAGAAATGGTTGGCTATTTAAATGAGATGGTGGAAGCATCATGCTGTGGGAATGCTTTTCTACATCTAGGACAGAGTAGATGCTAATAGTTGATTTGAGGAGCTGTGTTTCCATCCAATCCTCATAAGAAAGCTTTTGAAAAGCGGCAAATAATATGATTAGAATTAGTTTCTTTCGATTGGAGCAAATTAACCAGACAATGCAAAGCATAAGGTCGTCATACATTTAGGTTAGACTAGTCTTTAGTAAAGAGGAAGTAGAGGTAGCAAGCTAGCACAGACAACAGATCCGTAATGAAGCCAAGTTATAAAGTGTGTGTTCCAATCAAGTAAGGTGATCTAAACTTGTTCATGTCCAATCCGATATTCTTATTAAATCTAAAGATCTTGATACTTTTCCGATGCTTTGACGTCATCATCATTTCTGTGGATTTTTTAAGCTACTGTCCCAAACTCCTCTCTATATGCAAGTATGACTGTCATGATTGCAGCCCCATTAGCTGATCTAATTACTCACTTCATTCACCTGCCGTTGCCTCCCCGCTTTCTAATTATCTATATGTTTCAGCCCAGCTATCAGGGCCAGATCATTATTTGTGTATTCTTAGTTTATTCATCTTATGTTTTCGTGTCAGTAATTTATATTTGTTTCATGAGACTTAAGTTCCCCGTTAATGTCCCGAGTCTTGGAGACCAGTGGATTGAGAGGGTTTGGTGTTTGTCTCCTGTCTCCCGGTCATGTCCCGGCTCTTCTTCACTGAGCCCTCAGGGTTTTGGCTCGGAACTTTGGGAAGGTCAGTTTTAATTCCTTTAAGCCTGGCTCCAGGGCTTGAGACCAGTTTAAAGTTCTGCATTTATCCTGGTATCAAGTCTTGTCCATGTTCCTCTCTACAACTGAGCCTGCCTGTCTTCATCTGCGCGTTTCTGTCTGAGCACGCTGCTGGACTCATAGAACTCTGAACCTGCCTGAATGCTCTGATGATTCCTGGAACCCTGGATCTGTCTGTTCCTGGTTGGATCCGAAACTCTGGTTCGGGCTACGGACTCCTGGATCTGAAATGTCCGTTTCAATAAACTGTCAATAAACGTTTTGAATCTTCCCTTTGTCTGATTTGCCCTAAATACTGGCTCTATCTGTCCCGTTTATGACAATGACATGTATGTTAGTACACATGGATCATGTCACAGATGACTGCTTGAAATCAGTCTAAGATCAGAAAAGGAAGTAATAAAAAACGTAAATTGTAAGAAAATTTTATCCTGAAAACAAACATGCATCTGTAAAGGTTTTAAACTAAAAAGATGGCCATAATGGGTTAAACTCTTCTGGTATTCAAGACATTCTTCAACTAATTTATTTTGCTTTAGAAATAGACTAAATAGATCTGCCTCTATGGATTGTGCCAACTTTCAAAATCCCTGATCCGGAATTTTCTCTTTCTAAAGTGAAATTTCAAGATTCTCATAAAATTGAAATAGATGGAAACATGACTATTGTGACACGTCAAAACATGAGAGTGTTCAAGGAGTGTGAATACTTTAGCATGGTGCTACCTTTGAATGGTCCCCATTTCAGCAGTTAGCTTCCTGATGGCAGTGTTCTTCTCCTGTTTGGATTTTTCCTCCTGTTCAAAGCTGAAACGATTGAAACGCTGGTCGGTTAGAACATGGATTCAGATGAGGCTGAAGTGCAGTGCGGCTGATCGCTCACAGCGTTCTGGCTTCAATGGACCTCCTCTCGTTCTCCTTCAGAAACTCCTCAAACTTCTGATTGTCTCTCTCCATGAGCTTTTCGAATTGTTTCAGCTTTCTTTCCTCTTTTGCAATGACCTTGTCCATCCTCTGTATCTCAGACCTTTTAGTCATCAGGGATATCTAATAATAATGGAATAATGAGAGAGTTTCATAACTTGCCTTGATCATTTCTTAGTATTTTGGAGATGGCAGCAAATCTTTGTTTTCAGATATTTTCTCTCAGAAAAGTCTCAATTTTTGCCTTCGTCGAGACCTCCAGTTCTACTGAGAGAAAACTACTCATGAACTTTACTTCCAACATTTGTCATCTCATTCATATGAAATCCTAAATCTAAACATGTAGATCTCAAACACAAATGTTTTGTCGTTTGGCATCAAGACTACATAGACCCTGACTGTCCTCCCTCTCACCTCCAAGACCGCTTGCTGCCGTTCCATCAGGATCAGGTCGTACTTGCTTTGTTTTGTGAATCTTTCTGTTGGAAGAGGAAACACAGCTGAATTCTGCTTGAATGGATGACATTAGCTCCCACATAGTGGTGGCTAGTCTTCCTGTTGTAAAATGACAGCTTATAAATCACATCAATATACGATAAAATGCACTACAGTTCATTTTATTTAGCTAATGTTTAAAATTCAATGTTATTTTTTAAGTTATTAAAACAGAAACAACATCCAACAGTGAAAGGAAAAAAAACGGGGCAAAGTCTGAAGAGCAATCAGACAAAGGGTCGGGTCAGAGGTCAGGAGGAGATGTTGCTGTCTTTCGGTTCATCATTGTCAGGTGTTGGTTTGTTATGACAATGGTTGCCTGGGGAACAAGAAGCTGAACAAGTTATGAATGAGTTATTAACAGGAAGTGAACTCCTCTCATCTCTGATGATAAACTCAATATAAGCAAAAAAAAACTATGAGAGACGCTGCAGAGCTGGAGAGTCTGAACATCAGCTGCCTCTGCTTTGATGGCGCAGGTGCGTGACGCATGATAATTCACGTAAAATTACAAAAAACAAGTTCACAATCATGTTCAGTCATCTTGCTAAGTAATCTTTTTTTCTAGTTTAAAAGATCGTTCATTCTGTGTCAAATATGTAATGGAAGTGTTACGGCTGCAGTGGGTTTCTCCACTTTTCCTTGCCGGGTTCTGGATGCCGGCCTTCTGCATGTTGGGATCCTGAGGCTTTGCCCACCAGAGGGCGCCGAGGATCCTCTTCTGTTTTATGTTTTTCTGTTAGGGACTGGGGTTACTGTTGGGATCTGGAGATCTACCATCTGTCTCCAGCAGAGAGCGCTGTGGGCAGTGTTGGGCAAGCTACTTGTCCAGTGTAGTGAGCTAAGCTATCAGCTACTCAACAATAAATTAAGCTTCACTACACAAAAGCTACCACCTAAAGAATTATAGCAAGCTAAGTTACACTATAATGTGTTAAAAGTAGCTTAACTACATCAGAAGCTACTTAACGTTTTACCAACCTAATATCAATTCAAAATGAGTCTGACACACTGGTTAAAACATTTATTAAAGATCAGCCAATGACATATCACAGTGTAAACATTGCTTTATGATAAGCATATTAAAATAAAAACTAAAGTAATTACTAGTAGACAAACTAGTAAACAATCTGTTGTTATTAGAGCCAAATTAAAGGTACTGTGTAGTGTTCTACACACTGAGACATGGCTATGAGTTTGCATTCAATGGACATCTCTAGGGAAAACAAAACCCTACAAAAGACCTCAATTAAACAGTTGATTCAAGTAACAAACAAAACTGTTTTCAAAAGAAGGTGAAAAAATAAAGAAGCTATTTAAGAGATACATATATATATGTCTCACCATTTAATTTAATTTCTACCTACATATTTATTCATTGTATTTTTGGAGGCAATTAATTGAATGCTTATTTGTTTATTTATTGAGCATTTATTTATTTATGTATTTATTTTATATACGGTAGAGCTGTTCCTCCATAAAAAATCTTATCTGTGCACAGCCTAAAAACAGATTTATGTAAACATCCTGTCAGGTAAACTAGGCCATGAAAACACTACTGCTCTCTAATTAGAGTATCTTAGTGGCACAAATGGGAGAATTATCCTGCCATAATGCAAGAGCACATCATTTCAATTTGAGAAAAGAATTTCATCTTCTTGCTCTCAAAACTTATAATGCTCACACTCAAAACATGCGCTCTCTCTCAAATATTTTCTCTTCTCTCTTTGTTTCTTCTCTCAGATTTAATCCTTCTTGCACAGATATTTTCTCCTCTCGCTTGCCTCCTTCTCTTCGCGCACAAACCGCGCTCTGTTACGCTCGCAAACCCGTAGGCTCTGCTTGCGGATTTGTTTTGCTCTCTCAGACTGCAGTTGGATCGTTGCCTAGCAACCTTTCCAGCCAATAGAACGACAGCCTCGGAAAGGGTGCGCTTGTTTAACCCTACTGAGTGTGCCTGTGCTACTACGCCACTTATAAGAGCGTCAGCTGAAACTGCTATTTACAGTAGTTTTGTGGCTGATTGTTGTTTCAAAATAGAAAACCTGGTTTCATTTCTTAGTTTTGCCCTGGATTTTGTAGCGTTTGTGGACGCTACGTCGCTACTTGATCAAAACAATAACGTCGCTACAGGAAAGTTACTTGATAAATAAAGCAGTGACGCTACGGTCAAGCTGATTAACTGATCCAGAGTTGATTTAGTTAAAAACTAAATTTCCTTTAAGTGGATTTATAATCCCAGGATAAAGATACTGAAATAAAATCAGGGATTTTAAAAGTAGGGTTATGCTAGTCCACTTTTTGTACAACTTCATTTCTCATAAACTCTAAATTTACCTCCTCTCATCCTGCTAATTTTCTGATCATGTGGGCTTGGTGTTTGTTTGCGGCCAGCTGTTTTGGTCTGAGTTTGCTTCACACTCTTCTTCTCCCCACTCTCCTCCTCCACTTCTCCCACCACCTCATTCTTCTTCTTGGCCAGCGCTCTCACAGCGTGGGTTGCCTTTTCTTCAATTGGCAGTGCCAGAAATTTCTGCATCTCCTGAGCATCAAAAAGAAAGACGGGGTGAGGAGACAAGGGGCCTGCCTTCAACCTGACTGAATCCAGCTTTGCTGCAAAGATTGCAGCGCAGCTTCACTGCAGAGAAAACATTTTCAAACACATCCGCCAAGAAGCAAACAGACCTCTCTTCGTTCCGCCGGTTCCTCAGCGCTCAGTGCAAAAACTGTGCAGCTGTTCAGCATTTTGTATGGACTCTGTGGTGTCCTCCTCCTCATTTCTGTAAAAAGTAAAAAAAAAAAACAGAGCACATAAGTTCAGCGGTGCCATTATATTATTTCTACTCTCCAGATTTTTTCCCCAGTTTATATCTGATTTTTGTAATTTGGCAGCATTATCAGCCTCTGAAACCACAGCACTAATTGCTCATTTAGCTGAAAACACAAAATGTAGAGTAGTACAGTGGCTGCGCTGATACTGTATGTGTGAAAGCTTGGCATCTTATCAGAAATGTACGAGGATGAGGTGAAGGCATCTCTATTTCTGTTGGAGCTACATCAGGTCATCTTTTAGCTCTGCAGTGGGTTTTAAAAAGATACAAGAAAAAAAAAAGCATAGACAAGAAGTTCTCTTATTAGAAAAAAATTTAAATCAGCTCTGTTAAAGAGATTGCAATGTAAATTGTTGTCGACAATAAAGAAGTTTGATTGATTGATCGACTGAGAGACATGCTTTTATTCAAAGTGTTGTTTGGTTTTGGCTTTTTATGATTGAACTATTTTAGTTTATTTATTTGCTGGGATCAGTAAAGTATTTTTTATTTACATGTGCTTTTTATACTTAATGTGTTTTATCCTTTTTGTCTTCATAAATGACACCGTTTTGTGTGTCACTGTTAATTATTGCTCTGTAGCCCACGTTAACAGAACAATAAACATTTGCCAGTTTCCTAAAACAAATGTATATGGTCAAATGAAACAATTTTAAAGAGAACCATTCATTTTGGAATTAATTACTTTTTTTTTCATATACGAACTTGTGGTTTCCTGTCAGTGTGATGCCGTAGGATTTGTATAGGGATTCCCAGGCTTTTCCTTAGGTAGTTCACTTCCGTATTTCTGCAAGTCAGTTTGCATATTGGCTAAATATTTAGCTAGCACCAGGCTAGCTAAGTATTTAACTAGCTTGGTGTTGGCTAAATATTTTGTTTGTTAAATAAATATTTAATTTGGAGCTAAACATTAATTTAACAAACTATATATTAATTATGGAGCTAAATATTTATTTCAATTTAGTGTACAAGGAAAAACGTTGGTGCAATAAGTTGCACTTGCAATAGAAATCAGCTTTTACAGGATTGTGAAATAAGAAGAGTCCGAGCATCAGGGGCCACCTACAAAGGTGAACCCAGGACACGGGGTCCAACTGTCAAATTCCTTAATTCAATTCAGTTTATTTCTATAGCGCCAATTCACAACACATCATCTCAAGGCACTTTACAGTTCACCAGTTCATACAGTTAAATTGATTCAAAGTTTTCTATCTAAGGAAAACCAGTTGATTGCATCGACTCATTGACTTAAAGGCAATCTCTCACACTAAGCAGTGGAGAGGAAAAACTCCCTTTTAACAGGTAGAAACCTCCAGCAGAACCAGGCTCAGTGTGAGCGGCCATCTGCCGAGGCCGACTGGGGTTCAAGGAGACAGAAACAGAGATAGAAAAAGCAGCTGTAAAAGATGGCCCCGTCCAGGAAACACAGCCAGGTAGACGAGCTCCGAGTCAGCTCCCATGTCAGAGGATTAAGAGAGCACATCCAGCCAGTCACAGTCAGAGAAACAGGACTACACTGGAAAACAGGCCGATCTCCACCATCTATAAACAAAGGTGTTGATGGCAGCAGCACATGATGGTGTATTTCAAAACTAAAGATTTAATTTGCAAGCTAAATATTAATTTAACAATTTAAGATTTTTATAAATGAATGAATGACATAGTGAAAAAATTAATTGGGGGAAAAAATAAAGTCATTATGTTGCTCTTAAAACACGCTAAATAACCATAAATATTGCTCCTAATTTTTGCTGCTTAACTTTAGGCGACCCATATTAGACAGAACAATTAAAACAACCAGAAAATGCAAATTTTAAAAAGAAAAATTCCAGGCTGTAAAACTCTCCAAACCATTTTCTTTTTTAACGTAGAGCTTATAAAACCAGCACCATTACTCACTGCTTGCTGTATATTAACTTGGCCTCTAAACCAAACGGTAGGTTAAAGTTAATGTAAACAATATGGCGAACTAAAACTACGCCTGAAAGTATATCTGTGTCAAAAAAGTAACTGTAACTGATATAATTGCAACTAGTTACTACCCACCTCCAAATCTGAGTGTCTGTTTATCGTTTTTTATTCCCCCCCGCCAGACGAGAGCAGATGCATTTAGAAGCGTCGAGTAGGCTTGTGTTCTGTTGTCATGGTAACTGATGCCTTTAAGGTCCCTTTGGAATTCTGTCCACTGGCGTCAGTGTTTCGCGTAACTTTTCAGTTTTGAGTTTTAAACGAGTTAGACATGCTTCAAAACGAAAGACCTATTGATATCGTTACTTGCGACCAATAACTGCAACAATAAACGCTTTTACACTTCTTCTTCTTCAAAAAAAATTGCTAAAACTTTAAGACAGAAATTAATAAAGTTTCTGTTTACATCAAAAGGATTTCCTTCTGTCCGTCCAGTAAATTGCTTTAGAAAATAGTTTATGCTTTAAAAAAATAATTTAATGTCAGATAAGGCTAACAAGCTGAAGTCAGCTTAAAAATAAATTTATCTTGGTAGAAAAGGTTAATAAAAGCCATTTTAAACGATAGCCTATTTTAGTTTGTTGCAAATAAGAGCACAACTCACCATTTAAAAAAGAAAAACAAAAAAGGAAAATGAAGAAATTCATCACCTGGAATTTTTGTGTACTGTTACCATAGCAACTGGTGCGTTCAAAACATCTGGAATTTTATCAATTATCTCCATATCTGACACACTAACTTGCATGAAAAATAATTAACAGCATAACACAAAGCGAATGGAGAAAAAAAATAGTTATTGTTAACCTTTTGTTTAAGTACATATGTATAAAAATCTAACATTTAAGGTTCCCATTTGAATATAATGTTTATTTTCCACTAGATGGCATCCATCTGTCACACATTCACATGCAACAAATATAATCTCCTTAGTGTATACAGAGATAGCATTTTTTTTCAGGAATATTCCAGATTAAAAGCCACATAGACTCACAGGCATGTTATTTATGTAAGTAGAATATAAAACAGCTCCTGCTTCTTTCAAAGTGTTGATCACCAACACTTCTCTTAGTCTATGCTCTGCCAGTGAATATACTTAGAACACCATACTGTACCTTGCATCCCACGCATCCACACATGACCCCGCGCATCTCTGCTCAACACAGCAGCCCACACACTACAGTTGCTTGTAGGAAATCCCACTGTCAGATTGTTGGGTTAAAGCCGCGGTTCTCAAAGTGTGTGGCGCGACCCACTGGTGGGGAATTGAGACGTGACAGGTGGGGCGCGCCAAGTTCCGGTGTGTGTGTGTGTGTGTGTGTGTGTGTGTGTGTGTGTGTGACTATAAATGTAGAATGTGTGAGAGCAAACTGTCCTTATAGCTGTATGTTGCCGCTTTTTAGACCAATCAAACCCACAAAGTAATCATTACTAGCCTACATGCAGTCTAATTAAAAGAACATTAGATATGAGAAAAATTTCCCCTGGAACTGAAGTGCCAAAATAATGATTGACGTGACGTCGGCATATTATTTGTAACAGAATAAACTTTCGCGCCCCAGTGTTGCCAACTCAGCGACTTTGTCGCTATATTTCAGACCCCTCCAGCGACTCTTTTTCAAAAAAACAAATCTAGCGCCTTTTGGAGACTCTTACGTGAAAGCACGTATCGTTCCTTTTCTTGTCCTCCAGCGGCAGGTGCTGCCGTGGGGCGCCTCCCCCGTCCCAACCCCGTTCTCCCCCGCTATTGCAGGAGTCCCTATCAGCGCTGCAGTCAGAGCAGAGACACAGCATGTTTAACTTTTGCGTCCAGACTGCAAATAAAGCGCACATGCGCCGGGATTGACGGCGCAGGTTGATCATAAATAACTGAATTTGAAATATTTTATCTTAAATAAATAACGGCGTTTGATTCACACAGCCACATGTTCATGTTTCTGGTTAGGAGTGGAGAGCGAGTATCCACTCATCGGGCAGAGAGCTGTGTGCATTCTTCTTCCCTTTGCCACATCATATCTCTGTGAGATGGGCTTTTCAGCTGCTGCTTCAATGAAAACAAAATACAGATCTCAGCAGAACATTGAGCATGACTTGAGAGTGGCAGTATCAAGCCTGCAACCCCGTTTTGAGAAACTGTGCAATGCAAAACAGGCTCATTGCAGCCACTAATGCAGGGATAAATAGACCTGTCTTGCCAGATGGATTTCACTTCTTTTCTTTTATTAACAGATTGCAGAGTGGCACTTTAATTTTTTCTATCTTTGAGCTTGATACAAATTTTGACACAGCTGCATTTTTATTTTCTTTATTTTTGAGCTTGCTGTTATTTGATGTAGATTTGTATTTAGATACTACTTGTTACTTCAATAAAATTGGAACATTTTAAGATTGTTGAATATTTCATTAGCATTGTGTTGGGGCGATGGGGACAGGCGGGGCTTGAAAATTCCCCCTTGTCCAAAGTGGGGAATGACAGAAAAAGTTTGAGAACCACTGGGTTAAAGTATCACTCACTCACACACGGGTGAGCGTTGGCCCATGCAGCAGCAAAGGCCACGTTGTGTAAGAAAACATTTGAATGAAAGAAACTGAATGTGCCAGAAAATTTCTCTTCACAAATCATGCTTCCCTTCTCACAATTCCTGCCACAGGGATATACAACAATGTTTGGTTTTTCAAGTACTTTAGTGACTTTAAAGTATACACTTTTTTTTTAAGCATTATTGGTTCTGCAACAAAGATAACTGACCATCTATGAAAATGATATAAAAGGGACTTGTGTCTGTTATAGCAATGCGTCAGCTGTTTGAGGATAACAGATTGTTCTTTCTCTGCTCACGCAGCCCAGGCATGGTGGATATTTGGGATTATATAAAATGCAAACAATCGCCAAAAAAAAAACATGTTTTTCTAGAATCAATTATCTGCCTTCCAACTCCTGCGATATTTAAAAACTAAAATGACAGGAGAAACATAGGAATGGATTATTGTGAGTGATCAGAGGAGTTATTGAGAAGGTGACAGGCTTTGCCACTTCTCCTGCTCAGGTCTTGCTCTCAGTTTAAAGCAGGTTGAAGGGAGGAGAATAAATCTGATCTGCTGTCAGGAAAAAAAAATAAGAGCAGAGTCAGAGCCGCCCTGTTGTCAAGCAGAGAGCTTTTCAAACTCAGACAGCGTTTGTAAAGCAGCAGCACTGTTTGTCACATTTCCCTTAACTTTTGATCACATTATGCAACTATGTTGTATGAAAGTTATGAAAGCAATCCAAGTTAAATACTCATACTAATCATGAATTAACTTATTATCCTGCTGTTGCTTCTCTAAAAAGTATCAGAGGTAAAAATGACTTTTAACAAGATTTCTTTTTCAAAGGATGTTAACATTGCAGAGAAAAAATCTGAAATCTCCTAATCATATGAGACTGTGGCATTACCGTGTAACCAAAGAGATTATTGGAGATTTTATTGCATTACATCATTCCTGAAGCTGACATAGCAAAGTTTTTAGTCGTCTACATACAGGCAGGTTGATTCTAAGATTTTTTTTACTGAAACCTGTACCAGTGGTGGAGAGGATGGATCTCCCACCTTCAGTATAAAGGTTATTATCTGTTTTATATCTGATTTGGATATTTGAATATGCCATTCAGTTGTGTAGGTATCATAGACTTAGACTCAGCTTTACTTATCCATTGTGATTACTCCTTCAGGCGACAAATACGGCCTTAAATATTATAAAATCCTTCATCGGATTTTACAATATACAAAAGTTTTAAAAACACTGAGTCCCCCCCTTAAAAAAACTAAATAAAAACTGATGCAAGCTGATCTACTGATGTTAGTAAAAACTATAGCAGGAAACTGACTTTTGACTGAATCTGGTGTTTAAGGTTAGATGGAGCTGAAAGCAGTTACTGGAGAAATAATTGATGGTTCATACAGACACTATGACCGATATCCTATACAGCACCGGGAAAATTTAAGTTTATCCAAAACAAAAAAAATGAACCTGGATAATTATGCTGAACAAAAAAAGAAACTGGAAAAAAAGATCTGCATCTGAAAAAAGAAGACAAGAAAAAACATTTTGAAACTGGAAAAATAAATGATGCAAGTGAAAAAATATGTCCAACTATAAATAAAGTGCAATATCACTTTTCATGTTTATTTATTTATTTTATTTTATTTTTTGCATTAGCAGATTTTATTTTTTTCTGTTAGAAAACTTAAAGCTTACTTTTTGGTTGGGGTGGTCCACCATCATACTTCAGGTTTAATTTCCTTTCTTTCTAACAAACTATATGGCCCCACCTTAGCACAATATTCTTAGATCCACAATCCCATTTACTTCAGGAGTTATTCTCCTTCAGGAGTCTGTACTTTCTCCTTGTATTCGAGTAATATTTTTTACAAGTATTTAAACTCTTAGTTGAGCAAAATTTCTGGCCTCGCTACCCTACATGAGTAACTTCATTCAATAAAATATGTCTCAGTTACATTTATGTTAATAAAACTTTTGTTTCTTCACAAGATTTGTTTTATTGTTTTTTTTTTTTAATTATCTAATTAGCTCCTTGAGGACATTTCTGGGTAAATTAAACACAGTAATTTTGTCATTGGATATGCTTTGCTCTTTAAAATTAAACTATATGTGTGTTTGTATATATATGTATATGTACATAGCAGCCTCATTTTATATCTTTATGCTGCATTTTATTCTTTTATTTTGTCTTTTATTATTTTTTGCCATGTTCAGCACTTTGTTTTCAGCTGTTAGCTGTTTTAAAGCACTCTACAAATAAAGTTGATGATAAAGATGAATGTGCAAGGATGGAGTTGGTAGATATAAATTGAATCCATTTTGAGAGGTATATAAAAATGTAGTGGCCTTGGATAGAGCAATGGATAGCACTGTTGCCTTGCAGCACAAAGGTTCTGGCTTTGATTCCTGGTTCAATTCCTGCATGGAGTTTGTAAGTTCTCCCCGTGCATGTGTGGGTTCTCTCCGGGTGCTGCGGTTTCCGCCCAAAGCCCAAAAATGTTAGGTTAATTGGCTTCTCTTAGGTGTGAATGTGCGTGCATGGTTGTCTGTCTCACAGACTGGTGGCCTGTCCAGGGTGTACCTCTCCTCTCACCCATTGACAGAGATGGTCACCAGCACACTGTGACCCTGACAAGGACTAAGCAGGAGAAGATGGATGGATAAAAATGGAGTGATACCAATTTTGAATCCTGTTAAACACTAACATAAATAGTTAACCCTAATAAAAATACACATTTTAAATACATATATGTCAGTTGGTAATTTTGTGATATAAAGGGAATTGTAGCTTATTTTATTGCTTGAACCTCTTTATAAATCCCACCAGGGGCACTTTGCTTCAGCTGAAGATATCACATACATGTATGTGAATGGAAAAGTCAAAAACCTTCATTAATAAGTTTCAAAAACGAACTCAAAATCTTCTACTGCTCTTTATATCTGTTAGCTGACAAATATGGACATATACAAAAACTATGTAGTGACATGTCAAAATTTCTGGTTTTTGATCAGCAAAATGCTAAAGTTAACGTGATGTAAGGAGCTTTCTTCAAGTAGAATGAGGCTGTCCCTTTTAAAGTTTTCTTTCTTTCTTAAGTTTTGTATGTTTCCTTTGGTTGTAATAATACTGCCTGTTTATTTATTCATTTATCTCTGTTGCCTTGCAATATTCAAGTTTATAATATATGTTATCTTCTTTTTTTACCGTATGTAAAAAATAAATGTGGTGATTCCTACTTGAAAATGTAAATAATTTTTTTATTCAATAAAAAAAAAATTGTTTGAGCAGCACAGAAGACAAACACTGCTGTTGTTTCTCATGATGTCTTCTGCTGTTTGCGATTGGCTAATGCCAAACTTTGGTAGGAGGGCACTAGGTGTCGCTTCATCCAATTAGCTCACAAGGTTCTGCTGAATCTATCAGATTGCTAAAAAAAATACAATATGTGATTAACTGCACCTGATTTGTTTTTGTTGAATGTTGAAAAGCTTGTTTGACTGATTACTAGTGCTGTCAATCGATTAAATTTTTTAATCGCGATTAATCGCATCAATGCCTGAGTTAACTCGCGATTAATCGCATTTTAATCGCACATTTTTTTTCCTGATTGAAAATCATTTAAATACTCTCGATGACATACAAAAAAATACATACAGGCTAGTTTTGTGCCGATGTTCTTTTTTTAAAATGAAAACAGGTCACAGATACTGATTTATGCCATAGAAACATATGGCAAGAAGATGGGGAGGCATGTAGTAAAAAATAACAAATATGTAGCCAAAAAAAAGGCCCTGAAAACAGGCTGATTTAAAAGACAGTCTTTACAGTTAATACAGTCTTTTGAACAAAGACAAGCATTTTACCCTACTGCTATAAAATTTAGTAGAGTTAACATTAGATGTTAATTAACCAAGATAATAATGAACAATTTTCAATCAATACATCAAAATCAATAGACCGACATCACTAGATGAAGGTAGTCTATGCTCTCTAGAAAGTTACTTTTCAGCCTCTTAACAAAAATGAGAACACACACACACCCACTCACCCACACACAGACACACCCACCCACACACACACACACACACGATACCGACAAGAGTGCCGTAGCAGATTCCATTTCACCTCAGTAATCTGTTTTCTCAGCGTATTTCAGGTTGCTACTAGTTACCAGACACTCAACTTGTTTGTTGGTGGTGGGGCTTAAAGAAAAGGCACTAGCGTCACCCAGTGTATGAGCGTCTTTTTCCCTTGAGGAGGTCCGCTCTCGAAGCCTATGAGAAATGCATACACTGGGGGAAAATAGCCCCGCCTTCCCGCAGGCTGCAGCGGGATGTACTTGGAAAATTGTACCATAAAACCACATAGCGTTAATCTCACGTTAAAAAAATTATCGCCGTTAAAATGGCCTCGCGTTAACGCGTTAATAACGCGATAATTTTGACAGCACTACTGATTACTGTTGGTAGTATATCATATTTATTATTATATGTATATATTCAAGTGGGAATGCTTATGCATTCCCACTTATTGTTTTTCTGTTTCTCTTTATTATTATTGTGTGAATGCTGTAGGCATTCACACTATTGAGATCCTGTTTCTCTTTATTCTTTATTTATTGTGTGAATGCTGTAGGCATTCACACTATTGAGATCCTGTTTCTCTTTATTGTGTGAATGCTGTAGGCATTCACACTATTGAGATCCTGTTTCTCTTTATTCTTTATTGTGTGAATGCTGTAGGCATTCACACTATTGAGATCCTGTTTCTCTTTATTCTTTATTGTGTGAATGCTGTAGGCATTCACACTATTGAGATCCTGTTTCTCTTTATTCTTTATTTATTATTATTTTTATTCTTCCGACCATTTTTCGTAACGCTACTACTTCTGCATACTTTGTGCTATTTCAACCATTCAAATTTCACAATATTCAGCTCATTTAGGACATGTCGGCTATGTCTTTTTGTATTTCTACCTTTTTTGCTTTTTAAATTATTCTGCTTTTTCTGCAATTTTTTGCCTCATTGAAATGAATGGCATTTTGCTAAAATTCTGCTAAATCTTCTGCTATTTTGCTCTTTAACTACTTCTGCATACTTTCAGCTACAAACACCATTCAACTTTTAAAATGTTTCCGTATCTTTCTGCTATTACTGTTTAACTCGGCTTTCAGCTAACTTTTACAGTTTTGCTTCAGTGAAGCTTCAAACTTTTAAACAATTTTTACAAATTTTCAAATTTATAATGGAAGTCTATGGACGGAATGTTCAGCTGCTAGAGTGTGCCACTCTAGCGTTTTGAAACATTTCACTCATGCCGAACAGCTTCAACTCACTCGCTCATTTTTTACTCTATCTAGATAAATTTTACATCAAAACGTAGGGATTTTTGTCAGGATTCAGGAAATGTAACCCTCATTTGTGTGGCATTTACGGTTTTCCAACAGTTTGGCCCAGACCACGAAGAAGTCCACACTTCTCCAATAGAAACCCAATGAGAGCTCTCTGAAAATCCGAAGTGAAAATTCAAAAAAGCAGACTTTTTCGTATCGCTCCCATTTGGGAACCGTTCGACGTAGCAACATGAGCCTTGGTGAAGTTGTTCCTCAGACCTTCCTAGCACTCACATTGAAGGAAGTGTGTCGATATCTTTTATCGTTTAGCT